>NC_136488.1:39607744-40090244 GCF_053919585.1 Euprymna scolopes
CTAGATTCAGCTACTCTGATTAGTCGTAGACGACGAAACACGTGTCAGTGTATAATTATATTTTAAAAACAATATTTATGCTGCTTCTCATTTGGGGTTACCAAATTGATAAAAGGGAAAATTATTTCCAACTCGCATTTAGTTAAAAATGTACTTTTTTAGAAATAATTAAATTCATTTAAAAGCATCGCAAAACAAAAACAAATAAATAACTTCTACATAAAACGCGATGCATCTAGCAGTCGTGTGAGATAGTCAAGTGGTAGAGGTTTAGGCTTCTAACTATTGTGTCCTGATTTTGAATTTCGCTAGATTTAGCCACTCTGATGAGCTGTAGACGACGAAACACTTGTCACTGGATAATTATATTTTAAAAACTATATATATATATATATATATATTTCTCCACAGTCAAACAACATTGAAGCTCACACGAACCATGAAAGCCAACAAACCAAAAGTGGAAGACTTGAATTTCGCCTTTATTTGGACTCAGCAGTTGAACACATCCAAACTCGAGATTTGAAACCTGAATCTCTTGCATACGAAGCGATTACCCTGCCACCTGAGATGTGCTTTATTATTATCTATGACTTTACATTTCTATACTATATTAGATTTCCAGCTACGGTATAACTGGAAATGTTTTCTCAATCATTAAATCATTTCTCTCCGATAGGCTCATAAGAGTAGTGGTAGATGGACAAAAATCGGAGGCCTGCAATATAAATGCTGGAGTCCCTCAGGGGTCAATCCTGGGCCCAACTCTCTTCCTGATCTACATCAATGACTTCCCTAAACACATACTTAAATCATTCGTTGACATCTATGCTGATAACGCGACCATCTACGGCAACACATCAAAGGTTGTAAATGACAAAGTGCTCTCTGATTCTCTCTCCTCTGATCTCGAGCGCGTGGTTCAGTGGGGGAAGACGTGGCTGGTTACCTTTAATGCATCCAAAACCAAACTCCTATCCTTACATCATCAACACTCTGATCCCCATCTGGCATCAATTGTGATGGATGGCTCTCGTCTGGGTGAGGCCCCATGTTTTGACAAGCTTCTGGGTTTGACGTTTACTCCTGATCTGAAATGGAACACGTACATCAAGTCTGTTGCCAAGGTCGCTGGAAAGATGGTGGGACCCTTCTACCGCTCCAGAAGATATCTCACTACTGATGCAATTCTCTATCTATATAAAAGCCAAGTACGTCCAAGGATGGAATACTGTTGCCATATCTGGGCAGGAGCTGCTAAAAACAGCCTATCCTGCCTTGACAGAGTACAAAATAGACTTCGTGGCTTAGTGGGGGATGCCCTTTTCTCTACGCTGCAACCTCTCTCCCACAGAAGAGACGTTGCGAGCCTATCCTTGTTTTATTGTTATTTCCATGGCAGGTGCTCGTCTGAACTCCAATCCCTCGTCCACCCTCGCCAATCTTTCATGAAAAACACCCGTCTAGCTGAATCCACTGTGAAAAATTTCCCCCACTCTATATCTGTGCCTAAATCAAAACGCGGATTCCATGAACAAAGCTTCTTTCTTAGAACTGCACGCCTGTGGAACTCTGTTCCGTCTGCTTGCTTCCCACTGGACTACAACTTGGATGTCTTCAAGTCCAATGTTAAAAAATTCCTAATGAACCGCCCCCTTAATTAAACACTTCATCAAATCTCCACACTAACGTAATGTACTTGCAATAACCCTTATCCCTGAGTGGCTTCCGGGCCTTGATAAGTCAGTAAACAAAGCCAAGCACTGGGTGTCTCTGCTGAGTCCCTGTGCTCGTACCTCTGCACCTGGCTATTAGGTAAAAAAGAAATATCAAAGCTGGCAATAGGCAGAGCCTACCTACTCTTTGAGCAATTTAGGTTTGCAAACTAGATAATGTGTTTGAGTCACCAGCTCTAGGACTAAAGAGGCCTATCTCCCCGATTGGTTTGATGCCATGACTTACGAGGTCAGTAGCATTGGTTTAATGTCAGATTTTTCTTTCTCCTAGATGGATAACATAACGAGAATCCATCAGCACCACGCCTGAGTTCTAAACCAGGTATTTCTGTGCCCCTGCGTGAATAGTTAGGATTAATTGAGTTAGTATTTAAAATATTATGTATCTACTTGTTATACCGGCCTTTCTATGCATAAGGGGAATTACACCGGTTCTCACTATATGTATATATAGTGCCAGTAATGTCTACACCGTTGAGACGGAGCGACAGTACTCCACTGCCAAGCTGAGCGCTAGTCAGTTATATCCGTATTCCTACCTTTGTATCTGTGATGTTAATACACTTCGTTTGTTAAACCAACCTCGACTTGATTTTCTTCTTTTACTCTAAAGTTAGACTCTTCCACACAAAAAAAAATAAAATAAACTTCAAGATAGTTTTGTTATAAATGGAAAAGAGATGGGGATAAATCTAAAGTATGGGATATAAAAATTAGTATCTATTTTATTATAGATTTAAAAGGGGGCTAAAAATATGATTAGAAGATTGTTAGCAAATACATAAGAAGATAAATGTTTTTAATAAGCTTTACAATAGGATTAGATTTTTTTTTATGTTTAGTTTCCATGCAAACAGATAGACAATACGACTTACGAGGTGCCTTCAATAAGTTTTCAGACTTTTGTGTACAGGCATTTAAAATTGCCATAGACTCTTGAAAATTTCAATATGTTATTCCTACACATCTTATGAGATGACTGATCTGTTTTTATGATTTCAAGTTCAAATGAACAGCTACAGCAGGAATTGGAATACACCTTACTAAAACATGATTGTCACAGCTGGTGAATTTCAAAGATGCAATCTGGACGTGAAGACACTTACGAAGAACAATATGCAATAAAATTCTGTTTTAAACTTGGAAAAAATTCCATAGAAACGTATAGAATGCTTCGGACTGCTTTTGGACCATCTTGCATGAATTGAGTATCAGTTTTTGAGTAGCATAAGAGATTCAAGGAAGGCAGGGAGTCTTTAAAGGATAATGAGAGGTGTGGAGAAGTAAGGAAGTCAGAACACCAGAGTTGATTGGCCAAATAAAGAATTTCACAAATAAGGACTGTGTGTCTATAGAGACAATAAAGGCTGTCGTTATGAAACAAATGAGGAGATGAAAGAGAGTGTAAAGAGAGTCATACAAGAGGACTTTCATGGGGCTTTCCAGAAGTTGTTAGAACGGTGCAACAAGTGCATTGCGGCTGGGGGAGATTATTTCGAAGGAGAATAGAGTTTCATATGTGTACTATCATTAAAAGTGGCCATAAGAAAAAAGTCTGATAACGCGATTCATTTGTGGTAAAAATCGGTTTTTCCAATCTCTAATATACATTCCTAGTAGTAAAAAAAATGACAGAAATCACAATGAGAATGAAATAAAACGTCTAAACATGTAAGTTTGGAATTATAGTGATAGCTCAGGCAGAGCATTAACTCCAGAATCCATCGAATAAAAGATACTTGCATAGATTTTTTACCAGGCAATATTTTCTAAGAATGCAATTATTCCACTTGGAATAAAAAAGAAAATAAATTAAATGTAAATCTAAAATATTAATTACAAAATTATAAATAATTTGCTTGAATTTATTGTAAACTGAATCAAATCTTATTAATTTGGGAATTTAATCGGTTGACATCCTGCTTTATAAAAATAGTTAAATATTGTGTCCATAATTATTCTTTTTAAAATAGTAAATTATTTCATTAGTAAATTGATATTTTAATTACAAGCATTTTATTTTTTTGGTTGTTTTCACTCGTTTTCGCTCCAAACAAGGCATATCGTCACTTGGATCTAATATTTGGGATCATGTTTAACAGGAGTATTGAAACTTCTGCAAGTTAGTACAGTCAGGGAAGCAGAAAACAGGGAGTGAATTTCAAAGTCAAGAAGTTCGAGGAGAGAAACTATTCTGGCATCGAAGGACCTCAACAGTGAAGGGGTGGGATTTTGCTAGTTATCATGTTAGTTGGGAGTATGCATATAAAGATGGCACAAGTTCGAGGAGTTCATCAGAGCATATTCCATTAAAGTACTTGTAAAAAAGGCACAAGGATGCAACATTGCAGTAGTGGGACAGAAGTTGGAGCTTGGCTGATAGTACAGGACTTATCAGATTTGAAACTCTTTTTTTTTTGGACTTTGTCTAAGAGTAAGAGACTAGTGGTAGATGTGGCAACAATACTCCATGTATGGATGAATGATGGCTTCGTAAAGGTATAGAATACACTCCAATGTTTTTCTCAGACACAGTAGAGGGCACCCACCATCCTTGCAGCAGCCTTGGCAATGTCGTTTTTAAAAAGACATCAACGAACCCATTCACAAAATAGTGTTTACTATTGCGTTTGAATCAAGCAGCTCTCTCTCTCTCTCTCTCTCTCTCTCTCTCTCTCTCTCCTGTTCTCACTCCCTCTCTTTCTTTCTCTCCTGTTCTCACTCCCTCTCTTTCTTTCTCTCCTCCTCTCTCTCTCTTTCTCTCTTCATCTCTCCCTCCCCTGCTCTCTCTTCATGGTAGATGCTAAAGTTGTCAACTGCACGCCAGTGGTATGACCTTGAAGCATAGAATGACGAAATGTGTGACTGTGTCATGCATAGTTCTCAAATACAAAAAAAAGTCCTTTCCTAAACATACTTGGTGTCATAATGAAGACTCGGTGATTCACCCATCAGCAGTTTCAACATCGACATTGTCTAGTTCACTAAAAACACTCAGATTAAGATCTAAAGCAATTTAAGAAACACAAACACCTCAAAGGATATTATAAAATAGATTACCCGTCCCAGGATGGGTAAAATTAATTCCCTGAACAGAACAGTTTCGTACAACTTTTATTCCCCCCCACTTACGATTAAGATTAAAATCAAAATATAATGATACTAAGCCTTATCTCGAGAATTCTTATTCTAATTTTAATAAAAATCAATTACATGATTGTGATTTTAGATAGTGTTCAAATTTTAAGGCCTCATCTTAAGGGACCTTAAGAAAAAAAACTGAAGTACAGCGAATTTCTTTTTAATTGATATCTAATGACTTTAAGATAGAACTCAATGCAAATCTAATAGATTTTTCATTTTTTACTTGAAAGTTGTGCCTATATTAGGATCTGTAAAATACCTATGGAGGTATCTAAATTTTATGGAGGATTTTAATCTCCTCTTTGACCCAATTGCATAAAACTAAATTAAATTAAATACAGCCCACATTTACATCCTTTATGCCTAGCAGTTGTATGCCAAAATTCATGAAGATCGGTTAATATGATTTGTTAATCAGTATAGAACTCAATCCTGTACATATAAATAAATAAACATATCTATATCTATATCTATATATATATCTATATATATATATATATATATATATATATATAGAGAGAGAGAGAGAGAGAGAGAGAGAGTAAGGTTTGAAATATATGGCAATTAAGCTACATAAAATTTTCATTTCATCCTCGAAATTAACTCCAGATTAAAATGAGGTCACTTCCCAACACAAAGAAAAGAGAACCCGGATCCCCACTAAAAATAACAAAGAAACAGGTGGATTAGAGGCCAAATGTACCCTTGCCTGATAAATGCGCGTTCATTGACTATCATAAATGGAGGTGTGAATAACAAAGAATCTGATTGGCTAAATAGCAAATCTTGTGCCACAGGAGCATATAAAACATGAAGCAACTAGTGCATGCAACATTGATTGCATGCACTAGTTTGACAAATCCTCACAAGGATGAAACACAGAAAGTTCTGTGTAGTTCAATTACCATATATATTTTTAAACTTTTCTATCTAACACTACTCATGTATCAAGCACTGTCGAAGTAAATACTGAAAATAGATACATAATATATATATATATATATATATATATATATATATATATATATATATCATTGTTTCCTAATAACATTTTATAACGAGATATTTGATGTATAGATTTTTAGTATTTACTTCCAAAATGCTCACTATTTGATTAGAACTATGTAGTAAGTTATAAATATATATATGGCAATTAAGCTACACAGATTTTTTCAAATTTCATCCTCATAAGGATTCATCAGTCCATGTTTTTCTCAGACAATCGTCCGGTTTTTTAGACACTCATATGGGTGACGTCTATGTCAGCTTTCTTTATTTAGTTTGGGAGAGTGGTGACTCATCCTTTTTTGTGAATTAAAATGTGACCTTGTTTTTGTTGCTATTAATTATATATATTATTTATTATTCATTTTTTTTATTTAATTTTTTTTTGTTATCCTATAGTAAAGTTTATTCTGTTTATGTAGTTGTTTGCTATTTTACTTCTACACTTGAATAGGTGTTGAGGTTCTTTGAAATTTGGGATTTTGAATTTCTCATTCAGACATAATCTAAATTTCTACATTTACTGGCTTGTCATTCTATTTTCTATTCGATTATTAGTGAGCGTCCACTTTCTTTCAGCTTTTAGCAATGAGTCTCCAGTGCTGTTTTTTATTGAGCATTTTTGTTATCAAATGTGCTTTTAAGGTTTTAGTATTTGGTTTTAAAATGCAGGGAGGTCATGCCCACGTAATATTTCTTTGTTATTTAGGTTTTCTTTTGAAAAATTTGTGGTTTGTTAGTACTAGAAGTAGCAATTACAATTCACTTCCTACCATCGTGATATATTCTTGGTTATAAGTCAGCATGGTTCTTCTTACTTATCAATGGAAAATGAATTTTGAAAGTAGGACTGAAGAGAATTCAAATGTATAACGAAAATTATTTTCTCTATTACTTTATCTAAACAAGTAATCAAATCACGTTTCATTTCTAGACCCTCTGACATTAAGTTGCCTCGTCTAAACATGCGATGAAGCCAGACATACCAAAAGGGCCAGTCGCTTACCATTGTACCAGCAGCTACTTCTACTCAGCTCTCTGTCTCTGTCCATCTCTTCCAACGAACCCCTTGATGTGTAACCCTCTCAACCAATCAAAACGTATCACAAAGGTTAAAGTAATAAATGAAAGTAATTAAAGCATAACGATCTAAGATGATCTAATCAAGCGATAATGTCATTTAATTAAATCTAGATCTCCACACCATTCAGAATATACAAAACTGAACAGTTCAAACAAAATGGTTCTCAATATTTTGTACAGATAAAAAAAAAATGCAGAGTTATCCCTTCCCTGTTTTGCTGTGAATCTATGAAAATTAATTACTTGATATGGAATTTTGATGACCTCAGAGGTCATTGGCGATGAAGAAGTAATCTTAAATCGATAACAGTGACCTTTGTATAATTTTTTTCTGAGGGTATTATCAATAAAATCATATATATATCGCTTTTCTTTATTCAAGCATATTTTTATTGAAACGAACATGGTTCTACATATTTACATTGGACGAGAAACAGATTTGCCCACGTGGGATATGTAAACTATGATTTGCATTCCCTAATTTCCTAGCTTATTTTCATTTATAGCTAAATAATGCATAGTATTTTATTATTATTATTATTATTATTATTTTATTTTTTATTTTTTTTTAATTTAATTAAACAAACATTAAAAAACAACAAAATATAACCAATATGGAAACCAGTGATTAGATATTGAATCCTTGTTTTACCAAAAACTGCCATAGACTAGCACCGCATGCAAACTATCCTAAACTTGTGGCAACTTAATTGTGAAGTGATTTCTATGAATTTACAAAGCAAATGGGTCTAATGGCTACACTCTTTCCTTCTCTGATCCTTTGGAATTCGTTTTCCTCCTCACTTACTAAAACAAGGAAGTTTTTGCAGTAACGTGTGACCTCAAAATATTTTCCAACCAATGAAAATCGTTTCAAGCTTCAGAAAGTTACACCTATATGTGAAAATAATAAGCCAGTGCAAATTTGAAAAATCCTATAAGACCTGGTCAACAAAATGAGTTTTCTCCTGACTTCACCAGCCACACTTGCATGAGAGACTCCAGAACATCTGCTCGACATCTCATTTGGCCTTTAATCAAAGGAGGTAAAAAGGAGTTATAAACTCAAATACCAGCCTTATTCATCTCACATATACATGCTTACACATTAACAAGAATCAGGCGAATAAAGATGAATTGCTACTTATGGGTGACCCCCCCCCCCCGCCACAAATTCTAAACAAAATTTGGACTTTTGGGGGCTCCATGATTTCTAGCATGTTGGAATAAAAATTGGACGACTTATTTTTTTTTAACATTTAATAAGAGTTTTCCCTTATTGGTTTTGATATGACAGAGTATATGAGAATCAAATGAATTTTTCAAGGAGTTGAGAACGACGAGAAAGAATTTGCTGTGTAATGTAACCAGTATATGTATAATATGGGAGGGTGTATAACAATATTGCCAGTGTATATATAAGAAGTCTCTGTTAACTTATGCGCGTTAACCGTTTTGTGATATGTGATTTGTATATTTAACAGTACACATAACACTTATTATCGTCTTAACTGTCTTAACACGATACAATCTGTGATTGTCTAGTGTTTTCTATTGTGTGTTAATGTGTGTATACATATATTAACAGTTTATCGACAAGGTTTAAACAAGAGACGAATATCGTTGTCAGTGAGAACACCAGCAAAAGATACATACCCTAAATCTTACTTTAATGCGTCCTGAAATCAAAAATGCTTTTCTCCGAGAAGTGAAAACACCAAGGCCGGAATTATATATGAATATTTCATTTATTCCTGCTGGGTTCCTTTTTAGAGTTAGCACGCTTTATACATGACTACATCTTACTAAGTCGCCTCCTTCTGACTTCCGCGGGCGTCAAAATTCAAAAACCCTGTCTGTTCACTAATGGGTTTCATATCAAAATTATCTCCTTCATAACTCAACTGCTTTGTCTCAAAATCTATCTTTCCTATTACGCCATCACTACACATAACCTAAAGATCCTTGCTGGGTTTTTATCATGTATCTTTTATCGTTAGCTTAAATTCCATCTATCAAGTAAGCATTTCTGAAAACTATTAAATGTAAATAAATATTTATTCTTAATATTTTGATTATTCTAGAACATATTTTAGCTGACAAAACTTTTTGGCTTGAATAATCAAATAGTAAATATCCAACAGTTGAAGAATATGGAAATGAAGCTACGCAAGACGTTTTCATAACAGACATATTTTCGCATCCCATCCGGCAGCATTTCTTGGAAAATAAGTCTTTAAACACTTTCATCAAACCCACACTTGACCTTGTGCCTAATCTCTTGGAGAGTAGGTAAATAAGATAAACATAACATGTTCAATCTTGAAACAAACTGGCACAAGGCCATCAAATTTGATCATGTTATGTCCTCATTTAGTCCTTATCTATATTTCATACCTAATTGAGGGTGTTTAACTTAAAGGAGTTACTAGACTCTTAAGCAACATCTCTCTCTCTCTCTCTCTCTCTCTCTCTCTCTCTCTCTCTCTCTCTTCTCTCTCTCTCTCTCTCTCTCTCTCTCTCTCTCTCTCTCTCTCTCTCTCTCTCTCTAATAAGCAATTACAAAAAAAATGTATGTGAAAAGCATGTATTTCTCACAAACTCAACACTGATTGCTATGACTAATAATATGTCACCTGAAAGCTCTTTGTTCAAACTTCTCGGCTTGACATTCACAAGCAACATGCATCGGAAAAATATGCCAAGACTGCTGTGAAGAAGGTGGACTCTCTCTCTCTCTCTCTCTCTCTCTCTCTCTCTCTCTCTCTCTCTCTCTCTCTCTCTACTGTGATGAAAAATTATTCATGCCTGAGATTATCCTATATCTCTACAAAGTCATGATTCGCCCATGCATTAAGCATTGCTGCCATATTTGGGCTAATACATCTGCCTCTAGTTTCTCAAGGTCCAAAAAAGAGTTTCCTACCTAATAAGTTCTGCACTATCAACCAAACTCAAACCTCTGTCCCATCACCGAAATGTTGCATTCCTGTGTGTGTTTTACAAGTATTTTAATGGAATGTGCTCTGATGAACTCAAAGTATTTGTACTCTCTCGATGTAAATACTCCCGACTAACCTGATAAGCAGCAAAATCCCACCACTACACTGTAGAGATCTCTATATACTAGAAAACTTTCTAATCTAACATTCCCTCAAACAGAAACACACTTTATTAATGTACAAGTGGTCATGAATGGTAGTTTACACAGGCACTACTAACCTTAGCCTCTTGGGCTATTTGGTGAATAGTCACACATCGATTTTCCAAAATAGCAGCCTTAACTTGACTGACAAATGCTTCTTTATCAATGGCAGAAGGGGGCGACCAGGTATGAGAGCTATTTCCACAGATTTCTGGCCATGTTTGCATTCACAATACTAGCATTTTACAAGATCATATGATGAGACATCACTGCCATTCGTTTCTTTCATTTCATCAAAAAGTCTCTGCTGTGCATCCTTTCAAATACAAAAGTTACATCACTGTGTGATACTCAAAAGGATCCATTTTACACCTGACTCAGTTCAAACACTTGTAAATCAGAAACCAAAATTTGTTCAGAGTTTTATTTTTACAACATAACCCACCGAGATATAAATCATTGCACATACAAAATCACAACAACATCAGACAACTGGAAGTGGTTCACTTATTGAACGCTCCTTGTATATAATATATATTAAGCTAAATTCCAGTGTTTAAGTTTTTATGCATTGCTTTCCAAACCCAAAAAGCTTGCGGCCCCAGAAAAAAAAATATTGTAAAGCAAAAAAATATTACAAAACAAGCAACCATATTTCATTATGAAAATATGGATATTTAGGTTCCATTCAGGTAGCCATCTTTGGGATTTCTGAAGAGTAATATGGATAAACGACCCTGAATTGGCATATAAATTTTCAGAAGTTCATCTATGTGAAAAACGGTCCGTCAACATGTATCAAAGTTTGTGAGATTTGGAGAAAAATGGAAAAAATGAATAAAAACTAGGTCACTGGAAGTTAACTTCATATTCTTTATGCTCTGTTATTAAATATTAACAATCATCGAGCTTTAATCTTGAATAGTTTGGACTACATGGCAGCCTTAACTTGATTTAAAAAATGCGCAAAAAATATTTTTTTACAAACCTTTATATATATCTTTATATCTATAAAAATGAAATTGTCTGTGTCTGTCTGTCTGTCTGTGTACACGTCCCTACCAAATAACTCTGTCAATTTTCGGTCTACAGACTCGAGATTTGAAATAGAGAGTATTGAGATTTGGGAAAATCTTTTTAATCAGTTTTCGGGCAGAAATTTGGCTGTCAAGAGGTCAAAGCTCAATGATTTGACCTTTGAGAATTCGACCAAACTCCTCCGATAATTTTAGGTATAAACACTTGAAATTTTAGATATAGGTTACTTGGACATGGATTAAAATTTTTAATTTGAGCTCAAAGCAATAAATGTTAAGGGGTCAAAATTAGGGTCAAAGTTTTTTAAAAATTGACCTCTGCAGCCTCTATCAAATTACTCAGCCAATTTTTGGTTTAAACATTTGAAATTTTACATAAAGTATATCCAGAGATAGAGCAAGCTAATCGTTTTTTGCTGAAAATTTGGCTCTCAAGGGGTCAAAGTTCAAAAGATTTGACCTTTGCGGTCGTTAGCAAACTATTTAGCCAATTTTGGGTCTAAACATCTGAAATTTTACATAAAGGCTATTCAGACATGCAACAAGCTTTTTAATCAGTTTTTGGGCGAAAATTTGGCTGACAAGAGGTCAAAGTTTACAGAGTTGACCTTTGCAAACTCTACCAAACTCCTCTGATAATTTTGGGTCTAAACACGTGTAATTTTAGGTGTAGATTACTTATACATGGGTCAAACATTTTAATTTAATTTTAGCCCAAAACAATAAATGCTAAGGGGTCAAACTTGGGGTCAAAACTTTTTAAAAAATTGACGCCTGCGGTCTTTACCAACTTTTCTCCATGGTAGTTAAGGAAGCCTATTATATAGAAAAGCATTACTGTACATATTCACACTTTTTAATATATACATATGCACATAAAGTTATGAACAATACATAGGGACATAGGGCCCGAGCAAAGCCGGGCGGAACTGCTAGTATATATATATATATATATATATATATATATATAAAATTTATTTATACAAACATTAATGGCTACATATGTGCATACATGTTTCTGTAGTCACCCGTTCTTGGGGAGACTACTTCAGGCCAAGAATTTCCCTCAAAAACTCAAGTTAAGATACAAAATCATTTTCTTATATCACCTACAAAAATAGAATCTTTTCTTAGACCAGGGATGGGGACACAGACAAGTATTTCATTTGGAATAGGGTAGAGGGGGGTCTGGGGGAGGATAAGTAAGGACATGTCTCTGATCCATCTCTTTATCTGATTCTTTTATTTTCTCTCATCTTAACTTCCGTAGGGGGAATTTTTATTTTTATTCCTTTTATAACCGTAAAATTAAATATCTATTCTCACAGATGAAATACTTGAGAAGTTTGCCAATTTGGCGTCGGTAATCACGATTCAACTTTTAAGGTGGTCAACCAATCTAAACGGCCACCAGTTAAGAACATAAACTGTGGAGTTACATAGAAATTTTAATATATTATTAAGTAAACCAATAAGGAAAGAAGAATACGGGGAGAAACCTATATATATATATATATATATATATATATATATATATATATATTTGGACTTTGCCCATCGTGAAACTGCAATGGACATACACTAGACAGACTTAGAAAAGATTTAGCTGATTTTTTTCAAGAGACAAGGTTTTAAAATAACTATAAAGACAAATCTATATAAAGTAGATTTTTTATATGCAACTCTAGATCTTGAGAAATACATAAACCCTTCCATAAACTAAATAAAAACTCATGTACATAAATAAGGGTTCAAAATAAGTGTTTAAAAACATGGTAGCTATTATTAGCAAAAGAATATCAAGACTTTCTTCGAATGTTGAGGTGTTCAAACAAGCAGTGCCATATTATGACAGGGTACTACATAAAAGTGGGTTCTGTGAAAATATAAAATTCCAACAGGATCAGGATCAAAAAGAAAAAAAAAAGAAATAGTAGACGGAATATAATTTGGTTCTTACCTCCGTTCTCACTTAACACAAAAACTAGAGTAGGACATTTTTTCTTATACTTCTAGATAAGCATTTTCTAGAAAAACACAGACTGAACAAACCCTTTAATAGGAATACTATGAAAGTAAGTTACTCGACAGCACCATCGATCAAGTATATAATATCTAAGGAACTAGGAAAGATAGTTAACGCAGGCTGCTCTTGCAGGACCAAAAATAAGTGCCCATTGGAGGGCAACTGTAAATTGAATCCCTTGTTTACAAAGCTACAATATTGGACCAATCGACAAGCATACTGGAAAAATATATAGGTATGACACAAGACCCTTTTAAACAAAGATATTATGCACATATAAACTCCTTTAGAGTTAAAACAAGTATAAAAACAGCATTAGCAAACCGGGTCTGGGAACTTAAAGAAGAGGGTACACTTTTTTCCATAAAATGGAGAAAAATCGAGCATAAACCAGCATATGGCCAGGAATTGAGTCAATGCTCTCTCTGCAATGCAGAAAAGTACCATATCCTACGGGCAATTCATGACCCAGAAATAAGACGCTTAAATGCGAGGAGTGAATCTTTGAAAAATTGTATACATAGAAGGAAAGCACTCCTTATAAACTGGGTCAATGAAAAAAAAAAAAACTTAAATCTTTATGTACATAAAAAAACACGTATTTTTTAGTTAACTTTTAAATTGTAAAATTGGATTTTAATCATAATTTTAAATTATATTTATTATAGATTTTAAATTATTATATTATATAAAGTTTTGAAAACCATACTTTATGAATGTAACTTACAATCTATTTCAATTTTAAAACTATAGGGAAAAATACAATAGTATTGAGGTTAATATACTAGGAAAATCTCTTAGGATAGATGGGTATCCCCCCAACTTTGAAAGAGTTGAAATTTTGAAACGAATCTTTAAACGCATTTCGATATAATCAAATGGAATTTTACGTTTTAATTGACATTGAGATAAATTTTAAAAACAATTTTGAAAAAATTTTTAAACTTTAAAATTAATTTTGGTTTTAATATTAAAGGCACTTAACATAAAAAAATTTTTAATTGAAATTAAATTTTAAATTTAATAAAATTAAATTTTAAAGTTAATAAAATTATCACCATCAGATACCTAAAAAGGGAGGTTTCACAAAACGAGAGTTAAACGTGAAATCATGATGTATATATATTTCCACTTCCGGTTATAAAATAGATAAGTATTGGCTGACGAGAGCTTGATATGGGTATCTAAAACGGTCCTAATTATCGGGTTTGAAACCAACAGTACCAATGACTTGTCTCATCTAAAAACTTTCTGTAAACAATATATATATATATATATATATATATATATATATATATATATAGTGTGCAGAGAAAGTCCCAAATCGAATTTTCAAAAATTAAATTAAGATAATGTTTCTTTTCTAAATTTGTTTATTTTTGGCTCATTGTCTTTGCAGATAAAAAGTTTCCTAAATGTAATTTCTGTTTTGTAAAAATGAGTCAACGTGAGGCTATCACCCAGCTACATGGCGTGGGAGAGACAAAACCAGAGATTGCCAACTTCATAAAAGCCTCAAAATCGACAGTTCTGGATGCGGTAAAATGCTACAAAAACTTGGGATGACACAGATGTTGACAACCCCGAACTACTCGTACATCATCCAAAATTAAGGTCATTAGGGAGCGAATCAGGAGGAACCCCTAGAAGCATAAGGGAAATTGCTAGGTGTTAGGAAATTGGCGAAAAAGCATTAGAACCATTGTTAAAGAAGATCTCAAATTGCCCTCCTTGAAGATGACGAACAGACAACAACTGAAGACATTGCAGAAACAGAAGAGGTTGGAAAGAGCCAAGATTCTCTTGAATCGAATAAAGGATGGCACGGACGCTGGTGAAATCATCTTTTTTGATGAGAAAATTTTCACTGTCAAGGCCAAATTGTCTGGGAGTTGGAGATCACCTCTCATTTTTGTTAAAGAAAGCACAAAAATTAATGCAAACTCGTCCATCGAGGATATTTTGATTCCTGTAAATGTCGAAATGAAAAAGCATTTCAAGGATAGGCTCTTCACATTTCAACAGGATGGTGTGCCCTCTCACACTGCAAACAAAATGCAGGATTGGTGTGAGAGTCACGTTTCTGTTTTTTGGAGGAAGCGTGACCTCCTTCATCTTTAGACTTAAACCCTCTGGACTTTTGTGTCTGGTTCATCTTAGTGAAGGAGGCCTGAGCTACAGCTCATGATAATATGGAAGCTCTGAAGAAGTCCCTTAAGCAAGAATGACAACAAAATTTATCAAGAAACCCTCTGTGCTTCAGGGGAAGACTTGAACGAATAATTGCAGCCAAGGCAACCATATTGAAAAATAATTCAGTAGAAATTGTGTGATGTTTTTTGTTTGATTTTATCCTTTATTAGTTGTTAAATTAACATTTTTCAAGATTGGGAACTTTCTCGGCATCTTATATATATATATATATATATATATATATATATATATATATATATATATATATATATATATATATATATATACTACCATCAGAGAGCGGCGTCTACAATTTGCTGGTGAGAAATGTATTGCTAGGACCATCAAGTTCCACATTCATCCAGCAAATTACACATGATGTTAAATGTGATCCTGAAGATCTGAGGCAGTTGTCGGAGAGAGAGAATTACATTGGTCTGGGCAAGGAGCCTGACCAGGTAGAGGAATGTGCAATGGAAATCTGTTTCTGTGTTTGAGAATTTGGGGCCAAGGATGACTAGAAAGTACAAGAATATTGGAAGAGAGTGACTTGCATCATGATAATTTGGAAATCTTTGAAAAAAATAGACACAAAATAAACATAGAGCACTGCTGAGACATTTTCTGAAGAATGTAGACAAAGTTGGGGCTATTCTGTGGAAATATTTTTATCCTATTAAAAACGAATACATAGTGTTCAAGACGAATTTGATATTTTTAGATTTTTTCATTTCAGAATCATGAACTAGCACTCATTCTTATAAAATTTGGAAAACTCTGTTAGTCTGCTCAGTATTTAAAAATGTTGGTCATTTTAGCACAAACCAATCAGTCTCTTGCTTGCATCCGTACAAAATAAAGCAAAAACAACCTACTCAGTGACAAGCAATATGGTTTCCATCCCAAGAGATATACAGCTGATGAACTAACTGTAATTTCACATAGGATCAGTGAATCTATCGGTAGAGGAGCCCTCTTTAGAGCAATAACTCTCCACATATCAAAGGTATCTTGGGTCCAACCGTCTCCCATGATATCCTAAATCAGATTCTAAGCTCATTCATCGACATATATGCAGATGACACTACCTTCTATGGCCAGCAGAAACCAAGATCTCTCATAATTTTACTCCTCCGATCATGAGCATGTGTTGTAATGGGGCAAAAGGTGGCTGGTCAATTTTAATTCATCCCAAACCAAGCTTCTATCGTTTCACCACCAACACTTTCATCTGCACTTGGCTACAATTGATATGAATATCTCTCACCTCAAATAAGCACCCTGCTTCAACAAACTTTTGAGACTGATTTTCACTCTTGATCTGAAATGGAAGACTTACCTCAAATCTGTTGCCAAGGTTGCTGGGAAAATGGAATCATTCTACCGCTCCAGAAGATATCTCACTTCTGGTACAATCCTTTATCTGTATATAAGAGCTAAATACATGATAAAATGGCATACTGTTGCCACATCTGTGTACGAGATGCTCAGAGCACCCTATCATAACTGACAGCATTCAAAACTAGCTTCAGCCTAGTAGACGATGCCCTTTTCTCCTCCCTGTAACCTCTTTCCCATGGAAGAGACATTGTAAGCCTGCTTCTGCTCTACTGTTATTTTCATAGCAAGCGCTCATCTGAGCTTCATTTAATGGTCCCTCCTACCACGTCAAACTTTCACAAAAGGTATTTATTAAGCTACGACCATATTTTCTCCTACTCTCTATCAGTGCCTAGATCTAAACGCAAATTCCACGAAGAAAGCTTTTTTCCCAGAACTACTTGGTCTGCTTTCCAGCTGACTACAACATGGTTGTCCAATGTGAACATGTTCTTGCTATCCCGCCTCCTTAGATAATCAAATTCTCACCAAAAATTCTCACTGAGTTGTTGTCTTACTGACCACCTTATACTCATTAACCTTTATTTATCCTCAGGTGGCCTTTAGGCCTTGATGCATGATGACTCACTGGTAAAAAAGAGGGAATGAATAGCTGTTTATCTTTGGGTTTGAGACCTAGAAACCATACAAAGCACCAACATTTATATGAAATTGAAAAGTTTTGAAAATCTTAGCTACAATTCAGTGCTCCCAGAATACCTCGAAAGCAGTGTGATGTAAGATGGAAAATTGTGACAGAATATAGAAGCAATGGCTAGTAGGAAGAATTATAGCATATAATAAGGATTTTTTTAAATGATATTTTCAATTTATCAAATATAATTTTATACTTTAGTTAAATTTGTTTTTTCTTCTTACATTTTGTGAAACGCAATTTCTATATTAATAACATTGTGTGGCCACTTTGCATGTGTTTGTGTGTGTGTACATTTCTCGTTCTCTATTCTTTATGGAAATAAAATGAACATTTAAAAAGGTCTAATTAGTAAAATAATTTAATTGCGAAATTAAATCCATCAGATTTTTGTGTTTAGGAAAAAAATACTACCAATAACATAATGATAGGAAAAGATTAAAAAATAAGCTAGTCTAAATAAAATATCGATATGTCACATAGATTGCTATTTGAGTTTGAGTTCGAAAATCCATTCTTATCCTCGTATAGATTCGTATATTCTTTCTTATTGCTTAACTATTTAAGTGTTAGGTTTATTTTTAAGTTATTTTCAAAGTAAATAAAATTAGTTATTCTGTTTCTAGCATAATTCTCATAATTATTCTCTTATTCTCATAATCATCCTCTTATTCTTATGATTATCCATCTTATTCTCTTTCTATTTACAGACGTTTTTTTTATTTTTTATTTTTCATGATTCCTGCACGTTAACACAATTGCAAGCAACCCACTTGAACCGAAATAATTCTGTTATCAAATCGTTTTCATTAGGGAAATGTTCTAAATGAAGAAACGGGACCACTTCCTAAGCTTGTGATACAAATATTGATATTTTAGCCCCAGATGAGATTTGCCAGGCAGGAAAAGATGATAACATCCTAGAAAGATTAACAAAAAAAAAACAAAAAAAAAAAAGATCTCCAGGTAACACTTTTTTTTTAATTCATGGAAGTATGAGTCAGGAATATTTAGGTTACATTCTATAAACTTTCCAGCAAAAAATATCTGTAATTCTCTGACAAAACAGACACTGATAACATTCAAGTTTATGCTAAGATAGTTTCAATATTAACAGTTCTTATCATTTTTTGCTCAAGTGTTATTTTCCCTGCAGCTTTGACTTACTTTCATGAAAAGTTTATTTATCTCCTCGCTAGGAGGTTAGACACAACTTCAGGTGTGGTTTTAAAAAGCCAGCGCACTACGTGAAATGCAAAAACACCTGAACAGTCCTGTCGGCATTCCCCGGTAAAGGCACTTCAGGCCTTTAGCAACAAATACATACCAATTTTAAGAAAGTAGAAAGTGGGAATTTGGTATACTTTCAGCAGTTTTCTTATTTTCTCCTTTAGTTCTTGTAATAATGTTGTCTTATCGAGACGTCGGAAATTGTAATAGAAACATTGTTATATGATTAATGTTTTATTTAACGCATATACATAGCAGGAGACATGTGTGTTGTATAACCCATGTCCAAGCGTCCAATACCGGTTTTTCTCATTCCTACACCAAGAGGTTTCAGTTATTGTGTGTATAAAAATAGCTCCATAATATTACTACAGTCCTCACATTTCATGAGCATCGTTTCTGATAAAAGAGGAAGAATTGCTGTTTTCTGTGTCAGAATCTGTCATCTTACACTTATCACTGGCTAGTTTTTGATCTTTAACTAGTATTTTTAGCTTTTTTACATTAAGTGTTTTCATGCCTTGTCTGGAGCGATTTCCAGAAAACAATAAAAAAAAATAACCCCTTCTTAGAGAGAAGGTAAAACCTGGGAGAACATACCTCATAGAACTGAATAGAACCATATCTCAGCCCGACAACAACAAAGTTACTGTTGGAATAATTGTCAAAGACATATCCCCCCACTGTTGCAAACACCTACTTCAGCTGTGACAGGTTTCAGTGTTGCCTACACTCAAACCGAAATGTTCGTCAGGAGATTATTTTATGAAGGCCACCCCAAGCATCCTGATGAAGGCACTCCTAAGCTTGCTGGTGAATACTGGAAGTGATAATTCCAGAATCACTCTAAAGGCATTCTTAGTTTTTATATTTTGTCATCTTACTTAAAAATCGATTGGAAAAAATGATATACAATGGTTTTTAATAGTAATGACCAATTTATAAGAACTTTACTGTTTGCACGTGTGTATTAATTCAGTCGAAATAAAAATTCTGTCAAACTTACAGTTTTTTTTTTAAATTATTATGATGTAAAATTAAAAAAAAAACTTTTATCTCTTTATAAAGTTTGGTATGTGTATATGTTTATATATTTGTATGTACAGTATTCACTTCTAAACTAATTAACCGATCACTATGAATTTTAGATCATAGTTGCTAGACATAAGTGGTCGTAATGTGTGCCATATTTAGTTTAATTTATTTTTATACAAATGGAGGTAAAAAGTGGGTAAAAGCTTTTTGTAGTAATTTGGATATCTTGGACTTTTGTGAAATTTTAACAATATGTATCAATTAATAAATCTTTCCCAAATTTGCATTTTTGAGGACTATTTTAAAAGGTTTTCAGAAGACAAAATATGGGTATAACCTTCCATTTAAAAATTCAAATATTTACGATTTGCATTCAATTTGATCCATAATCCTAGTCAATTAAAGAAGATTTGCTAAATTTCAATTTCTTCTTAAGACTCCTTAAGTTTAAGCATTTAATTTTAGATACTTTTATAGAATCAAAATCATGTAATAGATTTGCATCAAAATTTCAGCCAAAGTCGATTTTAGAACTACCAGCAACCACTGCAAAAGAGTTATTGATAACACAAGACAGTCATATGGCAAATCCCAATCTAGAGTAGCTGAGCAGAGGTTTGATTCCAGGAGTTTTGAAGAATAATAAACAGGGTCCTAGACAAACACATGACCTTTATCTCAACCATCATCAATGGCCCAGAGATGAGTTCCTCGGCATTGAATAGTCAAGCTTTTTCAGATAAATTTGCATTAAATTCCATCCTTTTCAATTTCCCCATATGACTGAAAATACTCTGAACAACATCCATACATCCATTCAGAATGTTGGCAAATTTATCAAAAAACCTCGATGTAACAAAGCAAGTGACCCAAACAATATTCTAATCATAATACTTAAAAAGATGCAACCGGAACTAGCTCCAATTCTTACAAAATTGTTCAATCGTTGCTTAAAGGAGAACTGTTTTGGGTTTTTTTTTAGTACGTTTTCACCCAAACAAGGCATAGTGCCACTTTGATGTAGAGGGCTACTATCTTGAACATAAGTTGCAGGGATACTATGTAGGGAATTGAGCAGCAAGATGTCTGAACTTTTGCCTGTCATGTTGACACACCAGTTCTTGCCAGATCACCGAAGTTAAGCAATGTTGAGCCTGGGAAGGTTGGGCATGGGGCTAGCACCCTCACCCCGAAAAAAGAACTCCACACTACAAAAGCATCTACAAAGTTGTGGATGGCCTATGCCCCTTCAGGGGCTCAAGGCTATGGTATGGTGGCTGTCTGTACAGTTGAGGAAGCAGGAACCCGAAAGGGAATTCCAAAGTCTAGCAGTTCTGGGGGAAAAACTATCAGAGTAGAAGGCTTTTTGACATCTAGGGATCTCTACTGTGTAGGGGTGGAATTTTGTTGCTTGTTGGGTTTGTCAGGGTATTTACATCGAGGGGGTACAAGGGCTTGTAGCTCATCAGAGCATCTGCCATTAAAATACTTGTAAAACAGGCAGAGGGATGCAACATTTCGTCGATGGGACAGAGGTTGAAGCTTAGATGACAGTTCAAGATCTATTAGGCTGGCGATTTTCTTTTGAGCCCTGTCCAGAAGTGAGAGACTAGAGTATTTTATCAGGGAGGTTATTTCTGAATATCAGGAATAATAAAGGTCCAAAAGTAGACCCCCGAGGTATACCCACATTTATGTCATATTGTTTAGATGTACAACCATCAAGGACAACCTGGATTCTTCTCTTATTTAAGAAAGATTTAATTATGTTAATAATACCATAGGATCTGATTTTCATGAGAAGACCATTGTATCAAAAGCCTTGGATATATCTAGGCCTACAGCCCTCCCCTCCCCTGCTTTATCCAGTGCATGGTATATACGTTCAGAGATTACAGTTAGGATATCTGCAGTAGAACAGGCTTGCCTAAATTCATATTGATGGTCGGATAGAAGTTTAGCAACTGTAAGGTGGTGGATTAGAGCTTGATTAATTATGGACTCAAATATCTTGGTGAAAAGGGAGAGGAGACTAATGGGGCAATAATTTAATGGGTCAGTTCTTTCGCCAGAATCTTGTAATCGGATACCACAGAAGCAGTTCTCCAACAGTCAGGAAAGCAAGATGCGTTAAGGCATTTGTTGAAAAATTTGGAAAGAACTGGAGCAACTTTAGTGGAGCATTTTTTTAATAGTACAACCAGGATAAGATCAGGTTCACATGCTTTTGCTGTGTCTAAGTTTTTTTTATGATATCATGTACTTGAGAAGGGGTAATTTTCAGATCATCCAGTGTGGTTTCTGTTTACAAAGGAAAATTAAGGAGTGAGTGGTTTGCTGAGTCTAAAGTAGAGTTTGAGGCAAACTGACGGGCCAGCATATTAGTTTTCTAGGTTGCCGTGCAAACAACCTTATGATTGTTGGATATTGGGGGAATTGTTGAATGCCTATTATTTACTACACTGTTGTAGATTTTTCAGAAATCACGATTTCCTACTTTCTGCACTTCAATGCGTTTTCTGGTGGTTTTGGTATATTCTCTCTTAGCTGTCACGACTTCTTTCTTACAATTACTTCTAGCTTCTATAAAATTTTGTTTATTTGTACTGTACTTATGCCGGATAAATCTGTGGTAAGCATGTTACCTTTAAGCAATCGCAGCTCCACAAGTAACAGTAAACCATTGGGGAGAGTGGAGTTTGCTATAGAATTCTTTTTTGGGAACATGTGCTTTATTTGCTGCTTTGAATCATTCAGTGGTCTCATTTGCACACTGTTCTGCAGGAAGAGAAAAGACATTTCCCCATGGGGCATCTCTGATGGCATCAGTCAGCTTATTGTATTACCTTGTCGTTTTGAGCAATGACTCTTCAACTTGGGTCGAGAGTTTAGAGTGATATCATTATCACAGCATGATCAGTATTCCCGAGTGGGTAATGGGCCTTTGTTACACAATCCTCAGGAATTGTTGTCAGAAATAGGTTCAGAAGTGAGGCTTGCTGGTTCTGGCGATCTGGGAGACGGTTGGGAACGTTATTGTCTGTGTCAAGGAATGGGATATAGAAAAGTTATGGATGATGCTACCAGCTGTGTCTGTGTAGTTAGAGAAGCCAAGTCAATTACTGTGGTGGGCATTAAAGTGTCCAAATACATGTATTTGGGCACTAGTGTCAAGGGAGAGTGCTGCATCTATGCTGTCAGAGACATGATTGATTAGAGTATAGTCCTGGATCGAAGGAAAGCGATAAATCTAATATATAAAAGGCAAAATGGGCGCTAGCGTTTGTCTATGTCCGCAAAAGGATTTTGCATCTTGCTTCAGATTCTGTGAGAAGTTTTTGCACACTTCCCAGATCGTAATATCTCAGGTTCACAGACGGACACTGTCTCTATCTTTTTTTTTTTTTTGATCGAGTTAAACAAAATTCCCACCATGGCGGCATCTCAGGTATTTGTTTGGCTTTTTCATATAAAGTTAAACTGTTCAAAAAAGCGGGAAGCTTGGCCTTCGGGCCAGGATTTCTGATGCTTCACTTAAGTTAATTGGTCCTCGGTTAATACTGAGACAATTACTTTTTTGGGATACTGCTAGAGTGCCCCCCTTAAAAATGACCTTATATTTAATTTGCTTTCATGGGGAAGCAAATAAATACCCAAAGCATTTAAATCATCGTACGTTCGATAGATTATGCTTAAATTTGATGCACGCAACTTCTGCTTGTGCAATGGCGATATTCGCTAACGCGTTACGTTTTTTTCATCTTCTTTCCCTACCTGCTTACTACCACTTTTTGTTTTAACCTTCTTTTCCTCCTTCGTGTTACGAGTTCCATTTTACCACCACTTTTTTTTTAACATCTCTCTCCACCCCATTGTTTCTCTCTCCCCCTCACCAGGTTGCTTTTTATTCCCATTCTTACTACACCACTGCAACACACTCGGGCAACATCGGATACCCTCGCTAGTAAAATATAAGTAGCTAACACTATGTTGTAAAGTTAGTTTAAAGCACAGTAAGGCTAGGTCATAAGCTTCTACCACCTTAGAAAAGTCTGACCAGTCTTTAAAAATTCTGAAGATTGGTTTTCTGCATCTTAATACCAAACAATCAGTCTCCTGTGCATCATGAGTAAGTTGCTCAATCACCTCAACAAAAATAACCTACTCAGTTTCCATCCTGTGAGATATGTACAGGATAAGCGAATCTATTGACAGGACACCGTTTTTAAAACAATGATTTTCTTTTGTTCTTTTTACTTATTTTCACCTCAAAAAAGGAATATTCCTGCTTGCATGCAACGGGTTACTATTTGGGATCGTGTTTACCACAAACCCAACAGGCTGCTAAATCCCACCCCCACACTGTAGAGATCCCTATATGTAAAAGATCTTTCTACTCCAATAGTTTCTTCCTCAGAACCGCCAGACTTAGGAATTCCATTTCTGGTCCCTGCTTCCCCAACAGTACTGACGTGCAGAAGTTCAAGTGTAACGTGAACCGACATCTTGCTACCCAAATCCCTACATAGTACCCCGGTAGTTGTTGCCCCTGATAGTAGCCCCCTACACCAAAGTGGCAATTTGCCTTGCTTGGGGTGAAAATGTAATTAAAAAAAAAAAATGGTTTTACAAAGTCATCAGCCTAAGTAAAATAATTTCTTTTTTTCGTTTGTATTAAATACTTTTGTGTTGTAAAGTAAACGTTATATTTCAAATTTCTCCCTGTTGTTCTCCCTTTATTTTGCTGCACATTTTTAACAACATAACACTATTGACGAGGCTTTGTCTCTAAAGCAATAGCTCTCAGCATATCAAAAGCCTTTAATAAGATTTTACATAAAGCTCTACTTCACAAGCTAGCGAGCTATGGAATATTTGGAAATGTCCTCTTAACCAGCAAATCTTTTCGCTCTAATAGATTTATAAAAATAGTTGTTAAAAGACATAGTATCAATGTCGGTGTGTCTCAAGAATCAATTCTGAACCTAACTCTCTTCCTGATCTTCATTTGAGATCATTTGTTGATATTTATGTAGATATTTATGGCAATACTTCAAAGAGAAATAATGATAAAGATTTTTCTGATTCTCTCTCCTCCAACCTGGAGCACATCGTACAATAGGAAAAAAAAGGTGCCTGATTACTTTTAATTCATTAAACGTCTCTTCTTTCACCATCAACGCTCTGATCCTCACTTTTACACAATTGAAATATGTGGCTCTCACTTTAGAGAGGCCTCCTGCTTTTATAAGCTTATGGGACTGATCTTCATGCCAAATCTGAAGTAGAAGACTTATGTCAGATTTGTTGTCGAGGTCACCAAAAATTGGTTGGATTATTCTACCATTCCAAAAAGTATCTCATTCCTAGCACAATCCTCTACTGTTGTGAGAGTTTGAGTTAAATATGTTCTCAGATGGAATACTGTTGCAATATCTTGGGAGATGCTGCTCAGAGCGCCCTTTCCTGCTTTAACAAAGTACAAAACCGATTTCGAAATCTAGTGGGTGATGTCTCCACACTTCTCTGCACTACAGTCTCATATTCACAGAAGGAATTGACGTTGCTAGTCTTTCTTTACTCTATCGTTACTTTCATGGCAAATGCTCGACTGAGCTCCAATCTAAGATCCAACCTGTAAAACATTCACAACAAAAACTTGTCTCGCTACAAATACTGTCAATAAATTCCTTTTCTCCCTCTGTGTACCTAGAACTAAGCAGAACATCCATGGACAGAGTTTTTTTCATATGACCCCCCCCCATATCTGTGGAACAAGAGCTGGTTATCATCTGACTATAACATGATTTTTCAAGTTCGATATAAACAAATTCTTTTTTAGCCATATTGAAAACGTATCCTCTTCCTCCTAAAAAAAATACAAAAAAAAAACAAAAAAACAATAAAACCGACTCTCAAATTGTATTAGCAATTGCCAAAACACAGGAGAATCTCCCTGGACAAAAATGGCGCCAGTTGTCTGGCTTTAATCTCTCCTTCTCCTCAGATCACAATGTAGCTCCTTTTTATTGCACTTACTCGGCTTTGAAAAACACTGACTGCATAGTTACATGCCTTCGACCTTTACTTTTGAAATCTGAGAGGTCAAGGTTTGCCACTTGGTGCAATCGTTCTCTCTCTCTCTCTCTCTCTCTCTCTCTCTCTCTCTCTCTCTCTCTCTCTCTCCTCAATGGTTGTATGTCAGTCATAGTCGCTTATTCTAAGGCCTTTCCACACTGTCACCACATAGTCTTAAAGTAAAATTGATTCTTTACAATAGTTATTGTGTTTCAGTATTAAATAACGATCTAAATGATTGATATGCCATAAAACAAATCAAATTATTATTACTATCTGATCGAAAATATGAATCAACACAAATGAGCAAATTTTAGTCTAGTTTTTTAAGACCTCTATCCAGGTAAGTTAATTAATATACTTCATTTTATTACCCCTGGCATTTAAACTTTTTTTTTCCAATTCATTTTACCTGTGAAAGTTAAACCGAGGAGTTTGAATGATTAACTCTCACTTATAGTGTTATTATCCATGTCAACCAGTGGCTAGAAATGTTCTTTATAAATGTTGAAGAAAAGGATCTTTGTCTTAGCATTAAACGTTACCATTCATTTACGTCTCCACTCTACTACAGACTGGAGGTCATTTTTTTAAGATTTCAGATATTGCCTTAAATATGTGTACATTCGTTTTCAACTCACCACCCCCAATGTCTGATATTGAGTGTGGTGTCATCAGCAAACTTATCTTGGGCGCAATTTCATTAGGGAGGTCGTTTATAAACATCAGGGACAACACTGGACAAATAATCAGCAAGACGTGTAACACAACAGCCCCCTACTAACCTAAGGAATTCTTGGTGTCACAGTTTAACCCTAAATTCCCATTCCTCTCTCAATTGTATGATATATGCAAATGAATATATATGATATGTAGAGGTCACTCTTATGTCTTCCAGGTATGCCAAATCCACTTGTGATACCTGTCATGGTCCAAAAGCTGTGAGAAGAAAATGGAAACCCCGAAGCAGACGCAAGTCAGAGCAGGCGTAAATCTATGGCAGAGTGGAAAATACTGCGAGTGGGCAAGTTATTTTTGGGAGTCAATGTGAGGTCACGCCGAGAACATGGTGGACACTAGCAGCAGCAGGAAAGGAAAAGAAGAGGAAGCAGTCTGAGTTGGAATGATACTTTAAAAAAGAAAGAATAAAAAAACATTATACGGGTGACTCTGAGTTAACCATGAAGGTTCGTGAATTTCTCCTCCTCTATTTCTTCATCAAAGAGACTTTTGTGTGATTGCAATCCTGGATAATTTTTTTTTTTGCTTGTTTGTTTATTTGTTTTATATAAGAGGTAATAGGCCTATAACACACCTCAGATAATGTGCTGCAGTTTGTGCATATTATATTTGCATGAAATGTCTTGATTTTCATTCCTATTAAGGTCAAAATCAGAGGGGAAAAATGTGTTCATTTTATATATATATATATATATATATATATATATATATATATATATGGATAAATAGAGAAATATTAAAATGGATTGAAAATGCCATTTTTATTTTTTGAACAACATTCGCAATAACTAACTGACAAAATAGATTTATGCATATCACTTGTATTAAAAAAGTATTTAAGTCAAAGAATCCTTGAAAAAATAAACTTTACTTCATATATAAGATTTGGTTGTTTTTATTGCGCATTCTATAATTTGTACAGTCGTTATATAATTATATTCATTTTCATAATTTAGATTTTCCTGTCATTATTTTTGCCACAAAAGGTCATATTAACATTTCAAGAAATTAATAAAATAAACTGTAAGAAAATAAAAGAAAACAAAATTAGTTAAATATAATTTATAAGTAATGCAAACAGAAAAAGACTGGCTAAACTAGTTCTGACTAATTATCAGTTTTTAGTTGTTTCTTAGTGTTTATTCATTATTATTGCATATTTTTTTTGCTTGCTGAAACTAATTCTCTATACGCAATATAAAACCATTTGTACAGACTTTGAATACCCGTGTACCGAACTTAGAATTAAAATAAGTAATGAAGTTCTTTCAGCAAAACTTTTGGAAATAAGTTTTAGGATTAGGAATATTCTCCACTCTATAATAAACACAAATGTGTATTTATTTATAATTTATTATATACAAAAATAGAATATATCCATTTCATCACACACACACACGCACACACACACACGCACACACACACAGACACACACACAAAGTGGATTTATCTCCGGGCAAAATCATTTCAAGTAGGCGAGAAAACAGAGATAACAACTCCAACAACCTTTATTGTCTAAAATGAATTTAGAAAAAAATTCATATTATGTGGATTCTTTAGATTACTGTTCTCATGTTGAGTGTTATTTTCACAACGTTTCTGTCGATTTAATCTCCGATCTTCTTCAGGTGTATCGTGTTAAACTCGGTTATCTTTCTGTCAAACAGGGGAATCTGCACAGGATATCGAATGAAAACTTTTAATTAATCCACGAATGAAGCATGTTCCCGTTCCATCATTAACAACTAGGTAGAAGTCCTATAATTCTGTGCAGATTCCCGAGTTCGACATAAAAATTCCCGAGTTCAACAGGGTACACCTGAAGAAGGTCGGACATTACATCTGAGTGACTGTAGTTTAACTGTTATGACATTCCATTTCTTGTAATAAATAATTTTACCTAGAATTCTTCATAAGTTTTTGTTTCAGTTTTGATTATAGCTGAAGGAACTCAAGTTATATTTATACACTTTTTTTCGATTCAATTTTCGAGTTTTTTGATTTCGATTCAAGTTCATGCATCCAAGTCATATGGATATATCTTTTTATTTTTGAAATCACAACTTTATAATATACTAGACTACCCGTGACCCGTTGGGTCAGTATGTTATATTAGCTATGGAATTAATGTATGAGCGTGACATAAAGAAAATAGTTTTTTGTGACATAACAGAAACATTTCTATGAAAGTATATTGAAATGAAAAAAGAATATAGATAGATTTCTATGAGTCGTTCTGTTTATAATTGTTTATTTTTGGAAAAAAAAAACTTACAGCCATTGAATTATAAGTGGTTTGCCATACTTATAGGTAAATGTGCACTGAACAGATACCATAATACTTAAAGTTGAATTCAAATTTTGATATATCTTTTAATTTAAACGTGAAAAAAACAAACAATTGGGACGCTGAAAACGTATACAGTAAAACAATACGTTTTATTGTCGCGGTGATTATTTATTTGTAACACAATTTTAAAAAAAACAAACATATTTTCGGGGTTATTTATTTCTGTTGGTAGTGTAGAAGAAAATGTATGAATGTTTTTAAGAAAGTTGTATTAAAAAATGGAGAATAAATTAAAAAAAAGGAAGGCGGTGGGCAATGGGTTAAAGTAGATTTATTTGTAAGAAAATTACGTTAAAATAACTTAAACGTAATACGGAAATGAACGATGTACAAAAAAAAGTAGAAAGTATTAACAATTGTTTATTTGGATAATGTAAATGCGAAAAAAAATTGGGACGCTGAACACGTACACAGTAAAAAGTATGTTTTATTGTCACATTGATTATTTAGTATAATATATATCGTATATATGAAACAGGTCAATGATTATACATATTATTTGTAATCACGTTTTGTATTTGCTTCCCATATCTTGAAGTTTTTTATTCAATAAATTTAAGATATTCGCTTTTCTAAGGACGTCCGTTTGTTTGAACGAAACCAGTCCAGCGATTTGTGTTTATTTGTTTACGCTGTTATAGGTTTATGTTTATGTATGCATGTGCAACCGGAAGTCGTAAACCGAATGTTGGGTTACAACACCCATTATAAGGTCATTTGAGTTTTATAATTATCATATATAATATAAGAATCGATAGAAAATTGACTCTATAATAATATATACAACATCTGCATGAATTAAAATATCATATTTATGCATATTTTATGACCAGGCTATGCCGGGCGTCCCTGCTAGCTTAGATAAATACTTTTGCAGCTTTAACGAAAGAGCTACATTAATATCAGGGCATCTCTATTTATGCTGAACATCTATAGACTGCCAACATCAATGCATTACATATGAAAGAGTTTGCTGTGGAATTTCTACAAGTCCTGCTAGTATAAATTATTTATGCTATTGATCTTTGGTTATTTTCTTATTTTATTATCATTGCCCGGTGTTTGGGGGGGGGGAGGTTAAGAAAAAAAAGTGGTAGTAGGTAGGCAAGATCAAATCTTGGTAGTGTTTATTAGTGTCTCCAGTTCCTTTTCGACCCTTGCAAAAAGTTTCAGATCGTCCATGTACATCAGATGGTTAATTTTTTCATCTGTGTTAGAGAACTTGTATCTGGCTTGGCACTTTCTCAATATACTGTTCGGGGGCATCATGGTTATGATGAACAGTAATGGTGATAGTGTAGTGAATCTCTTGGAAGATGCTTCTTTGTATGTTAATTTCTATTATGTGTTGCCCATCAGCTGTCAGTTCCAGTCTTCATGTTCTCATTGCATTTGCAGTCACGTTGATGATAATGCTTGGTATTTTATACATTTTTAAGCATTCTATCATCCATGCTTGGGGAATCCTGTTGTACGCTTTTTGTAGTCGATCAATGCCATGGCTAAATTCTTTCTCCTTTCTTTTACCTCTTTTAGGATCTTTTGATCTATATATAGCAGACCTTGTGTTCCTCTTTTTCCTTTTTGGCATCCTTCCTGTTCCTTGGGGAGAAGTTCACGATTTTCAGGAAGTAGTAAATCTGTTCCCTCAATTGTGCTGTTAATACTTTCCACATAGTGGGTAAGCACGTGATGGACCTATAGTTGCTGGGGGTGGTTCCTTTCTCTGTGTCCTTCTGTATCAGTGTGGTTCTACCTTTTGTCATCCAATCTTGCACGTTTGCTTCCTGTATACATCTTCTCAGGTTTTGGGCTAGTCTTTCGTGTAAGGTTGTGAATTTTTGGAACCAATATGCATGTATCCCGTCGTGCCCTCGTCGTGCTCTCCAGTTTGTCATTTTTCCTATGGTTTTCTTTAAGGTTTATTATTATTATTATTATTATTATTATTATTATTATTATCATTATTATTATTATTTATTTATTTATTCGTTTGGAAGGAGGAACCCAACTATCAAGTTTAGAAACAACTGAGTTTATGGAATTCATTTTCCACGCTCGATTTTGAAATCTTGAGAATGCTTATGAGTGGGCGGGTTGTCAAACAGAAATCTTGGTCAGCCATGGCTTTCACTTGGTCACTGTCGATCATCGTTGGCCGGCCAGAGCAAGGAGCAGTTCTCACAGAAAAATGTCTTTTTGGGGAATCAAGCAAACGATTTCTGGCATACGAGTTTTGTAACATCATTTCTCCACATACGCAGATTCCTGCCGGCTTTGTTTTTGTTTTGTTTTTTTCTTTTCTTTTCTGTAGTAAAAAAAATACATCAGATGTCGGTAGTGATCTGTTTAATCTTCTATTTCAAGGCCTGAAATACAAGCAGAAATGTGAGAATTGCTTGGAGGCTTATTACACACAGTCATCAACATACTCGCTACAACAAATACAGGATTTGAAGAACAGGAATACAAAAGGATCTTTAGTAGGTCGGAAAAATGACATCCAAAAAACGAACGCACTTTTTAGCCAACTTAATATATATACTAGCTAACCAAAAAAGTTCCGTCCGTTTTTAGCTTAGCTATTGAATTAAGATGAAATATATACGGAATGCATGTAGCGATTGTTGTCAAATTCAGAAAGTCGAAATTAAGAACATTAGACATTATTAAAAACATGTGCACCGTGCGCGGCCATCAGTTATAAGTTGGACAACTGTGAGAAGCATGGAAGTGTCTAGAGATTTCGTTCGGGGCTGTTTGCTTTATGACTTCAAAGTGAGCTTATCAGCAACTGCATCAAATCGTTGCATATGTTAAGCATTTGAGAATAATGAACATACTGCAAGGCGTTGATTTAAAAAATTTGTCCCTCCGTGATGAACCTCGCAGTGAATGACCACAGGTCTTGAATGACAAAGTCCTGAACGCAGCCATTGAAGAGTACAGTAGTCTAATGTGTGGTGAACTTGCAAGAAAGTTCAACATTTCTGATAAAACAGTTAAATTTCACTTGAACTGCCTAGGTAAGACGTACAAACTAAGCAAGTGGGTAATGCTGTTGGAGGTCTACAACCGACAACGAGTGGCAGTCTGCATATTCTGCGCTTTCTTTCCACTGTGCGACATCCTTATTCAATCAAGTGTTGCCAGTGATGAAAAGTAGGTCCTGTACAAAACTCCCAAGCTTTTCAGACTTTGGTTGTCTCCTCAGGATGATGCCCCTCACACTGCAAGACCACCTATGCACCCACACAAAATTATGTTTTGTGTCTGGTGGACAGGTCATAAAGTGTTTCATTATAAACTGCTACCAATGGGCCAAACGGTCACTAGAGACCTATACTTACAGCAATTGAAACTTTTGCACTGCGCCAGGAGCCAGCACTGATGAATAAGAAATATGTTTTTCATCCATGACAACGCCAGAATGCATGCTGCACGAGTAGTTAGGGAACTATACAGAAATTTATGGGGGAGACTTTGTGCCATCCACCTTATTCACCTGACCTTGCACCATCCGATTACCACCTTTGCCATTTCCAGTCATCTTTATGGGAAACTGTCAATACTGTCAAGCGTTTTCTTTTTTTCCTTTAAAAACGGACAGAACTTTGTTGGTTATCTTGTGTGTGTGTGTGTGTGTGTGTGTGTGTGTGTGTGTGTGTGTGTGTGTGTGTGTGTGTGTGTGTGTGTGTGTGTGTGTGTGTGTTATTTATACTACTTGGAATAGCATTTACATATGAATAAATAACACAAAATTTTCATTTAAATAGCTGGATAGTGCAATACTAGAGCTAGAAATACTTCTTAAAGACATCATTTTACAAAGAACATGCTCTCATATTGTTGTTCATTTTCAAAATGTTAGGCTTTTATTTATAACAAGTATGTAAATTGTTACCTATAAAAGCCTAACACTTTGAAAATGAGCAACAATATGAGAGTCTGTTTTTTGTAAAGTGGTGTGTATATATATATATATATATATATATATATAATCAGACATTAGAAACAAAATCTAAAACATTAGTGAGTTCATCGACGTTTCATTCCTATTCAAGGAACTTCATCATGATGATTAACTTTCAAAGAAAACAAATAAAAATAACAAATCCATTTGGAAATGTCTATTGTGTGATGTGACAAAGATATTTTGTTTCTTTCTTTTGGTCATGACATGGACTTTAGAGGTGTATTTTTCTAAATAACATGTCCCGTCTGTCATCAATAGAGAAGAAATGTTAATACACTCACTAATAAGCTTTTCTTCTTATTTCCCATAACTATTAATAAGTATTAATTTTATTGTTATCATCATATATATATATATATATATATATATATATATATATATATATATATATATATATATATATATATAATAAAATATATATAAGTTTCGTGGTTCAATTTTAAATTCTGAAAAAAAAAACAACATATAGCGACATATATTCGATTATATGTCTCTATATGTTGTTTTTTCAGAATTTAAAATTGAACCATGTTACTTATATATTGCTCTATTCTTCAGTATTGAGCTTTTCCTTTTTGGCTAGGATCTCCTTGAAAGTATTACTTCAAGTAATATCTATCAGGATTTTTCATCTGAATTCTATCAGTGTCTTATCTCGCTTATATATATATATATATAGTCTTCAAAAATTTTCAACCTTTAAAACTATACATGAAAAAATTTAGTCGTTCAGAGAAAAAAATTTTTATCAGTAAGTCATTTAATCTCATGCAATCACTGAATCAATTTACTTTGACGAATTCACATTAGTCTTAATGTTATTTCAGAGATCGTCAATTACCATGAAACACTTTTTCGGAGATTTAAAACCAAAACAGTATATTAAATCATAGCTCCCCAGCAATGTTGATCGAACACTACCTCACTTAAAAACCAAGAAAAAAATTGTTCCAGATATTGTGTCTATTTTTTGCTCCAAATTAATTAGGTTAACCTAATGCAATTCTGAATTTTTCAGATGAGATGTGCACACCGTTTCGGTCGCTGCAACCTGCCTACTTCTTCAGGTGTTGAAAACATGCTTCTTTTCTTCTACTAAGGAAAAGAGGGTTGGCTCTGCATTACAAGAAATTCGAACCGTAGGTTTGAAGGTGTGTTCGTAGATTATAAAGAAGGTTCAATCTTCTGGGGTCACTAAGATATTTTTTAAAGGCTTTCCTATAACTCAATTTTTCGGGATATCTATACTAATTGTTAATATTAGTGAAAAATGTTTTACGAAACAGAGGATTAGTACCCTCGCTTATTTTTGTTTTTTTAAAAAAACAAAATGCAAGGCGGGCAGCTCCAAGGTTAATCTATTCATGTAATTAAAAAATGTCTTCGTTACTTGTGTCATTCGTTCTAGTCCCCAAAAAAGAAAGTGTTTATTATTTACAAAACTACTGTGTGAATCCATTATTACCCCCTTTTTCAGTTATAAATATGTTTTATATATTTACATTATTTAATCATAATATTTTTATATTTATTACAGATTTTAAAAATATATAAAAATTTAAAATATATATAAATGTATACACAAGATTGTTTTAATTAATATTATATTCCACTATATGTATTATTTAGATACATTATACATTATTAATGTAGTTTGGGATTTTCCCTATTAATCCTGGTGTTACCAGATCAGGCTGTCTGAAGATATTGGCTTTCTGAGGCGAAATGCACCTAACGTTGATGCTTTTTGTTTTTCTATTTCCTTTTGCAAAACTTAATTATCTTCTGCAAAACCAAAAACAAAAACAACAACCCACCTTCTCCCCCTTTTCCTTCTTCTCATTTTTCCTTTCTCCTTCTATCTCCTCCACTTCCTGATTTTCCTAACTTAAAACGTACCAAACATTAATACTGTAACCCTTTTCCCTCTCCCATTGCAAAACTCATTCATATTATGCAGGACAGGGATAAAAACGACAAAAAACACTATAAAACAACCAAACCAAACATTACAAACTAGAGAATGAAGAAACAAAGAACTTGAAGAATAAAAACCTTCTACAAAATAACTGGATGCAACATGAATACTATTTCCAAAAAAAACTGGATTCGGGATTAAATAACCCGAAAAGGGTTGATATGACATAAAACAATCAAACCAAGCCAATCTTTATTAATCTTCTTTATATATATATATATATATATATATATATATATATATATATATATATATATATATACTAGCAAAGTACCCGTCGTTGACTGGGTTCAAAAACAGACTACAGAAAATGGACTCTGATTTATGAAAGTATGTAGGTTATGAAAAGGAAGGGTTGTAAAGAGATAGCTTCGAATTCGGGGATATCAAAACCAAAGCAAAATATGATGAAAGTAAAAATAAAATAGATAAACGCCATAATTTATTATACCATACCTGCTCACACTGAAACATTTATCACAATATTCTGTGGATCTATATTAAGAAACCTCGTTAAACTTTGTGACATATTTACATTCTATGGAGGTCAGGCGCAAACGAACACCCCCATAATTTTATTATACCATATTTCTTCAAACTGAAACATAATTATCAAAGTATACTTATGCAGATAGATATGAAAATCTTTATTAAAGTGTGTGCCTATTTCCATTCTATGGAGGTCAGGTGCGAACGCAGACCCCCACAATTTTATTATAGCATCCCTATTTAAGTTAAAACATACTGATCAAAGTATTATGTACATCTATATAAAACACACCTGTAAAGTTTTTTTTTAATTTTCAAATTTTTTATTTCCATACTTTGTGAACCAGGCACGAACGCAGACCCCACAATTTTAATGAACCATCGTTCTTCCAGATCAAACATACCCATTCCTGTGTCTCGATACATCTTCTATCATTATATGTAATCAGTTTTTTAAAATAGTCAACCATATAGGAGCCTATTCCTGACCAGACACACACACACACACACATTCAGCTTTATATTATACTAGCGGGGGGGTGTACCCGGCGTTGCCCGGGTGTTTTTAGGTGTGTGTATGGGGGGGATAAGTAATAACCCTGAAACAATGTTAAAAAAGTCGGAAAAACCAAATCAAAAAAAAAAAAAACGCTGTGTGCATGGGGGGAGGAGTAAACTAAAGAAAAATAAAGAAACGTTGCCCGCGTGTCTAAAGATGTAAAAGAAAAAAAATAGTTTTTGTCGTGAGGCTGGATTGAACCCGGAACGCGGAGGTGAAACTAACTCCAACCACTTAGGCCAAGAGTAAGAGGAATTGATTATAGTGTTAAATAAGGGTTATAAAGCGAGTGAAAGAGATTTGATTGACAGATAGCCACTAAATGAGGTCATCGCGGGAGCGTTACGAGATGACGTAGCAGTATTTCGTTTCCTGTCTAGACATCTCTCTCTCTCTCTCTGCTTGCTTTTGTGTATGTATCTCTCTCTCTCTCTCTCTCTCTCTCACTCACTCACTCACTCACTCACTCACTCACTCACTCACTCACTCACACACACACACACACACACTTCGTCTTCCTTACTCTAAAGACTGGAAAATGGCGTCTGGCTGTACAACTTTTGTAAAATCTTCGATCGTTAATATTTTTTGTAAGTGTATTTTTTTTTACTTCACATTTTTGGCTTGTTATTTTTCGTTTAACTATCGTATCTAACTATTTTGAATGTGCTAATAACTTTGGTAACGTTGCCATAGCGTAAAAGTTCATAGTTTAGCTTGTGTAAGGGTTAATTTTTTTTACCGATAACATGTTTTTTTTTTAAATTCAGACTGCCATTAGAGCTGGCTAACGTCAAGATCACGTGACATGACTCAGTGGGTTTGACATGACTCAGTGGGTTTTAAATACAAGTTGACCCAAAATAAACGGCCCGTGTATACTTTATGTAGAAGAGTTGGCGCCCGTATTTTTTGGGGCAGTTATGAATCGATTTAAGAATATGTAATGTTTAACATTAAAATGTCACATTTTAGGCACCCCCCCTGCAGAAAATCGATCAGTTGACGCACTTCTGATGGTCATTTTGGGCTAATTTCTCGATATCTTTCGTCCGTAGGGTGGGGCTTTAATATGATACCAAGTTTGTGAATCTTTGTTCCGTCGGTCAAAAGTTTTTAGCAGACACACAAACATACATACATACATACATACATACATTTTCGCTTTTATATATATAGATTAAGATTATATATATATATATATATATATATATATATATATATTATGAGGAAGACGTATCATGTATAAATATTAATTTTAAACAAATGTTTGTTTACTTTATAAAAACTTTGCGTTATAAACGTATGATATACATATTTCATTTTAAAATTTAAGCAACTCTTATATCAATGTTTACACAACCTAACTAACTATATATATATATATAGTATATATATATATATATATATATATATATATATATATATATATATCAGGCCGCTCGGCGTTGCCCGGTCGTAAAATACACATAAATATTATATTTTAATGCATACAGAAATTGAGATATGAGCATGTGAGCATTATGCTTTTTAAGCAGTTCAGTTCTTGTAAGTAAAAAAAATACTCGAGCTTATATCGAAACCAAAACTTAGACAGCGAGTCAAGTACGATAATTATTAATCCAGCTTGCCACGATCTTCACAAAGCGTTTTCTAACCTGCTTATTTTTAAGATAAAGAAGTTGTCATGTTTTCCGGCTCTGTATGCATATTCGTGAAACAGTTTGAGAGACAAAATCCGACGATCCCCACGTACCAATTTTTCAATTTTGACCTCTTAGTTGCCTTTTTTCGGATGAAAATGGATTAAAAAGTTTTCCACATGTCTGAATGCCTTATAGAAAATTTTAAGTCTGTAGATTAAAAATTTGTTGAGTATATAGGTTGATAAGTGTCCTCACACACACACACACACACACACACACACACATATATATATATATATATATATATATATATATATATATATATATATATATATATATAATTTATAAAGCGATGGTTGTGTAGTTTCAACGACAGAAAAAATGTATATTTAAAACCTACCGCAAACCTGCTGATACCCAACAATACCTATACTTTAAAAGTCATCACCCTAAAAGCCATTCCCTACACCCTAGCATGTAGAATCTGTACCATAGTTACAGACAAAAACCTTCAAACAATCCGACTCAAGGAACTACGAATGAATCTAAGAAAAAGAAAATACCCACCACAACTTATAGACAAAGGGATCCAACTTGCGATAAATATACCAGTAGAAGATTTGAGAATCCCTAAAAAACGAAACAAAGAACAAATCCTAACATACGTCTCCACACGCAACATAAACAACCCAGAACTTTTCACAGAGATAACGAAAAACCTCATCCTACTTAACCAAAACAGCAAACTAAACAACTTCCTTAAAACAATAAAAATAATAAAAAGCAAACGCCAACCCAAAAACCTAAAACGCATTCTTACTTCATCCAAAACACAACAAAAGGAGTCAAAAAATGTAACAAATTAGAGGGAAACACATGCACATTCATGAACCCCATTAAAAATTAAAAAAGACCTAGACTGCATCTCAAAAAATGTAGCCTATGTAATAAAATGTGCAGCATGCGATAAATCCTACATAGGCGCCACTAAAAACCTTAGTAATAGAGTAGCCTTACATCGATCCAACATCAAAATCGCAGAAAATAAGCACATGCATGTGTCACAGCACATACACACATGCAGTGGAGATAAATTCGAGATAATACCCATTTTCCAAACTGACAACTACTTCTACTTACTAACACAAGAAAAAAACTTCATAACAAAGTTCAACCCCACTTTAAACATATCCCAATAACAATACACAAAACACAAAATGCACTTAATGCACGCATGCTTATGCAAATGTGCATCCTCACACACGAATCAAAACAAGCACAATAAAGCACGCGAACACATTCATGGGCATGCGCGTCCATATCAAATATAATACCATTTCCCTAAACGAAACAAACAATTAGAAATAAAATGCACTACTCTGCCCACATTAAAAAAAATCCTTCTAGATTAAAACAACTTTTACTAATATCGATGTGGTGTGTGAGTGTATGTGTGCGTGTATATGTGTGTGTATGTGTGTAAGTGTGTGGGTGAGTGTGTGTATATGTGTGTGTGTGTATGTATGTATAATCCTGCATTTATATTTCTGTATATATGTGTATATATATATGTGTGTATATGTGTACATATGCATGCGTATGTGTGTATATGTGTATGTATGTGTGCATATATATGTGTGTATATTATGTGTGTGTGTGTATGTGTGTGATCTATTTTCCATTTTGTTTGTGTGTGTGCGTGTGTTTGTGTTTGGGTGACTGAATATATGTATGTATGTTTAGATTGGGAATCGACCCTATATCTAACCTGCCTCTTTCTCCATCTTACATGCACAGGCATGGGCGCATACACGCGGGTACACACACATACACACACACGTGAAAAATCACAAATCTTGACCCACACGCATTCACACACGCATAACATACAACTCTCTCCTTAATATACAAGCACACACTGACACACACATACACACACGTGAAAAAATCACAAATCTTGACCCACAGGCATTCACACACGCACAAAATACAACCCTCTCCTTAATATAAAAGCGCACACTGACACACACATACACACACATCAAAAAAGAAAGAAAATCATAAAAAACATAAAAGTATGTCACAAATAAACTCAAACCCCCCTTCCACCCACTAAATGAACTTAACTCTAACTGATTGAACTTTTGACCAGCTCAGCAACTATTGGTGACAAAAAGTCTGAGATTGACATTTCTCTGAAAAACACAATCCGTGTTACCAGAGAAAAATGTTTTCCAAAAAGACATTACCTTAAAAAAAAATTCATATAAAAATATCTGAAGAGAGCTGAACAAGGCTTGAAACGCGTTATAAAAATATTTTAAAATATTAAAAAATGATAAAAGCCTGAAAAACCTACAATTGTTGATGGCTACACTCTTTTAAATATATATATATATATATATATATATATATATATATATATATATATATATATATATATATATATTGTTTCATTAAGAGTAGAAATTGTATTTTGGATCCAAATGAAAGATCCCCAAAGAAATATAATAAAAACGAATAGCTGTCATTACTTCTGGATCTTTATAACAAATTTGTTCATTTTAAACTAAAACGATATAAAGAAGTCATTTGGTTTCTTTTTTTTATTGCAATAAAACCTTTGTATCTTTGCCTAAAGACAAGACTTTATGCAGAAATACAAACAAAAATATAGAATTAAATATTGGAACGATTTTTTTTCTTTTATTATGTTGTTTAAAAGATATTTGCAATTACATGGAATAAGTTCAAGTGCAAATAAGATTTAAAGCTTCAACCACTATGCTGGGGTAAGCCTACAATCATACACACTTTAAATTTGCACATGTGTATATGAACTCCCACACAAACATATTCCATTAGTTATTATTCCAAATGCTAAAGGATAGAATAAATTCACGCGGATAAGTTTTTATCATATTTTTTAATTTTGTTCTATTTTTTTTAAATGTTCATTATATTACGTCTTACGCATGTTTCGTTGGATAGTGAAAGCTCACTAAATAACTTTTCAAAGATGAATGGATCTTTCTCAAAACTGCAAGAAAATTTAATATATGGATTGAAAAGAGAATTTGAAGAATAATGGTTGTGCAAAACTGCAAAAAAAAATCTAAGGCATGGTTATTGAGAAAAGTGCTTACAAATGAACGGATGAACGATTTTGGGGGCAATTTTACCCCCATAATGCCCCCTAGGAAAGCAACCAGAGTTATCCTAGAAAATCCATTTTGGCAAAAAATTTACTTTCCCCATGACTAATGTTTGTAAAAAATTTCAGCAAAATTCACAAAGTGGATATCGATAAAAGTGCGAACAAACAAACGGGCAAACGGACAAACGGGAGGGAAAAACTAGGACCAACCCCTCCTTTGTCGAGGGACCAAAAAGCAAATGGAGATATATAAAGTCTTCAAAAAGATAAATTTAAAAACACTTACTACACACACACACATATATATATATATACAGCGCACACACACACACACACACATATATAATAGCAATTTTAAAGATACATTACCTGAAAGTACTTCTTTTAAATACCTTGGCTTAACGTTCACAGGGAACATGAGTTGGAACAGATACATTGAGAGAAAGGCCGAAGAAAGTGAGCTCTCTCTACCGTGTTAGAAAATTACTCACACCTGAAAGTATCCTGTACCTTTATAAGGCCACCATTTGCCCATGCATGGAGTACTATTGTTACATTTGATGGTAGTTGGTAGTTTTTGTTTTACGGCATATCAACCTTTTTCAGGTTATTTAATGCCGAATCTAGTTATTTTGAGGAACGATTTTTAATGGAGTATATTTGTTTTTTTTAAGTCGGATTCTATTTAACCTATAGTTGGGACCCTAACATGTACTACCACTTCGGGTCAGAGTGCACCTGGGAGCAATGGCAATTAAAGGGTGACTCCACACTCCCAAAGGCCCGCGAGGTGGGGCCTCACCATCGGATATAGTTTTAGGCCATATCCATGTCACATTTGAGCTGGTGCATCTGCTACTAGTCTCTCACTCCTGGACAGTGTTCAAAAGAGATCTAAGCTTCAACCTCTGTCTCATCAACGAAATGTTGCATCCCTCTCCCTGTTTTACAAGTATTTTAATGGTGAATGCTCGAACGAACTACAAGCCTTTGGACCCCCTCGATGTAAATACACCCGACAAACCCGACAAGCAGCAAAATCCCACCCCTACACAGTAGAGATCCCCGGATGTAAGAAAGCTTTCTACTCTAATAGTTTATTCCCCAGAACTGCTAGACTTTGGAACTCCCTTTCGAGATTCTGCTTTCCCAACTGTACTGACATGTAGAAGTTCAAGTATAATGTGAACAGATATCTTGCTGCTCATCTCCCCTCATGATATCCATGCAACTTATGTCCCCGATAGTAGCCCCGCTACATCAAAGTGGAACTGTGCCTTGTTTGGGATGAAAATTTAATAAAAATAACAAAAAAAAAACAAAAAAAACAACCAAACCAAATTTCTCTTTCTTACTTTCTCTTTCCTTATCTCTTACTTTGACTCTCCCTCCTTTCTCTCTTTCACACTTAATGTCTCTCTCTTTATCCTTCTATCGCTCTCTCTCTTTCTCTCTCTCTCTCTCTCTTTCTCTCTTTCACTTATATTGTTTCCTTTTTTACATTATTTTCACTCTTTCTTACTTTATTTGTCTGTTTTTTGGGGTTTGTTTTATATCTTTCTGACTTTCTCTTCCTCTTACTTTGTCTATATCTCTTGCTATTTGTTCTCTATTTTATTTTGGTTGTTTCTCTCTGTCTCTCTCACCCTTGCTCTATCTAATAGTATCCGTATATCCCTCTCTCTTTTCTTTTTCTTACTCTCTATATGTGTATCTCGTTCTCTCTTACCTTTTCCATCTGTTTCTCTTTGTATATTTATATCTTTCCCTCTTCTCTCCCAAGGACTAAAACGAATTTTTTTTTTTTTTTTTAATTTATATTTCACAAAATAATTTGATTACAAAATTAATGTCAACAAATTTATTTTCCGTTCCTTCGTATTTTATTCCCGGGCAACGCCTGGTAGGTACATCCTCCTCTAAGATTCGCATTCACACTGAACAAATCATAACGCAACATACACAGTTTACATATAAATTTATGAAAATGAATGTGGATGTGCGTGTGTGTAAATAAAAGCATACATACGCACACAGACTTTTGCATATACGCACCCACATATACGATAAATAAAAACAGATACATTGACATAAACACACATGCTACCGCATGCGCGCATACGTGCACACATGAAAGACAAGGGTCATGATAAAATAAACAACCCTCATAAATTATATCGAACCTCACCCTAACCTTATATCAAATCACTGATCAAATCGCCAATAGCATACCCCAAGAGGTACTAAAGATGACGCAGATAGGAAGTGGAAACTAACCCAACGCGATGCATGTTCTTTTTTTTTTATTACATTTTCACCCCAAACAAGGCACATAGCCACTTGGGTGTAGGGGGCTACTATCAGGGGCATAAGCTACTGGGGTACTATGTAGGGAGTTGGGCAGTAAGATGTCGGTTCACGTTACACTTGAACTTCTGCATGTCAGTACAATTGGGGAAGCAGCGAGCCGGAATGGAATTCCAAAATCTAACGGTTCTGGGGAAGAAACTACTGGAGTAGAAAGCTGGTTCACAGACATTTAACATTTAACAAGATAATTTTTCAGAGCTACAATGCAAAACTCCAGTGTTTTCTTTTCAAAACTGCAAGATTTTTCAAAACTGCAAGATTTTTCAAAACTGCAAGATTATCTCAAAATAATATTTGAAGCCAAACATGTTCAAAATATGTAGAATAAACATCTAAACCCTAAACATATTTTTTATTCAAAAAATGAAAAATATTGAATTTTTTATAATAAATGTTAGTAACTTATATATATATATATATATATATATATATATATAAACTAGTTGGCCGTCCGGCATTGCCTGGTCATAAAATACACTTAAATATGATATTTTAATTGATGCAGATTTCATATTTATTGATGACTAGCAGGGGTAAAAAAAAAAAAATGATAGTAGGCAGGCAGGTTCGAACCCATGACGCGAAAGTGTAAAAGCAAACCTGACGTCTTACCAATGATCCATAGTTCGACCGGAAGTTCGGAATGTTGAAATTAAGTGAAATCAATCCAACCGATACGATGACTTTTCTGTGAACGTTAGGCTAATGAGTTTAAAAGAAGTACTTTCAGGTAACGAGTCTATTGTTATTAGTGGTAGAGAAGGTTTCTTGTAATTATTGAAAGAAACAAGCTTAGTCTTGGCAGCATTGAATGTGACCATCCATTTTTGTCCCCATTCCACAACAGATTGGAGGTCTTCCTGTTTCTGCTATTTCCTTAGATATGTGTTCATTTGTTTTCCCTTCGTGCCTGTTATAGAGTGTGGTGTTATCAGCAAATATACCCATCTCAGAGACAATTTTATCAGGGAAGTCATTTATGAATATTAGGAATAATAAAAGGTCCAAGGATAGAACCCTGAGGTACTCCCGCATTTATATCATATTTTTTAGATGTGTGACCGTCGAGGACAACCTGGATTCTTATCTTATTTAAGAAGAATTTAATTATGTTATGTATTCTCCCAGTGATACGATATGATCTGATTTTCCTTAGAAGACCATCGTGCCATACTCTGTCAAAGCCTTAGATATATCAAGGGCTATCGCTCTACCCTCCCTTGCTTTGTCCAGTCGATGGTATATACATTCAGAGATTACAGTTAGGATATCTTCTGTGGAACGGGCTTACCTACATATTGTTGATCAGTCAGAAGTTTAGCAGCTGTAAGGTGACAGACTAGAGCTTGATTAATTATGGACTCAAATATTTTGGCGAAAAGCGAGAGGAGACTAATGGGGTGATAATGTAATGGGTCACTCCTTCCGCCAGAATTTTTGAAAACTGGTACCAGAGAAAGCAGTTTTCCAGCAGGCAGGAAAGCAAGATTCTTTAAGGTATTTGTTGTAAAGTTTGGAGAGAACTGGATCAACCTCGGAGGAGCATTTTTTTTATAGCACAGCCAGGATGAGATCTGGTCCACATGCTTCCCAGTCAGTCTTTTTATAATACCTCGTTTTGAGCAATGGTTCTTCAGTTTTGGGTCGAGAATTTAGAGCGATTTCTACCATTATTACAGCATTCCCAAGTGGGCTGCGGCCATTTGTAACACAATCATCGGGAACTGTGGTCAGAAGTCGATCTAGAAGTGAAGCATGTTGATTTATGTCAGAAATATAGGAATAATAGGGAATGAGATATAGAGAAGCTATGTGTTATGCTATCAGCTACGTCTGTGTAAGTAGAGAATCCAAGCCAGTTATTGTAGTGGACATTGAAGTCACCATATACATGTACGTGTGTGCTAGTACCGAGGAAGAGTGCTATATCTATGCTTTCAGAGACTTTTTATTAGGATACAGTCCTGGGTCATGGGAGCTTTTCGAATTATTTGATGCCGAATCCAGTGATTTTGGAAAAGGGTTTTATGCTTCAAGTTCTTTATATAATCAAATATTTATTCATCATGCTTGGTTTGGTTGTTTTATAAAAGGAAATTTTCGTTTTTGTTTTGTAATTTGCAGAACACGATTGGGTTTTGATAAGGAAAAGAAAAAAAAACAATAACATCAATGTTTGTTGCATTTTTGGTGAGGAAGCCAGTATCTTCAGATAGCCTGATTTGGTAGCATTAGATGCCCTAACAAGTATTACCATTCTGGATCAAAGTAAACCTGGGAGCAATGGTAATTAAGGGGTATTCCACATTCCCCATAGCCATCAAATGGGGCCTTACTATTGACTATCTTTTAAAGTGATATTCAGGATCAAAGATAAACAGACAATTAAAATAAGTGATAAAAAACGTGTGCAAGATAATAAAAGGGAACAATTTAAGTAAAAAAGGGAGATAAAAAGACAGGCTTAGTGAGAGAAAGGAGGGAAAGAAAGTAGAAAGAGATGTGATGGAAAAAGAGAGATTAAGAGATAATGGAAAAACGAACAAAGCAAAAAAGAGTAAACATAAATAAGAAAGATAGATAGATAGAGAGAGAGAGAGAGAGAGAGAGAGAGAGAGAGAGAGAGAGAGAGAGAGAGAGTGAGAGAGAGATGCACACACACACCCAAAGTAAGAGGAGGAGAAATTGAGAGGAATGTACAGATAAAAATAATAGAGAGAAAGTAAGAGATAGACTAAGAAAAAGAAATAAAGGAAGTAGTGTCAGACAAAATCATAAAAAGAAAACCAGTAAAGACAGCCAAAGAGAGTTAAATAGAAAGTAAGGCAATAGCGAAAGAGGAGGGGGAAGAGGACATAAGGATGAGGGAAGAGAGGTTATTTTAATATTATTATTCATGCCCAAGATGAACTTTTCTCGTTTATGAAAATAAAATATATTCATATTAATTTCAAATTTGAATTTTTCCACAGACTTAAAGCATATTCGTCTGTTAGTTACAACAATCAAAGAATGCCACAATATTCCAACAATTTCTACCGAAAAAAAAAGGAGAAAAAGAAAAATTTTTGATGTAAAGATTTTCAAGAAACTTTTTTGGGGATTTCTTAAGAATTTAATCCCAGATCAAAATTTATGTTTTGAACTGTAATTTTTATCAGTTGATTCTGGGTTGACCAATTCCAAAGAAGTGATTCATTTATTGATTGCTTTTTTGATGCGACCATGCACCTCTACGAGATGTTTTGTCTGTCAGTTAGTCCGCCATTATATAGTTTGAAAGAACAGTTTCATTGCTAAATGCACAGATTGAATGGACGCAACTTAAATTAGATGCGCCTTATCAGTGGCTGTATCCGTTGTCTGTAACACTTAAGTTTAATAGCATTTTCGTTAGTTTGTCGTGCTCAAGTTCGAAATAGTATTTTCTTAGCTCATCATACTTAAGCACTATATGACATTTTTGGGAGAGTCTAGAATTTTCATTGGTTTTCATGTTCAATTTAAAAAAAATCATTGTCCTTAGTCAATCATGTTTGAGCTTGAAATATCATTTTCATTGGTCTGTCATGCTTGAGTTTATCCATGCTGAAGTTAGAAAATAGCATTTTCATCATTTTGTGTGACACCTACGTTTGAATTACCTAAGTTTGGTCTGTTATGCTTATATTTGAATTACAATTTTGGTTGTCTGACATTCTCCTAGAAATATGTGTTCAATGAATAGCCAAACAAAGCTCAATGTAACAAGGAACTTTATTCACGTGAGAAGAAATTTTGTAGGAGGCGTTTTGCTGAAAATAGAAGTTTTTGCATACGTAAGATTGTGGAGAGAATGTTTGCATCAATCCGGCAATCTTTGTGATCATGAGATCAGAGGGAAGGGAGTGATGATGCAAAAAGGCCGCAAGATGAGCAGCCATGGTTGGTTGGCGCCAGTTGCAAAGAGAAATTGGCTGCTTACAGAGGCGAACCATAAATTCTCAGATTTCCAAAGCGATGGCTGAAGGCATATCATCATCATCATCATCGTCGTCGTCGCCGCCGTCATTATCATCATCATTATTAGTAATGGGGACAGTTCCAATATTTTTTCCGATTCTGATACAATTACAGATTCCGTCCTAAATTATTGATTCTGATACAATTACCGATTCCTATTCTTTTTAAATCTCTAAATAACTATAGAGTTATTTGTATCATTATTCATCAGACTACTGTTCTCATCTTGAGTGTGATTTTCACAACGTTTCGTTCGATATAACCTTCAACCTTCTTCAGCCATGACTGGATAGAGGCCCTAAGTAATCCACAATTGTATTTTTCGGTCGCCCACACTGAAGATTGAACCTTCAACCTTCAGGAGAATATCACTTTTACAATTGATTTTTCCCAGTACTCTAACCACTGTGCCATGGGTTCTTGCAGACCTGTAGAGTTGTTTTTATTTTTTTAATTTCCAAATAAAAACTCACGTCAATAAATACTAAGTTTATCATTAGTACAAGCAATGGAAAATTTTGTTCTAAATAAAAACAAATAAAAAAATAAAAAAATCAATTTTGACATCGAAAATAAGCACAAAACTTTTGGATTCTGATGCCTTTAAAAGTACCAATTTTTCTGATTCCTGATTTTCTGATTAAAATTCCCAACACTAATTATCTTTACCATATTCAGCTGGCTTCGTTTGTATCTTGTTATTCCTTGGGCGAGTGTTTTGGTGATACCAGCCACATGACTTAATCTTTCCTCTCTTATAAACTCCAGAAGCAAAAAGACATCGATTTCGATTTCGTTAGTTTCCTTCAGCTTGACAAGATGTCACATTAAAAAGATGAGTACTTTATCCAACACTATGAACAAACCATATTATATAGCTTCTTAATACTTATATATATATATATATATATATATATATATATATATATATATATAATATATCTTGTGTCTTAATTCCTACCAATTAAGACATGTAACAAGCTATCTCTTTTAATTATTTCAGAAACATGTACAGGGTGGCATGACAAAATTGTCGCCTTAGAAAAGGCGATATTATTCCATTTCCGTTGGATGAAAATCATTCTATTTTTGTTTTTGTTTTTTTTTGCAGAGCATAGGACTGCCAGCAACCATTGTAAGAAAGTAATAAAGAACGCAAGAGAGTTGTATACTCAATCCGTTAAGTCCAAAGTAGATGAGCTGCGGCTTGGTTCCCACCAGTTTTGGCAAATAGCAAACAGAATCCTGAACAGAAGCATGTGCTCTATCCCAACTATCATCAATGGACCTGAGGTAATCTCGTCAGCATCAGACAAAGCCAAACTCTTTGCCAAGAACTTTGCAGCTAATTCTACCCTTTGCAACCAAGGCCGCCAACCCCCAATATTTCCTCCTGTATCAGAAAACACGCTATGTGATATACGTATATCTGTACGTGATGTTGCCAAGCTAATCAAAAACCTTGATTCCAGTAAAGCAACTGGCTCTGACGGTATTCCAATTATAGTACTCAAAAAACTTCAACCTGAACTAGCGCCCATACTTACAAAACTGTTTAAACGTTGTCTTAAGGAGAATAGTTTCCCATCACCCTGGAAAATTTCATCAGTATGCCCTGTATTTAAGAATTCAGGTGATTGCTCATCCCCCTCTCAGTACAGGCCAATAAGTCTTCTGTGCGTCATGAGTAAGTTGCTGGAATCTGTGTTAAATACAGAAGTAATCAACCATCTCAACAAAAATAACCTTCTTAGTGACACTCAATATGGTTTCCGTTCTGCTAGATCTACAGCAGATGTGCTTACAGTTATATTTCATAGGATTAGCAAATATCTCGACGGAGGCAACCTTTCTAGGGCAATTGCTCTTGACATATCTAAGGCCTTTGATAGGGTATGGCATAAAGGTTTACTTCACAAGATCTCTAGCTATGGTATAGCTGGAAATGTCTTCTCAATTATTAAATCATTTCTCTCTAATAGGTTCATAAGAGTAGTAGTTGAGGGGCAAAAATCAGAAGCTCACAGTATTAATGCTGGTGACCCTCAGGGGTCCATCCTGGGCCCAACTCTTTTCCTGATCTACATTAATGATCTTCCAAATCACATCCTTACATCATTTGTAGACATTTATGCTGACGACACCACCATTTATGGTAGCACATCTAAGACAGTAAACGATCAAGTTCTCTCCGATTCTCTCTCCTCTGATCTTGAGCATGTAGTACAATGGGGAAAGGAGTGGTTGGTTACTTTTAATGCATCTAAAACCAAGCTTCTCTCTTTACATCATCAACATTCTGATCCACATCTGGCATCAATTGAAATGAGTGGCTTCAGGCCTCAAGTTTTGACAAGCTTCTGGGCTTGACCTTTACTCCTGATCTTAAATGGAACACGTACGTCAAAATCTGTTGCCAAGGCCGCTGGAAAAATGGTGGGATCTTTCTATCGATCCGGTAGATATCTCACTGCTGATGCAATTCTCTATCTATACAAGAGCCAGGTACGTCCAAGGATGGAATACTGTTGCCACATCTGGGCAGGAGCTGCTAGAAAGGACTTGTCCTGCCTTGATAGAGTTCAAAATAGACTTCGTAGTCTCATAGGAGATGTCCTTTTCTCTTCCCTGCAACATCTATCTCACAGAAGAGATGTTGCGAGTTTGTCTCTGATGTATTGTTATTTTCATGGAAAGTGTTCGACTGAGCTTCAGTCTATGGTCCCCCCTCGCCAAACTTTCACAAGAAACACTGATCTAGCTGAAAACACTATCAATAATTCCCCCCACTCTTTATCTGTGCCTAAACCTAAACGTAGATTCCATAAACAAAGCTTCTTTCTTAGAACTGCACGCCTGTGGAATTGTCTTCCGTTTTCCTGCTTTCCGGCTGACTACAATATGGTTGTGTTTAAGTCTAACGTAAATAAGTTCTTGATGAGCCGTTCCATATAAGTTATCAAATTTACCGAATTTTCAATACTAATGATTACTATATTGTCCAAGTTCTACTGTACACTCTTTAACCCTTATCCTTGAGTGGCCTCTTGGCCTTGATAATGTGGTGATGCCTATGTAAAAAAAAAAGAATCTACTAGTTGGCCATTTGTGTACAATTTCCAAGAGCGTTAGGAAGCCTTCTATCATGCCTGAAAGTGTGACAATGTTCAACAAGCGAGATCGGAAACGTGCCACTGTACAACACATGCTCTCCCTCAATCTAAGTTATGACAACAGGACCATTGCCAGCACCCTCAACATGCATCGCTGGATTGCCACAAATAACAGGGACGTGCCCAGGATGATGAAAACAAAATTTTCTGGCCACAGTTATGCTCTTTGGTGTTGTTTCAAATGAGAGCCACATCATGACCTCTCACATCTTCGAAGCCGACTTGAAAGTCAACACCAAAGTGTATCTGGATGTGCTGAAGAGTATGTGATCCCCTGGTGCAATCAGATAGCCGCTGGCAAAACCTGGGTTTGCCAGTAGCACTCGGCACCAGCTTATAAGTCCAAAAGAGACCCAGGTTTGGCTTCAGAAGGAGTACTACGACTTTGTATCCTCCTCTCACTGGCCCCTCTCCACCCCCGACCTGAACCCGGACTACTTTGTTTGGTCATACGTCGAGAACATCACCAACACGATTTCCCACAACACCAAAGCCAGCCTGATCGTTGCCATCTAGTATTTGCCGAGTTTATGAAAAAGGCATGCTCCCAGTTCCGAACCTGTGTCAAAGCGGTGATTGAGGCTGAAGGCGGATACATTGAGTAGATGTCAGCTCTATTACATAATTAAGTCACCTGAATTGATTTTTTCAATAAAAGTTTTAAAATAAAGCTGAAGTGTTGTTTTCTTTAGAGCGACAACTTAATAGTTCCACCGTGTATGTCTTTGTAGCTATGTGGTTAATGACACAAAGTGAAAACCTTAATGTGTCAAGTTCGAATCCAGTTCGTTCCACAGAAACACTTTCACTTAGGATGTTGACAACGTCACCTGGTTCCTCCTGATGGCTTTCTAGAAAGAATTATAACTAAAAAGATACCAGGGAAACCAATATCAACAATAGAATCATCTGGTTCATACAAAATAAATGATTTCATTTAAAATATTAAACTATGTGACAAAAGCACATATATATGTGAAAAAGCTTAAACCTAGCATAATGACTAGTACAAAAATTATTTTAGTTTTATTGTATATGCGTGAAATATAAAAAAAATTAAATGGCTATATAAATTCAATATAACCATAATCAGGATAAAACAAATCCGATGGTATGAATTAAAAATTAAAATATGGAAGACCTAAAATCTCAATGTTTCACCCACTGTTGTACGGACTTTATCAAGAGAGAAAAAGATAAGGGTGGCACTCAGTGATATGATATATATAATTTCGGGGTATATATATATATATATATATATATATATATATATATATATATATATATATATATATATATATATATAGAGAGAGAGAGAGAGAGAGAGAGATAAATAGATGGTTCTATTACAAGTGAACCTCTGCCTGATAAACCCGCGACTATTGGCTGTGATAAATGGATGCACGAGTAACAAAGAATTTGATTGGCTAATTAGCAAGCTAATTCATCATATGATTATATAAAAGCACGCGGTAACATCAATTCCATACAATAACCTGACGGATCCTTACGAAGATTAAACTGGGAAATTCTTTGTAGCTTAATTATTATATATATATATATATATATATATCAATATATATATAACAAGCTCCACTATGACATTGGTTGTTTTTCTCAATGTAAATACTCGACTGACTGTAGAACTAATAAAGAGTAAAAGAAACAGATACTTCTCATGGCCTGTACATATATAACATCATAATAAAAGGATAAAATGAATCAAAAATGAAAATACGAAAGACGTAAAAACTCAACGCTCACCAAGATTTTCAGTAGAAGTAAATAAAATAATATATTTTGTCTGATTCTGCATAGACTTGTAAGCAAAATACATACTTGTTCCATGCGCATGTTCCATCTTAGGATAGAAATATAAAAACATATATGTATATAAATATAAATGTGGCACTCTAAATATATTAGTGTCTTTGATAAAAGATGCAATGTAGGGGCTGACCAAGAATATTAGTACCAAATGTTTAACAACAACTCTGATCATCGGTGTGTTCTTTATGTGTCTAACACGTGAACGTACTTATAATGTCATAAAACAAGAAAGGCATTTTGATTTTTGGAAACATTTTTTCGCATTCAGAATTGCTGAAGCATAGAAGAAATTTCCTGCAACAATTGCTGGTTTCTGATACACGGAATCCTTTTAAACTCTCACGATTCCCCAAATCCGTCATAACTGCACCTGGCGTCCTTCCTACATACACGTCTACATCATGACTCATACACTACTCATTTCCCTGACAATTGTACATTATCCTATCTACCACACGTGCACTTTGCGTACAAAAGTCATAGCTTATCAACTTAGAATGAGTGCTTTATGCCACATTGATTGTTGAAGATGGTTAAATTTGCGCATATTAAATACTAATCCTATTAATTCTTTACTGTACATCGAACAAATACCATAATATTTAGTTCGCTGCACCTTATCATGACAAAGGTCCATACCAAATTTCAGACGGATCGGCTTAGTAATTTCTGAGAAAACTTCAAGAATAAATGTGGTATTGTCACGACTAATCCCTATTAATCCCTAACTGTGCATTAAACGGATACCATAATACTTAATATGTTGCACTATACCATAACAAAGATTTATACAAATTTTCAGTAAAATCGGCCTAATACTTTCTGAGAAAAATTAGAACGGAAAGATACCCAGACTAACAGACTAAGGGAAATATAATATAGATTATTATTATTATTATTATTATTATTATTATTATTATTATTATTATAATTATTTACTCACTAGGAGTTCTCAGACAGGTAACCATCAATGATGACAATAACCGGTAAAGTCTAAGTGACAAGTCACCCCAAATTTCCACCTCCACCTTTTCAATAATCGACAGTTAATTGAAATTAGAAAATGGCTAGCATTTTATGAGTGGAATACAAGAATAAAGTAAACTTTTCAAATGTAAGAACAGCTTTAAAATATAATTCAATGATCTTTTAACAAATAGCTGCAATATCCATCTACCCTGCAAAGATTCCCGAATTCACCAACACAAAAGATTCCCGAGCTTGCCAAGATACACCTAAGGAAGGTTGAAGGTTACATTGGTTGAAACAGTGCGAGAATAACTCTAAAGATGAGAACAGTAGTCCAAATAAAATAATGCAAAATATCAATCCTCATCAGACATTGTGAAGTGAGCTTGTGGTATATTAGTAAACAGTCATGTTATATGAGCCAACATGAAAAAGATATTTATATAAGCTACTCTCTTTCTTCTCCATTCATTCAGTTCAGTCTTTTATCTTCTTTCTTTTTCGTTTCTTTCTCTTTTAGTACCAAGTGGAAATGGGACCCACTTAAATCAATTGCTGTGCCCTAAATCACTGAAGTCCTAAAACAGAAACATTGGTTCACATGTAAGATTCTCTCAACCAATGAGATCAACGTCACTGTTATTCTGAGGAGATGATGAAAGCAACATTGAACAACAACAGCAACAGACTACTGCTACTCTCTCTACCACAGTTATGTCCAACAAATTATTTGGTTTGCTTTTTTGTCTTATTTATTTATAAACATTCTAATTATTTTTTTCTCAATCTTCAATCCATTACCAAGCTACTAATTTTACACATATTGCATTGAATTAGTATTTTCATGTTTCTTTCTTTCTCTTTTTTTTTTTTTTTTTTAATTGTTTTCAAGTATTTTGGCATAAAACCTCCTTCATTTTAGTAAAAATGTCCAACGGGGGAGATGAAATACTTAACATTAATGTTAAGTTTATATTGTTTGAATACTAATTTTAGTTTAACTCCAAATGTTACTATTATCAGACAAATATATTTTTTTCATGAAAATCGTTCCAGACAAGGCATCGAAACCATTTGATGTAATCAGCTAAAAAATACCACTTGAAGGTCAAAAACTAACCAACGATAAATGTTATATAAATAGATTACAACCCAGAAAACAGCGCTTCTTCCCCTTTTTACAGAAACATCGCTCACAGAATGTGAAGACTAAGGTCTGAAATAAGGAAAACAAGAATTCTGAGCGTTAAAACTTTTGAGCGCTCAAGATTCCCAGTTTACATCAATTCTCAAATTGTATAATCTCACTACTCTTTTTAGGGCTTTAAACATATTTAACTTATACCTAACCTGAACACTCAGCCATGATATTCTGTATGTCATATAAATAATAGATATATTGTTTTCCAATCCAAATCAGCTAATTCTATAAAATGTAGGTAATTAAAAAAAAAATACAATACAAGGTGACTTTCACTGCTGACTACAACATGGTTGCGTCCAAGTCCAATATTAATAAATACTTGTTGAGCTGTCTTCTTGAGTAATCAAATTCAGCTTGCTCCACCCGTCATTTTTAATCTTTTTAAAATATTGTTCCTCATCCAACTAACAATCTAATTAACCCTTATGCTCGAGTGGCTTTTCATTCACCCTGATAAGTGGTGACACATTAGTGTATATATATATATATATATATATATATATATATATATATATATATATATATATATATATATAAATGAAATACTGAAATGCCGGAAGATTACAGATTGTGTAATGTGTAATACTGTAAACATCAAATAAATATTATTAGTATCAATATTTATAAGACGATCACAAGGAGATAAAGACAGTTCAATATGCGAGATACAGCAATTATATAAATGAAAATTCTGAGTTAAATTATGTAGAATTATAACAAAATTTATTGTCTGACAAAGGAGTACAAATAATAATACCGAGTGGAACGATAAAATTATCGATCTAAAGAAAACAACACTACAGCTTTATTTTAAAACTTTTATTGAAAAAAAAATCAATTCAGATGACTTGATTATAGAGTAGACCTGAAATTATTCAAGGTAGCCACCTTCAGCCTCAATCACTGTCTCAATGTGAGTCTTGAACTGAGAACATGCATCTTCCACAAGCACTGGCGGGAGCTCAGCGAATACTCTGCAGATGGCTGCAATTAGGCTGGCTTTGCTGTAGCCTTTGATATATCCAAGGCCTTTGGCAAAGTCTGGCATAAAGGGTTGCTAATGAAAATTAAACCGTATGGTATAACCTAAATGTGTATTAAATACAATTAGATCCTTCTTAGACAATAGGTCCATCCATGTTGTCATTGATGAACTTACATCCAAGCAGCATCACATTAATGTAGTGGTGCCTAAGGGTCGATTCTTGGACCACTATTATTCCTGATATTCATAAATGACTTCCCTATTAATATTGTGTACACGCAGTAACCCTTATCCTCGAGTGGCCTCCGGGCCTCGATAAATGGTGACCCCTATGTGAAAAAAAAAAAAAAGGAAAGGCAAAATACAATAACATCAATGTTTGGTACATTAAAGTCAGGAAGACCATTTCTTTAGACAGTTTGATTTGGTAACCTCAATCATTGTAATAGGAACTTTATAAATAGTATTGTCTACATTTTTTTTTACACAGCTTTACTAAGCCAATCAAACTAACGGGACGCATGAAAACGTTATTCAAAAGATTTAACTAATGAAACATTCAGTCAGTTGGGCTCCGGTAGAGTATTCTCTCCTGCTTTGACAGAGTACAAAATTTTCTTTGAAATTTAGTAAGAGATGTACTTTTCTCGACCCTACTGTGATGTTATGGTCCTAGTAAGATGCCCTAGTGAAACTCTTCAATTAGGAAAGACTAATTAAGAAAAGGGTGCCTTTCAAAAGACATTGAAATTCTATATAGTGTGTTCAACTTGTTAATATGTATTGAGATAAAATAACCCTTATAGCTTCTTTCTCACGGAAGAGACGTTGCTAGTCTCTCTCTACTCCATTGTGTTTTTCATGGTAGGTGATCTCTGGTTCTCGCCTCTCTTTATAAAGAATTCACAGCAAAACTTATCTATCTACAACCATTTTAAAGAATTTCCCTTCTTCCTCTGTGTACCTGAAGCTAAGTTGAAACTTCCATGAGCAGAGCTTCTTACCAAGAACTGTCCGTCTATGGAATGCAATACCACGGGGCTGCTTCCCAGCCAATTACAGTATTTCAAGTCCAATGTTAACAAGTTCTTGTTAAGCCATCCTCTTAAATAATTAACTTCTACTCGGATCCAATCCATTATTTTCAATCCTCATGCTGCTAGTTTTACCATCCACCCGACATGAACCATTAACCTTTGAGTCACTTTTAGGTCTTTATAAACGGTAACATGTTAGTAAAAAAACGAAATCAATCCCAGAACTAAAGTATATATTTTGTGCTTTAAAAGTCTTAGCTTTGTGCAATAGTTTTTGCTGGTTTGTAGAAGAGGCATTTTTACGCTATTATGATTTATTCAAGCATATTTTTATTACTTAAAACATATTACCATAATTTATTAATAACTTTTTCTGTCAAATTATCAAAGCATCATTCATATTTTTCTGCAACATTCTCATCCATGTTGACTCGAAAACGACCAACTTTATTCAAACAGAAAGGAAGCCATCTTCCATCATAATGCTCGACTTCACACAACATTACTGACCAAAGATAGCCTAGGAGGTTTTGGTTGAGAAATCTTGTCCTACTCTGGATATTCTCCTGACCTAGTTCTCTTGATTTATCAATTATTTTGAGGATTACAATACATTTAGATGACCTTAGGTTAACAGCACAACAGAAAATTGAACATAAATCAGAATCATATTTCACATCAAAACCCAAAGAATTTTACAAGCCTATTTACAAGCCTGTTGACAGACGGAATCAAGTTATAGAGAGCAAGAATTATTGTTATGAATTAAGGTTTTTAAAAATACAGTTTTTCATTTTTAAGATGAAATTGTAAATTGGCAAGAACTTTGCCCCGACCTTTTGTATGTATTTTCTCATAAAAGTATATAGGTCAAAAAAATTATCTAAGGAAACAAACGTTGATTAACTCACATTTAGTATAATAATAGATTCCAGAGTTTGTTTACTTGACCTTCAGAGGAGCTAGGTCTTTTCACAAAACAAATGGAATTTCTGTATTATATGAAATCTATATATAAAAGTGAAAATGTGTGTGAGGACAATTCTCAACCTATATACTCAACGAATTTTTGATCTACAGACCTGAAATTTGGTATATAGAGTATTCAGACATGCAGAAAACTTTGTAATTGGTTTTTATCCGGAAATAAAGGCTGCTAAGGGGTCAAAATTGAAAAATTGTTATGTGGGGGTCATCGGATTTTTATCTGCTGTTTCACATGCATATTTGAATCATTCACATGACAGATTCATTTTGTTATGAATAAGTAGGTTTGAAAACACTTTTTAAAGATCGTGTCAGGATGGCGTGACGGTTACCGTACTTGACTATCTATCTCCAGGTTTTGGTTTCGATCTCAGATCGAGTGCTTTTTTTTTACTTACAAAAAAGTGAACTGTTTAGAAAAAACATAATATTCGCATGCATCTCTTAGTTTCTGTCTGAATTAAAATATAATATTTATACATATTTTACGACTGGGCAACGCCGGGCGGCCTCCTAGTAAAAGAATAAGTTTGAAAAGTAATTTTATTGTGTCTTCTGATTTATAATCAATCAACTGGGGTATTTATTTGTCTGCGCTAAGAACGATGTTAAACTATACATTCTCTTATCAGAACAATGTGTAGATATCAATATTGTTTAATAAGTTTTTTTTTTTGGAGGGGGGTACAAAGGAGTCACCACTTATCAAGGTCTGGGGGCCACTCGAGGATAAGGGTTAATGGGTATACATAAGTAGTGGAAATTTTGTAAATTGGATTACTTAGGGGGATGGTTCATCAAGAACTTATTTTCGTTGGACTTGAAGACAATCAAATTGTAGTCAGCCGGAAAGCAGGCAAATGGAAGAGAGTTCCACAGGTGTGCAATTCTAAGAAAGAAGCTTTGTGCATGGAATCTACATTTAGGTTTAGGCACAGATAAAGTGTGTGGGAAATTATTGATAGTGGTTTTGGCTAGACGAATGTTTTTCGTGAAAGTTTGATGAGGAGCAACCACAGATTGGACCTCAGACGAGCACTTGCCATGAAAATAATGATAAAGCAGAGACAGGCTCACAACGTCTCTTCTGTGGGAAAGAGGTTGCAGGAAAGAGAAAAGGGCATCCCCCACTAAGCTACGAAGTCTGTTTTGAACTCTGTCAAGGCAGGATAAGCTGTTTCTAGCTCCTGCCCAGATGTGGCAACAGTACTCCATCATTGGCCATACCTGGTTTTTATATAGGTAGAGAATTGAATCAGGAATGAGATATCTACTAGAGCGGTAGAAGGATCCCACCATTTTTCCAGCAACCTTGGCAACAGATTTGATGTGTGTGTTCAATTTCAGATCAGGAGTAAAGGTCAAGCCCAGGAGCTTGTCAAAACATGCAGCCTCCCTAAGACGAGAGCCATTCATTTTAATTGATGTCAGATGAATATCAGAGCGGTGATGATGTAAAGATAGGAGCTTGGTTTTAGAATCATTAAAAGTAACTAGTCACTGCTTTCCCCATTGTACCACATGCTGAAGATCAGAGGAAAGAGAGTCAGAGAGAACTTTGTCATTCAGAGCCTTTGATGTGTTGCCATAGGTGGTAGTGTCATCAGCAGAAATGTCTACAAATGATCTTAGGATGTTATTTGGAAGATCATTGATGTAGATCAGGAAGAGAGTTGGGCTTAGGATGGACCCCATGAGGGACTTCAGCATTAATACTGTCAGCTTCTGATTTCTGCCCATCAACTACTACTCTTATGAATCTATCCGACAGAAATAATTTAATAATTGAAGAGGCATTTCCAGCTATACGATAGCTGGATATCTTATGAAGTAGACCTTTATATCATACCCTATCAAAGGCCTTGAAAGGAAGCCTCCATCAAGAGATTCACTAATTCTATGAACTATAACCGTCAGCACATCTGCTGTAGATCTAGCAGAACGGAAAACGTATTGCATGTCACTAAGAAGATTATTTTTGCTGAGGTGGTTGACTACTTCTCTATTTAACACAGATTCCAGCAACTTACTTATGACGCACAAGAGACTAATTGGTCTGTACTGAGAGGAAGATGACCGATCACCAGAATTCTTAAATACAGGGCATACTGATGAGGTTTTCCAGGGTCTTGGGAAGCAATTCTCCTTAAGACAACACTTAAGTATGGGAGCTAGTTCTGGTTGAAGCTTTTACACATTAATTCCAATTATTTTTTAAGATCCCATCTTCAACACCTGATGCCCCACACATAAATTATGACAGCAAGCCTGTCCACATTAGACTTTTGCACTTCTACGGTAAATAAAACTGTTTTTCATCTCTTATCCCGTTCCAGTTTTCCTGCTGGTAATTTTTTTAATATCATTTCATTGCGCTCATCTTTTAGTACTTTAGAGAACTAAAAAAATAAAAATCTATTCCAATGTCAAGAATTTCGTTAATCTTTTTCTGTAACAGTATTATTTAGAAAGATTTTTATCAAGGTTTAGTTTGCATTTTTTTTTTTTCCTTTCTAAGAACAACTAACATTTTTCACAAAGTTTGGTTTAATGGTTAATGTCACAAACACAGACATTTGTGTTTGCCTTTCTTTCACGAGGAATATCATTAAACTTAATTATTGTCATATGGAATATATACAATCTATATACATAAACAGTAGATGCATATGATTGGGTGTGTGTCTGTTTGTCTGTGTAAATATTTAGCTGATAAACTCTTAAACTACTGGTCACATGACACTGGAATTTACAGGAAATAGTAATCATACAGCAAGGATGGTTTATAATAAGTAAAACCTTTGTTTGGATGGATGAATAACGCACACGGACATATATCGACAAGTTGAAATGCAAACTGTTCATTTCAACTTGTCAACATATTTTCACTACTTCCTGCGCATGCCCAAATTCAATTCATGTATTCAAGTCGTTTAATATTAAACTTTTCTTACATATCTCTTGATAGCTACATCAGTAGGAAACGCAGCTGGAGCGCTAAATGTTTTGGTTTCGATTCTAGCTTATGGCACCCAGGTTATTTTTTTTAACTTTTGAAGGCAATACTATATATAATATTCAATAGAGGATTGACTTTGTTATAATAAATACGAAATTTGCATGAATTAAAATATATTTAAACGTGTTTTATGACCCGGCAAGGCTAGTCACTTCCCCATCACCTCTGCTTGTCTATAATAAATTATGACAGCAAAACAATGTAACTAGTAAAAGTGATAGTACTAATAATGCTATTAGTAGGAATAATGAGAGTACTGATGATTGAGATTATAATAATAATATAGTTTTTGTTTTACAATTAATTACATAAAATTGTAAAATAAAAACATTTGCTTATGTTTGGCATTTTACAGTGTAAACAACAAAATGAAAAAGTGGTCAAAAACAAATATATAACAAATAAATGTTACCAAAGGCAAGATAAGTTACTTTTCTACCTATCTAGATAAGTCTTTTTATAGTTTAACCTATTTTAAAGCGTTTATCTGTTTCGAAATACTAGTATAGAGTCATAAGATAGAACAAGAATGAAAGAAAAAATGACTGGCATGAGACGGTCACTGGGGAGTCTCAATAATCGCTAAAAAATCCAAAAATTAAACAAAATACTGATAGAAACCAATAAATACCACCGTAACATTTATTGGGTGGGTTTCTTACATTTGATAACATGTATTTATTATAGATTTATTATCTGACACGTTTTTCGTTTTGTTGCCTATACTGCAAAATACCCCAAATGTTTAACAGCTAATGTTATATATAAAGCAATATTTAATGAATATATTAACAGTAAGCAGAAAGTATAGTTATAATGTTAAAGTGGGATTACATCAGGGTTCGGTATTGAGTCGGTTGCTTTTTATTTGTGTCTTCGGATCACTGTTAATGGAAGTTTCATACAGGTTCTTTGGAAGATATTCTGTTTGCTGGTGATTTAGAACCTGACAAAATGGAAAGTCTATTTGTTAAGTTAAAGACTTGGGGGATGCTCTGGAAAATAATGGTCTGGAGTGAATATTACTAAGACCAAAGCGATGATCAATGTTTGTAATGTTGGAAAGTCCCCAGAAAGAGGAAAATTCTCTCGCTCAGTTTGTGGAATTAGAGTAGGGTGTAATCCTATAAGCATTGGATATACATGAAGTGAAATGAAATTGCAGGTAAGTTGAGAAATGATAACCAGTTTGTGTACAAGAAGTGGGAGATTATGGAGATGGGTAAGAACACAGATGTGGATGCAGTATAGTTGGATGGAGACGTTATCGAAGTTATTTAGAAGTTTTATGTCTTGATGATACCATTGGGGCACAGGGAGAAGTTGGTGCTAATGTGATTGCAAGAGTTAGGAGCGGATGTAGTAAGCTCATGGAAATTTTGTCATTACTAACAAACTAACAAACAGAATGAGACCGCTGTTGTCCAAGAAAACATGTGTACATTTTTACTGAAGCATGAAGGGAATTCCACAGACAAATAGTAAAGGAATGATTTGAATTGAAAGTTTTTCAGAGCCTCTAAAAAGAATCTGAGAAATTTTTTTAATGAACCTGATGCATACTTAATTATTTATGCTTAAGTCTAATTTCAATATAATATAAATAAAGTGTTTTGTTGGCAAAGTTTTATAATTCCTTTTTATGTGACTAACGCATAAACGTGTTTAGTTACATAAGTACAATATAAATAAAGTGTTTTAAGAGGAGAAGTCTTTGAACTTTTTGATCGACCCAAATCAAAAGCCTTTCTTTCGACGCTTACCATTCCGGCATTTATTTCCATCTACAGATGTTCTTTCACTTGAATTCTTAACACGATTAATTATGAATACCAACTCAATTAATTTGCTTTATCAGTTAATGTAATTGAAGTTTTCTGTTCTTTTTTTTATTACCGATTATAGTTCCCTTATAAGAAAAACAATTTAACTGCTATAAAATCTGGCAACCTTTTTATGTTCTCGAATTAGAAATGAATTGCTTGAGATTTGAATACGATTATCCATTTTTATTATTTCGACTTCTATTCATCCCAAATAAGGTACACTATTACTGAGACATAAAGTGCTACTTTGAATTAGAGGCCAGATTTATAGGAGCATTCTGAATGGGGAGTTGTGTAATGAGATGCTTGTTCACATTAGACTTGAATTCCTGGTTTTAATACAGTTGGAAAAGCATGGAGCAAAGAAAAAATTCCAAAGGCAAACGGTCCGCTGAAAAAAAACTATTACAGTATACTGCTTTCTGGCTTTCAGTCAAGAGGGGGAATTTTACTGTTTTCTAGGTTGGTCAAAAGTATTTATGCAGTAAGTTCTTCCGAACAGATTCCTTTGAAGTATTTGTAAAAGTGAATTTCGATTATTTTAATTATTCAGTCTACTGTTCTTATCTTGTTTGTTATTGCCTCAACATTTCGACCGATGTAACCTCTGACCTTCTTCAAGTGAACCCTTTCAAACTCAAAATCTTTATGTCACACACAGGAATTCATATAAAATTTTGAATGGAACCCTTTATTTAACCCAAGGAGGTAGCTTGTTCTCATTTCATCAGCCATGACTAGGTTGGTTTTAAATAATTAGCAATTGTATTTGTAGTGCTGTCCACACTGAACCTTCAACTTCCAGAAGACTTTCACTTAGAAATGATTATTACTTAACAATTATATCCGTTAGGCCACAGGTCCTTTTCTAGAAAACGCTTATAAGTATTCTAGACAAAAGGTTTAATTGTATTATGTCTTGATTTTAATTTTCATAAGAGTTCATAAATTGATGCAACACTATTCTGTTCACAGAACTATTTTTACCTATCATGGAACGAGTACTCTTCTAGTATATTTTTCTAATATATATATATATATATATATATATATATATATATATATATATATATATATATATATATATATATTGAAAGAAGTGGGGACTGGGGAACCATGATTTAATATACGGTTTTGTTTTTAAATCCCCAAAACAGTGTTTCAAGGTAAACAACTGATGATCTCTTTAAGAACATTGATACTATTATTTGTTCATGTAAGTAAAACTATTCAGCGATGCAGGAACTTAATTGAATTACTGACAAAATAATTTTCCAACGAAGTACATTTATATATCTATCTATATATCTATAAAAGTGAACGTGTCTGTCTGTCTGTCTGTCTGTGTACATTTCCCTACGCAATAACTCTGTCAATTTTTAGTTTATAGACTCGAAATTTGAAATACCGGGTACTGAGATTTGGGAAAATCGATGTGACGGGTGTCAGCCAGAAATTTGGCTGTTAAGGGGTCAAATTTCAACGATTTGACCTTTAAGAACTCTACCAAACTCCTCCGACAATTTTGGGTCTAGACACTTGAAATTTTAGATTTAGGTTCCTTGAACATGGATCTAACTTAATAAAGTGATTTGAGCCCGAAACAATAAATTTTAAGGGGTCATAATAGGGGTCAAACTTTTAAAAAATTAACCATTTTTTTTGTTTTTTTGCTTTTTTTGCACAGCATACACCTCCAAACACCCGAGCAACGCCGGGCACCCCTGCTAGTATATATATATATATATATATATATATATATATATATATATATATATAGTTTTAAAGGTTTTAAAGAAACTTTATATATAATTTATACAAATATGTACATAGCATTAAAGAGCTCTGTGGTCGATAACTACAGGCCCATCACTTGCCTTCCATTGATGTAGAAATTTCTGACAGGCATTTTGGTGGACAAGATTTACCAATATCTAGAACAGCAAAAGATCTTACTTGAGGAACAACTGTAATGTAGGCGAGGTAGTAGAAGGGGCAAAGATCAATTGCTTATTGATAGGATTGTAAGAGAAGACTTAAAAGTCTATCCATGTCATGAATAGATTACCATAAAGCATATGATTTGGTTCCACATAGCTGGATTAAGGAATGTATGGAAATATTTGGAATAGTGGTAAATGTGCAAAATTTCTTGGAAAGAAGTATGAAACAATGGAAGATGTCATTGACATCAAACGGAGAAGGTCTTGGGGAAGTTCATGTGAAGAGAGTGATTTTTCACGTAGATATCTGTTGCTATTTTTGTTTGTTTTGAGTATGGTACCCTTTTCGTTCATATTACAATAGTAAATGCATGTTATGAGTGGGGAGAGAAAGAGTACTGAGTAAACCACTTATGATTTATGGACGACTTAAAGTTGTATGCAAATAATAAATACCAGCTAATTATGCTTGTGAGGACTGTTCACGTATTCAGTAGTGACATAGGTATGGAATTTGACATGAAGAGATGTGGCGTCTTGAAATTGAAAAGGTAAAAAATTATTGAAAGTGAAGGAATAATGCTTTGGAATGGGAAAATGATAAAAGATGTTGGAGAAGAAGGATACACTTATTTAGGAATTGTGGAATTAGATAAAATAAAAGAAGCTGAAATGAAAGTAATAATAAGAAAATAATACAAGGAAAAAACTATGTTTTGTTTTTAGGTCAAGATTGGATGTGAAAAACAAAATGTCCACAGTAAACATATGGGCAGTAGTAATATTTCGGCATGGAGTGGGTATTATTCAATGGAAAGAAAATGAGCTGGAAGATATGGACAGGAAGACAAGCAAAACAATGAAATAGAGCTTTTCAACCAAAGAGTGATGTCGATAGGTTATATGTGAAAAGAAAGAGGGAGGATAGGTGTAAAACAATGCATAAAAGAAGAAAATAGTCTGAATGTTTACATCTCCAATTGTAAGGAAAACTTATAAAGGGTGTAAAAATTTGAAAATTTGCAAGTGAGTAGAAAGCAAATAATTTAAGGCAACAAAAAGCGAAAGAGAAGTGGTTTGAGAATAAAATTCATGGTCAATTCGGTCAGGATCTACCAGAGGTAGTGGACAAGGAAAAAAACCTGGCGATGGTTATCAAAATGTGACTTGAAGGTTGAGACAGAAGTTCTAATATTTGCTACACTAATGACTGAAAGTCCCATGTGTCAACTGTGTCTGCAGAAAGGTGAGAATGTACAACATGTTGTCAGTAGCTCAAAAGGGGTACAAGAGGCATCATGACCATATTGTGAGAAAGGTTCATTAAGATACATGTAAGAAAAGAAGGCTGAAATGCAGTGACAAAATGGTACGAACATGTTCCATAAGGAGTGGTGGAGAGTGATAATGTAAAATTATTGTGGGATATGAATATTCAATATGGCAATTTGATTGGACCAAAAAGATTGTATGTGATCTTGTTAAAAAAAAAGAACACAAGGAAATAATCTTGATATGGCAGTGCCAGCTGATGTTAATGCAAAGGAAAAAGAAAAAGAAAAAGAGAGGGTCGAAAAATAGCAAGACTTTAAAAGGGGATAAAATGTTTGTGGAAGTTCAAGAAAGTAAAAGTTGTACCTGGGAAGTGTGACAAAAAGAGTAGACAGATTCATTGTAATGTTGGAGTGCTTTAGAAGACCACACACGCACACACGCGCGCGCGCGCACGCACGCACGCACGCACATACACACACACACACTTTTATAGATATATAGATATATATATGATATTTATGATCAAGTCGTTGTATTGTCATGTATAATTTTTAGGTTAATTAGCATTAAATGCATTTGTACATATATATAAATTGAGCCATACGTTTTGTTAAGTGCAATATTCAAATCGTTTAATTTCTTTTTTCATTTACAAGCGTTTTTATTTTTATTATCATTATTTATTTATTTATTTATTTTATTTTTTTATCGTTTTACCTTATTTTCTTTTCTTTCAAATGTTAAAAAAAAATTACCCTAAGCTGTAATTTAAAAATAGTTGACATTCTTGAGTGACATTGTTCAAGGAGTCAATTGAAAGTATTACTAAAGTCTTACATAATTACATTTTAAGTGGTTGAAACAATCAAACAAAAACAAAACAAAAAATAATATCAACGACTGATTTACAATTGTAATTTATGAGTCTTTTTTATTTTATTTCTATGCAGTCATTTTACTGTTTTACATCTGACCTGTTCAGCAAGAATAACAACAAAAACAAAAACAACAACAACAACAACAATAATAATAATAATAATAATAATAATAATAATAATAATGATAATAATAATAATAATATAAAAAGCAATGAAAATAAGCTAAAAATAAATAAACGGCTGATCCTGTCAGGCGACGGTGGGGTAGGGATGGCTGGAAGGTTATACATTCTTTGTCAATGTTTCAGATAGAAAATATAAACCGTTTAAACAGGGGGTCTTTCTTCTTCACATGTTCCTATAGATTAAGCAATATAATTCAATTTGGGGCATGCGCAAAAGAAACAAGTCATAATGTTTTATGTGATATGTAGTGATTTAGGACTCATGTTTTAAATAAACAATTCCTAATTCCAGTCTTTCAAAATGCAGGAGGGAGGGGGTCATCTTCCTCTCTATAATAAAGTTAAGGTAACTAAGCGGTAGAGGGAGGGGTTAAGTGGTTAATGACACTGACTGACAACCTGGGTTTGCCAAGTTCGAATCCAGTTTGTTCTACAGGAACACTTTCATTAAACCTACACTTGACTTTGTGTCCAACCGAATGTAAATAACTTCCCAAAACTTTCAATCTTTTAATACATGTGGATTTGCTAAGAATTTTAAAGCCAGAAACGGCGTTCTATTCAGCAGTTTAAATGCTTCTAAATCTTGTTCAATTCTCGTAGGGTCGCAAAGAAATTCTTATTTGTTATACTGTTAACAAAGGATTAAAATGACTGACTGACTTACTAACAAAGAAACTGAAATAGTGAATTTAATTTTAGACTTAAATTATTTTTTAAAAGAGATTTTTAAAATGTTGTTTTATTGTATGCTATTACAATTTTTTATTTTAATAAATATTCGAGTAATCTTTATATATATATATACTTAATAAAATAGGAAAGGTTTTCCCTTTATAAAATTACGGTATAGGTTTACAAACACTACTTTCACATATAAATCAAAAATAGTCACACTACCTGCCACTACTCGATGCATTATTTCTAGCTATTATCATTCGATTTTATTTAAATTTCATAAATTGCTACATTATTTCCGAACAGAGTATCTATTCAAAACAAATCATAGTGAAGCATGTTAGGAGGATAACTCACTCACTAAATATTTTCTACTCTGACTATCCCAGTTAAAACAGAGTCAATTACATAGTCTTCACTTTAGAGTTAATATTCAGTTATCCACATTTTCTTTCTTTAGTACACATAATTATCTAATAAAATGATAAAGGCTCCCTTTATCATTCGCTCCTTAATTTTCCAGCGATTTCATTGGTTGAATTCGTAAATTGCGTTAATCCGTCATTCCATAGGTTTGAATTAACGAATGCTTCAGTCCTAAATTCTCACACATTCAAAATTTGGCGGACGTGACTGGTTGTTTCCATAATTTCTGATGCAATAATATACATTATAAATCATTCATGCAGCATTTGAACTATTTCCACCTAACTAAGTTGACAACTTTATGTTTTGCTTTTTTTAGACTTTGATTGCATTTACAAACAATAAAATCACCACTGTGGTTTACTCTTTCAGAATTTACATTTGATTTTAAAATACATTCTTTATTTCAATATTCCATTTCGATTCTTTGTTTTTTCTCTTTGAGTTGTTTTTTTGTGTCCCAAATTTTTAACAAATAAACAAAATAATTACTCAATTTAGGGGCTTATTTGTTTCACGTCGACATTTCATGCTTTGTACACGAATAATCTTCGATAGCTTTTCACGAAAACAAAATACATTACAAGCTTTAGTTTAGTGTAGGAATAAACTTTTTCGTTCGCTGACAGTCGTTTTATTCGGGTCAAATTAATAACGTTATTACTTCGAAAGTCATCCTTAACATAGTAATGGAGGGATCTTTTTTTTTACTATTTTGTACTTTCATCTAACAATATAATACACAAAAAAACTATCGTAAAAATTGAATTGAACTCGAAAATACTATCAAAAATGTACACAGTCACGTAAATGCATAGGCGTGTAAACTATTAAATAGTTAACAATTAGTACAACTCACAATGTCAACAGTAGTTTCCTAAAAAATCTTCTGCACTTTAATGACCAGTATGAAATACTAACGTTGCTTAGAAAGACATTCACTCATAAAACTTGGTAGAAAAGTTTACACGGATACAGCTGAAAATGATCTGTATCCGCAGAGGTTGATGGAGAATTCGAACTCCTAAAGTATCCTTGGCAGTGGTTGGTTTCATCTAAACTGCAACTTGCTTACAGGCAGTTTCATGTATAATGTTCACATGTAGGTTCGCATATACGTATATATATATATTAGCACTCTAAGCTAATACATCCAATATTGTGTATACAATAGCTTCATACAATACTTCATTCTTTAAACACATTTGCTTACAAAAAAATCATTGAACTTGTATTATTCTATATTTATATGTACTTCCACCCTAACGAGCACCAAACAACTGCCAGGCATGAATCTTGGCCTACTTTTTTCAACAACATCGATAACATCCACTATTCTAGAATACATTCATAAATAACAACTTCTATTAATTCTAATATCACATATCACATTTTCTTTACTTCATACAATCACTACTATTCATTACTGATAATTAAAAGTCAGCTTAAAATTTTACAAATACTACTTCAGTCAACTAAACTACAAAATAATTTCACAGGTAAGAATAGATTCCTTTTGGAAATACATATGTCTGTTAGCGCCAGATAACCACATTTTCATTTGTATTCAGGTGTTACCGTACAACAATTCTGTCAATAACTTATTTTCATTTATTTTTCAAACATTTATCCAACAAACCAGCCATTTCTTTCCATATTTAATGTTTTAATATATAACATCTCTTTGTTTAATTTTTTTTCAGCAGTTTATTTGCAGTCACTATTTTATGTGACTCACATACGATGATGCACCAGATAATCATAGTTTAATTTAATTTTTTTTTGGGGGGGGGAGTCTCTTAGCGAATCTGTTATGGCTTTGTGCTATACTTCCAGCGAGCAATGTTGGTACATGGGTATTTAGCAATTCCAAAAGACTATTGGTACTTGTGCATTTTTGCCACCGTGCTGAAATAATAATATTATTATTTTGAAAACCATTCTTAACATGGGGAGGGTGTTTTGTAACTATTCTGTGCTTCCACCTAACAATTTAATAATAAAAAAAAAAAAGATATCATAAAGCTTGAATTTAACCTGAAAAAATTATTAAAAAATATCACGTTTGCAAAAATACACAAGTACCGACTATTTAATAATATTTTTCTTACTTAACATTTCTTATATCTTCTCGGGCAACGCTGAGAAATGGGTCCTGCTAATAGTAAATAAAAATAATAATTCAATGTGTAATTATCAAAGTTACATTGATGCGATAATACTTATAGAGAGACACACGAAAAGTTGGCACATAATTTTATTAGTTATAGAGATTAGAAAAAGTCAAAAGAAGTAAAATAAAAATACCTAAAGCCTGCAAATGAAGATGCAGTGCTCAATATAGCCAGAAGAGTGAATGCTTAACTAGAATAGTCGAAGGTTATGTTAGTCAAAACATTTTGGGAGTGGCATCCAGGATGAGAGCAGTAGTCAGAATAATCTAAATAATAGTAACTTATCAAACCACATCTAAAAAAAATCAAAACAGAAGAAGCAAATTAAGGAAGGAATTACTAATATCAGATAAGTAAAAGGTGTAAGAGGACCAATCTGTATGGGATAGACGTGATAAGCAGCAAAATCTCACCCTTTCACCGTAGAGGTCCATAGATGCTTGAAAACCTTCTACTCTCATAGTTTCTTCCTCGAACTTAAAGAACAAACATCTCACTGCTACTCTCCCTATATAGTACCCCTTGCATTCAATATGCCTTGCTTGGTTAATTAAAGAGCAAAATAATTAAAAAAAAAAAAAAAAAAAAAAGAATTACCAGAAATAAAGCCGATTAGAAAACCTGCAAGCAAGATAGAGGATGGGGGTCTACTTTTATCCGTTATTAATAGTTTCATGTACAAGAGTTATGATTATCAGCTACACTAGCATTTCTACAAAATTTCACATTCCTAGGTTTAATAGCCAAAAATAGTTAGCGATACACACGCACATCTCGCATATTAGTAGAGATTAGTACTATTGTCAAACCAAAATAACGTTTTTCTTAATGGACCCAGTTTCATTGGAATCTAGTTATAAACTTGTCATAGAATTGTATAAATTTCTTTTGCATTATTTCAATGGTGACCTTTTCAGACATATTCTTTATTAACAATAACTTCAAAGTTTATCACAAAATGTTGTTCATTAAAATTCTTGTGTTCATTTTGTATATAAAACTTGAAACAACAAAAAAAAAACTTAGACAAACTCAGACTGTCCTTGAGGTTTATTAACTTTAAATTGCAAAAAATGGGTTCCGGTCAAAATCTTGAATGAACAATCCAATTGAAAAATTAATATTTTTTATTCAATAGGAACACATTTCATTGTTTTTTTTTTTTCAATATTTGTTGACATGAATTGTTTTTCTTTTCTTTTTTTCATATTTTTTTTTCATATTTTTCATTAGATGGGCCTTGTCCTCACAATACATATAAGAGACTCTGCCCATTCATTGGTTATATAATATTTTCAACAACAAAACCAAGAAAATTCTTTATACATACATGCGAGGTGTTTCTACATGTTGCTTTTTTATGCGCTCTCCGTTTCTTTTTATCATCGCTGTTTCGTTTTTTTATAAAAAAAGTAACACAAGGAGATGTTTGCTGAGAGTTTTCATAAACAGTTTTATTTGGAGAGAATTAACTCAGGAGAGAGAGAGAAAGAGAGAGAGAGAGAGAGAGAGAGAGAGAGAGATTAAGACTAATGTTCCCTTACTTAATTATTTACTTTTTAACGGAACTTTCTAACTTACAAAAATGAATGACACATATAGACAAAGACATCAAAGAAACGTTCGTCTAAGATTACAACATTATCTATGTTATTGGCGGTGTCTCATTCGCATGGCTTCCATGCAGAGACGAATTTGAAAACCTTTGTTTCACTCAGCTCGAAAAACTTGATGTCATTCGTCATCGCTTGACTGTTTTGTCTACGACGTTTGACCTGCTATCCTCTACCTCAACTTTATATCACCCGTCTCTGAAAACGATTCTGTTTGCTGATTAAGATTATCATGACATGCACCAAGTGTGGCCCATGTCAAAATTCAAACCAGCTAACTTAATCGCCAATGGCGTAGGTTTCCTGATATGTAACAGTTAGGGTTAGTAGGTTGCTCAGCAGTCTGCAATCTTTGAAATACAATTTTACAAGGTGACCCCTCCCCCGCCCAAAAATGTCGCTTACTAAATCGCTAATAAAGTTCACAAACCTTACTATAGTCTAACCATATTTTGTATAAATAGACTTCAATCTATGCTTGACTTTTGCACGACGTTTTAGTCATGAATGTTTAACAGTTTGTATTTTATCTCCGTTTAAGGATATGAAGGTGTGAATGGACTTCACACTACCAGACATTGACCTTCCCCTTAGATTTTTATCTGTAAGGTTATCTCAAAGATTATGTCTGACACAACCATCCCCAGAATATTACCACAAGACAGTATATCAGAGTCATTACCATTTGTTTAGTTTGATTGTTTTGTTTTACAGCATATCAATCCTTTTCAGGTAATTTAATGTCGAATCCAGTAATTTGGAAAGAGTTTTCATGCTTCAAGTTCTTTATATCTTTTAATATTTATGCATGGAGTTTGGTTTGGTTGTTTTGTTTTATGGCATCCCTTTTCAAGCCATTTAATACCGAATCAAGTAATTTTTTTAAAAAAGTTTTACATTTAAAGTTATTTATATCTTCAAAAAAATGTATTCATGATGTTTGATTTGCTTCGTTTTGTATAGGAAACTTGTTTTGTTTTTCACTTTACAGAACATGATTCAGTTTGTAAAGGAAAAGGGGGAAAAACAATAGCATTAATGTTTGGAGCATTTTAAGTCAGAAAAGCAGGATCTTCAGACAGTCTGATCTAGTAGTACGAGTTGAGTACAGCTCAAGGTCATACCCAAGATCAAATCTTGGTATGGTGATAGGAAAAAAAAATGTTGAACATTCATGATTGAAACTTCACTAAGAAATCAGGCATAATAAAGTGAAGTTTACTTGCACCAGAAGGGATTATGAATTATATTAATGATTCTATAGGGAACATTTTTTTTTTCGTTTGGGGTGGGTAGGGATCACTTTATCTGTAATTTCTTGTTTGTTAATTTTGACAGCTTCTCCTTGAAAGAATGAATCAAAACTCTCAGTGAAATAAACACACTGAATTAAAAATTAGAAAAATAATTTATGAGATTATTTTTGTTTACAATAAAAAGGTATTCACAAAATATTTAACTTAATTTCCAACTGTTTCATTTTTTTTTTTTTTTTTTTGCATGTATTATTGTATTTCTAAATTTTTTAAAAATCAATATAGTTGTACAATTATTACAATGGACTACACATATAGCCGGAAAAAAAAGGGGGCAATACTATGTGTACTCCACCTGATGCTCATTTATCCACAAATACGTGTTAACACCTATGATAGTTCAATAAATGCCTAATAGTAAAAAATGGTGTTTAGGCAATTAATCATAATTGAAAAAATTGGAACTTGTAGGGGTATCGGAATCAGTATTATATTCGGAGAAAAATGTGCCTATTTTCCGATGCCAAAAAACGATTCTTTTAATCGTCTAGTTTTGGTTGTTTTTGATAAAAATTCGATTTTCATTACTGAAACTCATGATAAAATACTAAATATTTATTTTAAACGACCAGTGAAACTAAAATTTATAGATAAGTCCCTCAATTGAATTTTTACATTAGTAAAAATATATGTAGATATTACATGTGATTTTAAGGTAATCTGTAAAAAAAAAAAAAAAATGTTCAACCAATATGCAAAAAATTTGTATTGTTTGAATTCTTCGACTTCTGTTCTTACCTTTAGTGTTATTTTCACAACGTTTTGGTTGATGCAAGCTCTAACCTTCTTCAGCTGTGTCTTTTCGAACTTGGGAACCTTTTTGTCAAATTCAGAAATCTTTCTGTTGAACTTGGGAATCTGCAAGAACCCATGGCACAGTACTTTGTAAAATTCAATTGTAAGTTACACTCTTCTGGAGGTTGAAGTTTCAATGCTCAGTGAGAGCGACACTCAAAATACAATTGCAAATTACTTATAACTTCTACCTAGTCATGGTTGATGGAATGAGAGCATGCTACCCCATGTCTCAAATAAAGGGTCCCATTAAAAATTCTGCGCTAGTTCGCGAGTTTGAAAGATACTCCTGAGTTTGACAAGATACTACTGAAGAAGGTTGGATGTTATATCAACCGAAACATTGTGAAAACAATATTCAAGACGAGAACAGTAGTCTGAATAATTCAAATAATATGAATCATCAATCCTCATCTCAAAAATTCATAAACATAATACGCAAAGAGTAATAAGTTTTAATAAAGCAAGGAAAAGTTACATAAAATGACACATTACAAAAGTATCAAAATAAGGAAGTCTTTTACAACGTGAGTCTAATTCCTATGGAAAAGAATGACATCCGGTTTATGCTGTCCCTAAGGGCAAGTTAGATCGAGAGAAGTGTGCCTATTACAAAATCTAGTACTCTAAAAGAGTCAAATAGGAATTCTGGAGTCCAGAAAATGATGACTAAGTAAAGAGTCCCTTAGAAAAGGAACAGGGGACTAAAATGAAGTCATGAAGATAAAACTGGTGCAAACAAGATACATTAAGCCGAAATAGTTTGCTGAAACAAAGCAGCATTTTTAAAGGGTTCTTCTAAATCTCTAGCAATAAGTCAACCAAGTAAATAATATTTCTCTACTTATATATTTCTCTTATAAATATATTCAGTCCTTTGTTTCTTTAACGCTTGCAAACTGATTTACACTGGCAGACGATTTCTGATATTGTGAACATAATATGATGAGTGTTTTCAGATAATGTATTTTGCCGGCAGTAGCGTCGTTAAAAAGCACCAAAAAACTACACCAACAATTTACATATTTTATATATAAATGTTACGCTATAGAGAGGTGATGGTGATTGTATGTGAGTCTTGAAATGTTGCTTTCTTGTTGCCTCACTTGGCCAAACGTACGGGGAGGGAGAATGAGCATGTGTCCTTCCAGATGTGCTGGATTTAATCTCTGTGAAAAACTCTGATTATTTAATCATTTTTCATAGGGGTTTTCAAGTTTACATCAGCTTTTTAGTTGTTTGGGTTTAAAACGATTTCCATTTGCTGAAAAATAATGAGATAACACATTGATGAGACTCTATTAAACTAAAAAAAAGTTGTGTCGTCTCAGAAATGATCGCACACTGGCTGATTGTCGATGTTGAATCTTAGGGCCTAAATAAATGATTTTTCCATAAATCATATTACCTTTTGTTGTGTGAGTGTATGTATGTGTTTATGTGCGTGTATATGTATGTATATATATATGTGTACATATGTGCATGTATGTATATCTACAGCCATATATGCATCTATGTCTTTGTATAATTACATGTCCCTTTTGCTTGTGAGTAAATTGTCTCCTTTAGTCTCACTTCTTTTTCTATATTATTCCACATTTTATTTTATTCTACATTTTTTATGTATGTGCGTATATGCATTTGTACATTTATATATGTATATATGTGTATGCGTGCAATTATAATTATAATCATACATTAATTTATTAAACCATCAATTAATCCCTCACCCACTTTAATTTCTTTCCAAATTTAAAATAAATAAATCTGAATTATGTTCCTATCTGGGTCAAATTGACCTCAACTGACCTATATTTATCTGTCCTAAAATAGATTTAGAAAGATGATTCTCTATCCGCCTCACTTCTCCCTTTTTTACTCGCCTCCTCCTTCAACTATGTATCTCTCCTTCTCTTTTCTGTTTTCGACTTCTGAATATTCTTTCTTCCTCTCCTCTGTTCTTATCTCTCTTTTTCATTTTTCCTCTCTTTCTCTTAACATTTCCATTTAGCTTATCCGTTACGTTTTAAAGAAACATTTTATATGAAAAATGAAATTTAACTTCTCCATGATCTGATGTTTTTTTCTGAAAGGTGTATTTTTACCCTGACCATTAATTAATTCTGTTTTCTTGTGGATTACCAATGGATTTTCAATGGACCCATTTCGTATTTTTCTTGTTCTGGATTTTACCTTCTTTCTCATTGGATTTTTACCATATCCCTTTTTTCCCTTTTTCCCGTTTCTTGCATTCTTGATCTTATTGAATCCCTATGAACTGTCACTAACTGTTAAATAACTTTTTTTATGCAAGTATGATTAATTTAATGTTGTTACTTTCATTTAATGCATTAATCTGCAAAATTTATTGTATATTTTGCAACCTTCTTCCACCTGATGAGAAGAATTGCATTCTTCAAAACTCCATGGAATAAGGGTTTTCTTGTTTATTTGTACTCCTTGTAAGATAGTTAAAATTTTGTATAATTCTTTACAGGTTTATAAGTTTTTTGAAAATTTGCATAAATTTTCAATGGAGAGATTTATATATATATATATATATATATATATATATATATATATATATATATATATATATATATATATATATATATATATATATATATTAGTGGCTTGACAAGGCCACAGGGGAGACAACCAAGCAAAAAAAAAAAAACCCTCAGCAAAATTCATCCTAAAGCAGCAGAACTGACACTAGCTCGCCAGGACACTATACATACAAATGCAGGCAAATTTCGACATATTTTATTGGTTTGAAAATATAGGTTCTTTTTTACTATTTTTCATACTATTGAATAGTATTATCATCTTCAAAAAGCCTGTAAATTTCTATGTAGTTTCTTCCCCTAGAACCAAAGATATGAGTATTTCAATATTCAGTTTGGTTACGAATATAGCTCTCGCTCTCTCGCTCTCTCGCTCTCTCTCTCTCTCTCTCTCTCTCTCTCTCTCTCTTTTGGCAATTTTATAAGTTCCAAATCTCTGCGATTATTCATCAGAATTTAACAAATGAAGGCTTGTTGGAAAGGTAATGACCTGAATTGTGTCGTGGGCTATGTGATATTTGCTCATACAGTTACACATCATCCAGGGTTTATTTTTGGCAACTATTTTTAATCATTTGAGGAGATGCATATGGCAGACAATGAGTACTTTATTGTCACATTAGAAAAGCCAATGTTTCAATTTAATGGAACATTTTGTTGTTTAGTAATCTTAAACTCAAAACATTTTGCAAATATTGTTTAAAAAGATTTTGAAAGCGATTTAATAATACTGCATAAGTATGGGTCGCTCTAAAGACATATCTTTGTCTGAGAAGCAGCGTTTCTTTGATTTGCGAGCAGAAGGAAAGACGTACATGGAAATTGCAATCAAGGTCGGATGTTCAAGATCGGTGGTGACCAAAGTGCTTCAGAAAGGTACTGAGGGTGTTTTCAACAGCAATCGCAAGAAATGCGAACAAAAGAAAAGAAAGACAAGACCGGGTACTGGACAAGGTGGCAAAGAAAAATCGATTCCAATCAACAAGTCACATCACTGAAGCATGGAAACAGGTTTCTGGTGCCGACGTTTCAAGAACCACTACCTATTGAAGGCTCTGGACACTGGTATACCGAAATCGTTTAGCTGCCACCAAACCGCTCCTTAACAAGAAGCAGATGTTGAAGAGGCTGTGATGGGCAACTGCTCATCAAACCTGGACTGTAGACGAATGGCGGCGTGTGATCTTTTCAGATGAGTTTCAATTTTGTATCTCCTTCGGCGACCAAGAGCCACATGTTTGGCGAAGAACCACGGAATGGCATAACCAAGAATGCGTTAAGAAGTCTGTGAAGTTCCTGCAGTCTTGCATGGTTTGAGGCTGTATGAGTGCTAAAGGTGTTGGTAATTTATGCTTCATCAAAGGAACTGTAAACACAAAAGTATACCAAGATATCCTGGAAGCTAATTTACTGCCAATGTTGGATAACCAGTTTGACAGGGAGGCTACAGACATCATTTTTCAACATGACTTGGCACCAGCACACTCTGCCAAGACCACGTTTTCCTGGCTCCGAGAACGATCGATCCCTGTTCTTGAATGGCCGGCGAACGCGCCAGATTTGAACATTATTGAAGCCTTGTGGGACCAGATGAAGAGGAAGTTCCGCAAAGAAAAACCTACCACCCTTGCAGCCATGAAGAATGCAATCCAGAACACATGGGATTCGGTGTCTACACAGGATTGCGAGAAGCTTGTTGATTCCATACCCCGGCGAATTGATGCTGTTATCAAGACAAAAGATGCTGCTACTAAATATTGATTAATTTTATTTGTATTTGTGTTAATAAAAAAAACATTTTGTTTACTTACCTGCCTTGTTCTATTATTTTGAAACACGAAATATTCAAAAACTGACATTGCAATTGATATGTAAAAAACATTCTATCGTAAAACAACTATTTCAGTTAGTTTAGCGTGATAGGGATATTTTAGCATCAATTACATCTCACAGATCATCCTCAATAAGAATTTAGCGCTAAAAAGCATGATGTTCTATTTTTTTGACCAACACGAGTATATATATATATATATATATATATATATATATATATATATATATATATATATATATATATAACTATGGAGAGAGAGAGATAGAGAGAGAGAGAGAGAGAGAAGAGAGAAATTGCTGTTTTAATCACAAAGAGTTTTAAACTTGTCCCTTTCTCTTTCTATATAGGTGACTGATCAGTTCAAGTAATACTTTTATCATGAACTAGAAAAGCTTTGTAGTATGATCCATGAAGTAAAATAATGAAATATGCTCTGAGATCAAATTTATTCATATTAGTCTCGTAGTTCTGGAGTGCAACCTTACTTTTATTCTTTCTTCCTTTCTTTATATATTTTTTTCAATACATATTATTAACAGGTAAGGTCAATGTAATCAGGGTGGATGTGGAGCTGTTCTAATCCATGAGCAATTTTCCTTGAATATACAGATTCAATATGGCTACCGTAATCAAATTTCAAACCTCAATAACTTTGAGATCATGATTTCATTTCGATGGCTAATCCCATGTTTTCAAGCGAAAGTAATTCACTGATGAGAGAAAAATGCGTTTTGAATATTTCGTAAAATAGCCATCTTAATTGAAAATATCCATGAACACATTAAAATGACAGACAATTATAGTTTTCAGCACATTTATCCAATATGGTATTAAAACTATTATATAATTATCTAACTGTGATGTGATTTTAAGACATGATTGAAATATTATATCTTATATTTTGTTTCAATGAATAGCAGAAACATAAAAATGACGAATATTTTACTAATTTTTGAACAACATTTTATTAAAAAAATTTTAATAAAAGTTTTTGATAACAGCATTAATTGCTGTTCTATAGGGACGGATTCTTAGTTTGGTTTAGTTTGGCTGTTTTATTTGACAACATATTAACCCCTTTCAGATTATTTAATTTGGAATCCAGTAATTTTGGAAAAGTTTTCATGCTTCAAGTTCTTTATATTTAAGATATTTATTCATGGTATTTGGGTTGGTTGCTGTAGTGGAAAATTGCTTCGTTTTTTTTTTTTTAACTTTGTAGAACATGATTGAGTTTTGCAAATAGAAAGGAAAAGCAATAACATTAAGGTTCGGTGTATCTTAGGTCAGGAAGCCATTATCATCAGAGAGCTTCATCTGGTAGCACCGAACCATATTCTTGCAAAGCATTGTTAACCATCATTGACATTTTTACACGTATTACTAATGTTGATACGTTCCTACGCTTTTATTTTGACAAACCACACGTGGCCAATTATCAGACATAACTTATTTTAAAAAATGAACTCCAGGTAACCACTTCCCATTAACAAAAACTCCTGCCCTGCTTATGTTGGATCCGAGATAAGATTTTTCTATTTTTGTATTACAAAAAAAAATAAAATAAAAATAAAATAAATAAATAAATACGGGCAACTCCAGCTTTTTTAGATCTTCAAATAAATTCTTCATTACACTTTGCGATTAAACGCCTGGTCGCCACTTGTAAGCAAATAATAATAATTAAAAATTTATAAAAATCTCTGATTTTTTGCAACATATAGGGTCCGGGCATGGGAAAAAAGGAATTAAAAAAAAAAAAAAATAAAAATAAAAAAAAACAACAATGTCTATTTATATGTTGGCAGGTTTTGTGAGATTTTTCATTACCTCATATGCAGATAAGATGCAGTCGATTTGAATACAAATCCTATTTTTTAGTCGGGGTGGGGGGATTTGAAGTCGTGAGCTTTGTATTTGGAGTCATGTGGAAAATTTAACCACAAAAATCCTTAGTTGAAAGTACAGAATAGTTAACAATCTATTTTGGGAGGTACAGAATAGTTAATAATTTATTATTTAACCACACAATTGATTATTAATTTCAAACGTAAGTAAAATTCATTGAATAAAATATAATGCCAAGTTTGAGGTAAGACTTTTCTTTCATTGTGTTACAGACAATGCCGACCATACTGACCCTTTAAGATCTTGCAACAATTCTTTGCTACTTTTATTTGAGTAAAAATGATAATTAATCTGTAGTCAGTTTCTCTACCTTGTGTGTATTTTTTTTTTTTTCAATTATCGTACTAGTGTGGATATAAAATCCTGTATACATATAAAAAAATTAATGATCTATATTCTACTTGAAAATAACATTAATGGTTTGAACCAACCATGCAAAACAGAGTTCTTGGCTCTGGATTCAACTCCCAATTTCCTGATTTTCTCAACCATATTATTTACAGTCAGGTCGCTTTCCTAATTTCGGCTCTTATATTGCAACAATGTTTTGAATTCTCTAACTGCAGGCATTCTTCAAAGTATTTGTCATTTAAGGGAAACTTGTATACTCACACATCCATGAGCGGCTTTGTCTGTCAGTAAGTTCGTCAGTCACATTTCAACTTGAAAGAATTTGTTCGTTTGTTTGTGACAGTTAAGTAAAAATGACGTTTTCATATATTTTAATTACGAAGTGAGCAGATTAAATAAATGCTTTGTAAGAATGGATCTCTTGTTGTTTTTTCCCCAGGCATATTGCCACTTGGACATAAGGGGCTACTATTTTGGATCATGTCTACCAAGAGACTGTGGCGGGTTGAATAGTGAGATGTCTATTCACATTACATTTAAACTTCTGCAGGTTAGTACAGTCAAGGAAGCAGTAAACAGGGAAGGAATTCCAAAGTCTAACAGTTTGAGGGAAGAAATTATACTATAGCTTTCTGGGTTAGTTGGCAGTATGTATATAGAGAGGTCACAAGTGCTATGAGTTGATCAGAGCACATTCCATTAAAGTACTTGTAAAACAAACACAAGGATGCAACATTGCAGTGATGGGACAGGGGTTAGAGCTTGACTGATAGTGCGAAACCTATCAGATTTGAAATTTGTTTTTTGGATCTTATCTAAGAGTGAGAGACTAGTGATAGATGTTCAGCTTTATATTATATATATATATAGTTATAATATAAAGCTGAATGTGTGTGTATGTGTGTGTGTGGTCACATATAGGCTCATTTATGGTTGACTATTTTAAAAAACTGATTACGTATAATAGAAGATGTATCGAGACACAGTTATGGGTATGTCTGATCTGGCAGAACAGTGGTTCATTAAAATTGTGGGGTCTGCGTTCGTGCCTGGTTCACAAAGTATGGAAATAAAAAATTTTAAATTAAAAAAAAACGTTTACAAGTGTTTTTGATATAGATGTACATAAGAATACTTTGATAAGTATGTTTTAACTTAAATAGGGATGGTATAATAAAATTGTGGGGTCTACGTTCGCACCTGACCTCCATAGAATGGAAATAGGCACAAACTTTAATAAAGACTTTTCATATCTATCTGCATAAGTATACTTTGATAATTATGTTTCAGTTTGAGGAAATATGGTATAATAAAATTATGGGGTGTTCGTTTGCGCCTGACTTCCATAGAATTGAAATATGTCACAAAGTTTAACAAGGTTTTTAATATAGATCCACAGAATATTGTGATAAGTGTTTCAGTGTGAACAGGTATGGTATAATAATTTATGGGGTTTATCTATTTTATTTTTACTTTCATCATATTTTGCTTTGGTTTTGATACCCCCAAATGCGAAGCTATCTCTTTACAACTCTTCCTTTTCATGACCTATCATACTTTCATAAATCAGAGTCCATTTTCTGCAGGCTGTTTTTGAACCCAGTCAACGACGGGTACTTTTGCTAGTATATATATATATATATATATATATATATATATATATATATATATAAAAAGAGAGAGAGAGAGAGAGAGAGAGGGTCTTTCTCATTGGATTTTGATCATATCCTTTTTCTCCCTTTTTTCGTTTCTTGCTTTCTCAATCTCCTTGAATTCCTTCAAACTATCTCAAACTATTAAATGGCTTTTTTTATGCAAATATGATAAACTTCATATTATTTGTTTCACATGATGCATTAACCTGCAAAATCTATTGTATATTTTGCAAACCTCTTCCCTCTGATGAGAGGAACTGCATTCTTTGAAACTCTATGGAATAAGGTTTTTCTTGTTTTATTTGTACTCCTTGTCGAATAATTAAAATTTTGTATACCTTCCTTACAGGTTTATAAAAGTTTTTTTGTGAAAATTTGAATAAATTTTCAATATAAAGATTTTTATTATATATATATATATATATATATATATATATATATATATATATATATATATATAGTCAGCATTTGTCAAGACCAGATATCACTCAAGTATAAGCATTAATGGGAATGATTGTCGAGGCAAAGTTCAAATACTTGTGGTGACAATTCTAGATAGGAATCTACTGACACTGACTTTGTCATTTTAAGAATTAATAATTTTAATTTAAATTACTTCTTTTGAAAATTATGAATATAATATTTTAAGAGAAATTAATTAATGTCAACAAAATTATGATATATACATAGGAAAATAGGACAAAAAAAATTATGATATATACATAGGAAAATAGGACCAAAAAATTACAAATAAATAACACCAAACATTAATTTATTATAAACTGTTTACTATATACAAGGCACGTTCCTATTTTTTTTATTCTGCTCGGATGGATCAGAGGAGATTGCAAATTGCATTATTATGATGACTGAACTTATGCATACATGATTTGAAAGTTTCATTTCTGTTGCAGATATTGATGGTGTGAGACTCTAAGAAATCAACGTTTGTCATGGACATGTATCAGAAGCAGAGATGTGTTATTGAATTCCTTCATGCAGAAAAAAATGAACTGATCAACATTCACCGGTGCCTGTTGAATGTTTACAAAGCAAATGCAATTTATGTTAGCACAGTTAGGAGAAGGATTCGTCGATTTCAGAGTAGCAACAGAGATGTGAGTGATAAAACACCCTCCAAACGCTCATGCACAGCCACCATCCTATTGCTGACAAAAGCGCATTAAAAATGGTGATGACTATGTGGAAAAATAATTGGGGCACAAAAAGTTGTTCGTTTTAATGGTACTACTCTCGTCTTCGTAGCTCTTCAACATTTTTTAGTTAAAAAAAAATAGGATGCATTACTATTGGAATGACCCTCAGGTACATTATTTCAAAATACTGTTTTATATAATTTAAATTTCATTAATTATGTGATGTTGTGTTTGATCCAATGAGATTGACACATCTCTCACATATTGCTTTCGATAAGTATTGCATATGTCTTTTTACTTTGTTTACGTGAGTATAAATAATGAGGTAACCATCTAACTACAGTAAAAACTACTTTTTCTTTTTTTACTTAAACTTTAAATGTTAATCTTTTACACAATGACAAGTTTGCATAAGATAAAATTAGAATTGTCAAAAAACTAGCCAATGATAGGTGTTAAAGAAGAAATTCGGACTCAATAAAAAGCCATTTTTCCCCTTTTGTCAGAAACATCACCTATAACATGTGACAACTCAAGGACAAAATAAAGAAAGTGAGAGTTATAAGGCTGCTGAAAGTAAACCCAGAGTCCACTGTCTATTCTTCATCTTCTAGACTTATATTGTAACCTGTGTGTTTGAGATATTATTATAAAGTATAAGGAGTTTCAGCTGATCAGGTTTATGTAGAAATAACTATTAATGTAGAAATAACTATTAATGTAGAAATAACTATTAATGTAGAAATAACTATTAATGTACAAATAACTATTAATGTAGAAATAACTATTAATGTAGAAATAACTATTAATGTACAAATAACTATGAATGTACAAATAACTGTTAATGTAGAAATAACTATGAATGTACAAATAACTATGAATGTAGAAATAACTATTAATGTAGAAATAACTATTAATGTAGAAATAACTATTAATGTAGAAATAACTATTAATGTAGAAATAACTATTAATGTACAAATAACTATTAATGTACAAATAACTATTAATGTACAAATAACTATTAATGTACAAATAACTATTAATGTACAAATAACTATGAATGTACAAATAACTGTTAATGTAGAAATAACTATGAATGTACAAATAACTATGAATGTACAAATAACTATTAATGTAGAAATAACTATAGTGGGTGCTATTCCTTTTACCGATCGATCATGTTGATAAAATCCGTAATAAAACAGCCTTGTGATATAGCATGAATCTGGACAGGTAGATGCAGATCTAATTCAATGTAGCTTTGGAGTTATATTAATCAGTTCTTAATTAGATGTAATAATTTTCGATTGTACTAGTTTTCATAGTTCATATTGACCATAGGTTTATCTGGCTGCATGTAAACTTAAAGAGTCTTAAAACTAGAATGAAGGGTAACAGAAAATTTAACATATCGTTGTTTGAAGTAAACAACTTCCATGACCAGTTTTATGAACTCTAAAGCAACAGCTGATTAGAGCAGTGGTTGCAAACAAGTGGTAGGAATTACTTATTTGCTGTTGAATATAGTTATTGACAACTTAAAATTTAGAACAACTAAAGTGATACTAAAATCAATATTAGATTGAGTGAGAACAGCAGGCGATAGAAATACAATTATGATAGTTAAGGTTGAACTGGCTTCCTTGGATAGCAAAAAGGATCAGGATAGCATAATTAGGGCTAGGCAACAAACGTGGCTGTTGAATTGTGTGCTTTGGATCAACATATTGGAAGATGAACATTTTGTAACCATAAATAAAGTTTATATTTCTATTCTCATTTTCAATAATCTTTCACCAAAGAGGTTTGTCTGAGTATGGGTCGATTTGAAATCTATTTGGCTAACTTTTCTCATTTGAAGGTGATTATAGCATCGACTTCCAAATAATAATCATATGAACTCAGTCTTACAAACTTCCTAAGTCCCAATAATAATAATACAAACTGTTAATCTCACTAACTTTCAATAATCCTACTTGCATACGTACGGATGTATAACATTTTCCTTAACATTTTCTTTGCCCAGACTTATAGACTCATGATAATATTTTCTTGATCTTGATTCAACGACTTTCACTGTAACACTTTCTTCGTTAACAAACATGAACATTTAATCCATTCCTTTGACTTGTTGAACAAAGATGTGAAACAAAGTTGATAAAATATTAAAATAACATCTTGCCATTCAATTTATCTGTGTCTCAATGCCTTATTTCTAAAAGTCTGTGCATTCATAGGAAGCTTTCATTAAAAAGGCAGATGGAGATGTGTAATTCACACATTTATCTCATCATTATATATCATTTTTCCGTATTCTCCCTTCCGTCTGCCACTTCTAAAGTTAAGGCAGGCTCTTTTAAAATTTTTGTGTCTTGGAGAATTGCATATGGCATGCTGAAATGTTTGTCATCTACATTAATCTGATGACAGTTTGGCTATGCCAAATGTTGAGATTTGTTAACAGACACTTTGCTTATATTATATCAACCAAATATTCCCATCTTGTAAGGGAAATAATGAATTGATACCAGGAAAACCTTTTTGGCTTTAAAAAGCATGCACTTGGATAAAGAAAAAACACTAGAAAGGATCTGAAAGTAAGTGTAGAGGAACCTTGAAGTTCCTTTTGTAGATAACAGTAAGATTCTCTGACATCAGACTGTTGTCCTGAAAGGTATTATATTGTATTATGATTAGAGGATACGTTTAAGATTGACAAACTCAGTCTGACAAAAGAGGCACTATGCTTAATCTGGCCTTAGGTACTCAGGTTAAAATGACTTGATAACAACGGGACATCATTCAGCTAGCTCACCTCAAGCAACAAGATGCAGCTGGTCAAATTATTATGGCTAGTAATGTTCATTGTGTTGAATGAATTTATTGAGCATGTCTTCTTTCGCTGCAATACTGCCCGGTTGCTGTGTGAGTTGGTTGACAGCTACATAGTCTGCATGCTGAATGCTGAAAAGCCAGTTCCTGGGAGCTGAGTTTCGCCCGGCCTCTTCAGGGGCTGGACATGAATCTCAAAAACCATATGTGGGGACAACCCCACATATAAGACCATTGCTCTTGTAGCAATCAGTTATTGGTCACTGTAGGGGAAACCCTTCATACCAATTGTCACTATCCAGCTCCCCTACTCCCCGGGGAGTTGCCCCCATTTCCCCATCACTCTCCACATTAAAAAACGGCCTTGTGCCTAATTTGCTCGGTGGGGAAGCAAATAAATCCAGCCAGTTCCTGAGAGTCATATCAGCTTGTAGCAATTGGACTCTGGTGGTGAATAAGAAGAAATACAATGTTTCTGTGCTTACTAGCTATTATAACAATCATCATATGTTCAACATGAGAAAAGAAACTTTAGAGGGATGACCTGTACTTCTCTCCAGCTTATTCGATTTTCTAATATTATCAGAAAATAAGGAAGGACAAGGTAGAAACTCTTTCCAGCAGAATTTGGTGAAAAGTGACATGTGCAGTATGGTATCTAGCTGCATCAGGATTTTATAACTTATCTTAAGTATGTTTGATGCCTTAACTCCCTCTTATTTTATCCCTTCCTTTTGTGAGGTTACAAGTGACCTGATTTGTCAATGATACAGGTATGCTTTTGTAAGTTCAAAGGAAGTGTGTTATGAATATATTTTAAAATCTGCATCAATTTTCCACATGATAAATTTGCTTCTTGCCACATTTAGAAAGTAGTAATTCTGATACTAACCATGGAGTTATTTTTTCATTACACATTTTTCTTGCTATATTCTATATAAGACCTTCATTATCTCCAAAACCTCCACTACATATTTTATGTTGTTCATATGTGTTTTTATTAGGCAACTCATGTGGTGGGTTTCTTTTGGTGAATGGCAAATAATTGAGTAATAAGATTAAGGTATTTTGGTATTTGGATTGGTCATGATTGTGATTAATTAAGTTAGTTAAGAGAGAGAAAACTAGCGTTTCTTCATTCCTTTTTTTGTTCAGTCTGATTTTATTTCTTCCCCTTTTATATATTCATACAAATGAATATTGGATTCGTATTGTAAATTACTATGTATTTAGTGCCGGCTTCATTTATGAGCCTTTCGTTGTAGGGTCCAGTTGGAGGAGCTTATACGGTTAACAAAAAAAAAAAAAAAAAAAAAGAAAATAGTTACGCATTTTTTTCTATTTGTTATGTAACATAAGGATGTTGGCTGCGGCTGCTCCAACTGGGTTACTTTGACGGATCAGATTGAGTAATTACTGTATCACCAGTTAAGTATACACTTTTTGCTTTTTTTTTTTTTTTGTCGGACGGAGTGATTTCGCCGGGCCACATCTGGGATTCCATTGTTAATAGGCCTTGGATAGAATTGGAAGTTGCGAAAATAAAATGGACATTGTTTCAGACTGAACTCGTGTGTCACATAGTCGAAGGGAGACTCTAAATATTCACCACTTATGACATTTTTGCCGACTATTTATTAATAATGTAATTATTAACAGCGCACACACACATTTTATTGTTTTTACACAAATTAAAAGAATCTTATTCAGTTTGTATTCATTTCAGCCTCTGTCCCATCGGCAAAATGTTCATCCTGCCTGTTTTACAAGTATTTTAATGGTATATGCTTCGACGAACCACAAGCCCTTGCACCCCTCGAAGTAAATACCCCTGACAAACCTGACAAGCAGCAAAATCTCACCCCTACACAGTAGAGATCCCCACATGCCCCCTCCCCCCAAAAAACTTCTACTCTAATAGTTTCTTCCCCCAAACTGCTTGACTTTGGAATTCCCTTCCGGGTTCCTGCTTCCCCGACTATACTGACATGCAGAAAGTTCAAATGTAATGTATACAGACATCTTGCTACTTAACTCCTTACATAGTATCCCTGCAATTATGTTCCAGATAGTAGCTCCTTACATCAAATTGGCACCGTTCTTTGTTTGGGGTGAAAAAAATGCAATTAAAAAAAAATTTAATGTAAAAATTGTTTTTAAAATTTTAAACAAATCAGAAAGATTATTTAAATTTGAATTGATACGTTTTTGTCAAGACACTTCTTTCAAATTTTATTTTTAATATGCCGAAAAAAAAATTAACCAACAAAACACTTGGTTTAATAAATCGAACTCATGTGTTGCCTTTAAATTTTTCTTGTTCAAAATAATGAAACCAGATGTAGCAGAAAGCAAGTGATTCCACATTTTTTATATACCCTCCAAAATTAGGAGAAACGCAAAAACGTCGATGGCAAGTTTAATTTTCTCAAAAAACAATTTATCTCTGAATTATGACTAGTAAAAACACATTTATTATTATTCATTATCGAACACAAACATAATAATTTTTATTTTTAAATATCAATAATAGAAAATAAAAAATGTAGTTATCGATTCGAACAAATAAGACCTCGTTTCGTTTCAGTTTGTCATTCTCAACTTTCGAAAACACGAGACAGAAAGGAGGAGGAACACAAGTTTTTACCGGAGTCTTTCTCTTTCTCCCTCAATTTTGGACTGACTAAATAGAAAAAAACAACAACAAACAATCAAGAAAATAAACAAAGAAAGACGGAAAAGATACAAAAAAAAAAAAAAAAAAGGAAGAAGAAGAAATACCCAGAGGGAAAGAGCATCTTTAGATGGAGAAAAACAGAGTTGATACGTATTTATTTTTAACGCCATCTCCTTGGATAATTTAAAGAGAGAGAGAGAGAGAAACGCAGTCGTCAGTCTTTATCATATCTTTGCTCATCTTCCTTTGTTATTGCTATTATTATTACTATTAATATTACTGTTACCATATTAATAATAACACTATTTAGTACGTATGTTTCCCTTGAGTGGAATTTGCCAGTCGCCGTTTCTAAAGACTTGTCATACTTTTGGGGGAGGATCTTCTTTCTTATCTTATACAAAAACAAATTAACATTCGATTGGAAACGAATAAATAAAAGGGTAAGTCTTTTGTTTTTTTAATTATTTATATATGAAAAAAATAATGTGTATTATATATCTAAAAGAAATTTGACACTTTAATACATTGGACATAAATGAACCAGCAAAAAGAGAAAAGAAAAGAAAAAAAAACAAAAAAAACTGTCGAATTTCGAAAAGCCGCGATACATAATTGATTCCTATTTCAGTCACGAAAACTATTTCGGTTGAATTTACTCCCAATCAACTTGTTTTTACTTACACGGTGTTTTAGTAAATCAAAACAAAAAACAATAGATAATCAAAGCAAACATTAATAAACAGCTATAGTTACTATCAAGTTTCATCGCCGAAATGAAAACCAAACCAGAAAAATATAGTCGCTATCTTTATGAAGTAATGCCTTATTTGAGATGAATAAGAGTAAAAATTGTTATCAAAGGAAGAACGATAACTGAAGTTTACGATTTTTTTTATTTAAAGGACAGGCTTATAAACTCTAGTTACCGTTCTTCCTTAGCTTTCTCAATCTGTTCATAAAGACGTCTACTTTTCATTTCAGCGGTTGTTAACAGGTACGCTGAAACTTGCAATAACTTAACGTTTTTACTGTTATTTTATTTATTTAATAATTAAATTTTTTTAATTTTATTTATTATTTTTTTTTTTTTTTTACCAAAACATGACATTTTGATGATTGTATAAAATTACGTAATTCTATTTCTAATCTATTTGAACAAACAACAAAATGTGTTATGTTTTCATGCTGTTTAGTTTTTTCTGTCCTCGATCGGTGCTGGAGAAAATTTTGGTATTTTTTTTACGACGTAACCGAGTGTAGTAATAAGCACCCCCCCATGTTAAGAACGGTTTTCGTAATACGCACCCCAACCTCGAGAGCCATTCTTCTTCTTAACATGAAGAGGTTGGGGGTGTTTATTCCGAAAGCTGTTCTTAATATGGGAGGTTGAGGGGGTTTATACTACGCTGGATTACGTCGTTAAAAAAAAAAAGATCAAACTTTTTTTAAACCGAGGTAATTTTAATTTTTGTTCCAATCTAAGGAATCTGGGGAGAGTGGATCTTCCCCACATTTAAAACTGACCTTTTGTCTAACTCTGCCTTCGCGGGGATACAAGTAAATAGAAACTCTAATCCCAACCGAAAGGGGGGGGGGTATGGAGACGCGAACGATTCTCTAAAAATACCAATTATTTTACCGCATATGAAGTTTTGAAGTTTCTACAGAATTTGAACCGAACCAAACAATTTTTCCCGAAAACTAGACATAGAATAAAAAGCAGTTTTGCTCCAACTTTGTAGAAATATCGAATTTTCAAAATTTGTTCACCCACACCCTGCAGAATGGCAAAAAGGGGTAAATGAATTTAATGCTGTGTTGACTTGAGCGTTCATTTTGATATCTTTTCAAACCAAAAATTACCTTGTTTAAATGCTAAGCACTGCGAAATTCCTTTCAAATTTCGAAATGGTCATGAAGTAATTCATTCTTTTTGTGGATTAAGTAGTTGTATAGAAGAAACAGAAATGCATTCTGGCGGATTAAATTCCGCAATGAAGTTGTTGGTACCTAGTATACAGATCGTGCTATATTTTAGATTTTTTTTTTTCAAGTTAAATTCAATTTTTGACCGTATCTTTTGTTAGGTGAATGTACCGAGTACCTATTTACTATGCCTCCCCCCGGGACAGAGTTAGACACCAGGGTCGTTTTTTAACGTGGAGAAAAGGTACAAAAATAAAAATTGTCTCAGTTGTGAAGGATTTCTCCTCCACCGAAAGAGAACAAGAAATAGAAGTGCAGCATCTGAAGAACAGATACAGATACTACACTTTGATCTTGTCCCGAAGGCCAAGAAAAACAGTAGTTAACAAAGCCCCCTCCCTATATTAAGAATGGATTTCTAAATAAGATCGTTATTCTTTCAACACGGTCCGTTAAATGCTAAAATACGAAACTATTTTTAAAAGGATTTTTGAAGAATTTAAAACTTTATGCTATTGCATTTTTTTTTTATTCCATTAAATTGTCGATTAATAGGGAAAACAAGACTAAGTTGCATAAATGCAGGAATCACTATATATACGATTATCACTATTATACAAGAAGTGGTCGCACAATTGTATTAATATAAAGATAATCATTTTATATCACAATAAAATGCATTTTCCTTCCATCAATAAACTACAAGTAAATTATACATCATACTCATCGAACTTTATACGGATCGAATTTACAGTCAATCAATCACAAACAATTCTTACTTTTTATATTTCGAGTCAGCTGCTCCTGATGTTATATACTGAATTATGGGTTCTTTCATATAACACTAATATTGAAGCGGGCTCACACAACTTATGGTTAGTGATTATTTTGTGTAGTTTTTACTTATTTCTCTAATACAAGGTCGATTTTTAATCTGAAGATCCCATCATCTCACTAAAGGTCCACCCTGAATGGGTTAGGAATAAATATTTTCTCAGTTGAAGATGCCTTTTCGGTGACAAAAAACAGACATTACACGGTATTTGTTAAGATAGTCGACAGATCGATTTTTTTAATATGTGGTTTTAAGCAAAAACAAACACTTAATTGTCATGTCGAAAATATTGATATATCCAAAAATTACGAAAACTCATCGAGTTGAACTACTGTTGTTGAATGTTTACTTACTTTCCACCTCAACAATCATCTTTAAGATGACGACTTTTAATAGGATTTAGGCTATGCTGAAAACGAATATAGCATTTAAATGCGACATTCGATTTCAGCATACTCGAATAAATCTATGTTATTTTAAAGGTGATTGTTAAGGTGGAAAGTAAGTAAAAATTTACTCAACTACTATTGTTTTTAGTAAAAAAAAAAAAAAAAATCTAGCGTCATAGGCTACAAATGTCGGAGCCATTAAAGTGGCGAAAAGGGAGATAAGTATGTCCCCTGTATTTGCAATCTTCAAGATGTTCACATCTGGGGAACACTGCAATTTCTCTCAATTTTCCGTAAAAATTACTTTTAATTATAAATAATTTTCTACTTGTTGAATTTTCGTAATTTTTGGATATATTACTCTTTTCGACATGACAATTAAGTAATGTTGTTTTTGCTTAAAACCATATTTTCAAAAATTCATCTGTTGACTCTATCTTAAGAAACAGCAATAATTTCACTTTGATCCGAACTTGAATCTCTCCAAACCGAACTGTCTTTATTTCTTCCACCTTTTTTATTTATTTATTTATTTTTTATTATTTTTATTTCACTTTCTTTATTGCTTAAATTGTTTTGGTGGTTCATTATTTCATAAAAATGATGGCGGACGTTTAGGAAATTGACTCCACAACCTCTAAATTCCACAATTTACACTTTTTTCTCTCTTTTTCACGTTAATCTCATCGATTACAAACTTAACTTTAAGATTTAAAATATATATATATGACTTTTATCGTTGAGATCAGTTTTCAATTATAATAACGTTCTACTAAATTTGAACACATACTTTGTGATCGTCACAGAGAAAAATATCGCGACTCTCTTACGAGACCGGTGTTTATTCCTGTCTAAAAAGGGGAGGGGTAGGAAGGGAACTTTCTTGAATCTTTTCTATTTCATCAACGTTGTCTCGCTTCAAAGAATCCCAACTATAAGAAAATGCTCACTCCAAGAATGTACCTTTTGAAAAATTTTAAGCAACAAGTTGTGTTCTTGTGGACATGCCATGTCTATTCAGACATTTTCATCTTTCCAAAATGACAAAATCTGATATAGATGTTGTAAAAGATGTGGGACATTTTTGAACGCTAAATTGACACTGGAAGCAATATTGCAGGTGGTTTTGTTTAAGTGCTTGTGACCACTTCAGCCGGTTTGAATGGAATTATAAGGACTTCTGCCTGCTGTACAGTGGTATAAGTTTTGCCGGGATACATGGAGTTTTAAAATGATACAAGACAGAAGGGCAAGGGCGGACCCAAAAGCACGTAGTTCAGGTGGACGAAAGTTTACTATTTAAAAGAAAAAGCAATGTGGGGAGATTAGTTAGACAGTAGTGGGTCATAGGGTTCTATGACCAAACCGAGAAAGTCGGGTATTTGCAACGAATACCCGAATCCGGTCAGTTAGAACCCTAGAAACGGCCATTATGGAATGCGTAGCCCCAAGTAACACTCTATATATACGGATGAGTGGAGGAGTTACAGACAGAAGGCTTGCACATTGGGCTATCAACATGGTACCGTAAACCGCTCATGAAATTTTGTGGCCCCAGTGACGCACGACGCAGTCTGTACAAACATAGAGGCCTACTAGTCCCAAATCAAAAGAAGAGTAAAATATGTCTCTGTATCAGTAGGTGACATGATATGGTTCCATGTTGATCACATGACGGCGGAAAACGCTATTTTAAATTTCTTGATATTTTTATCACATCTACAGGAGAAATATCCCATGTGAACATGCTTTTTTATTTTTTATTTTTGTTGAATTCTTTAAATTATTTATTCGTTGTTTATTTTATTTCTTGCCTTTGGTAACAATTATTGGTGCTTCTACATTATTGGGACGAGATTTCGTAGGATATAAATGGAGTTTTCAGATAAACAAAACAATGGTTTCAACTGATTTTTTTGTCAATTCTAATAAGTTACAATGGTAACTTCAAAATTATGCAGTCGGAATTATCTTAATATTACTGAATTATTTAAAAAAATCCAACTTTAATCGTGCTAGCAGGTGAAAATTGCCGCCATCTTGTTTGAATATAAGCGGAAAATTACCTCCCTTATGAACTCTCCTGTGTTTTACGATCGTTTTCTTCAAATTCTATTTTTATTTTCTTTAATAAATAATTTTCTACCATATTGATTTTCGTAATTTTTGGATATAATCATCTTTAAAATACGAGGAATACTTAGGTACCATTGTTTTAATGTGAAATTATTACGATTTCCGGAATCTCGTCCCAATAGTGTAGAAGCGCCCAATTATTTGTTGTGAATTAAAAAAAAATTACTTGTCTGCCCCGAAGCGTCGGAAAAAAAAAATTTTAATTGTTGAATTCTTGAAATTATCTTATTTCATTTTTTTAAATAAATTATTTCTTGCCCTTCTTAACAATTTATTTGTTGTGAATTAAAAAAAAAACTACTTGTCTGCCCCGAATATATTCTATTTCATTTACAGCATACTTGAAAACCTGTAAAAGTCGTCACCGAGATGCAAAGAAAGTAAAAAAAATTGCCCTAACCCCCTTTTTTTAGACAGGCCCTTTTTTTAGACAGGAATTATTCCTGTCTAAAAAAAAGGGGGTTAGGGCAAATTTTTTTACTTTCTTTGCATCTCGGTGACGACTTTTACAGGGTTTCAAGTATGCTGTAAATGAAATAGAATATATTTGGGGCAGACAAGTAGTTTTTTTTTTAATTCACAACAAATAAATTGTTAAGAAGGGCAAGAAATAATTTATTTAAAAAAATGAAATAAGATAATTTCAAGAATTCAACAATTAAAATATTTTTTTTCCCGACGCTTCGGGGCAGAGACACAGGTCGCGTAAGAGTCGCAATATTTTTGTCTGATAGTCACAAAGTACGTGTTCCATTTAGTAGAACGTTATAATTAAAAACTGATCCCCGATGATAAGTCATAAATCTTTTTTCAAACATTTTCTTTTTTAATCTGAGAGCTAAGTTTGTAATCGATAACATGAAAAAAAAAAAAAAAGTGTAAATTGTAGAATTTAGAGGTGGGGGTCAATTTTCTAAACGTCCGCCAGAATAATGCCATGCCTCTCAGTCTTGTTGTCGTTTACTTTAATGTTACAATACAAAATATTAAGGAAAAAAATGTGTGTGCGTTCGTTTTCTCCCTGGAATAAGAACTGATATCGCGTCTCTTTGTATTCGTCTCCTGTTTGGAACGAAAATCGTATCTCTGGACCATTCCATGTCGATTTTGCTACACACACTTTCAATATAAATAATTAAAGCCGGTTCATGTTTCGTAGTAAATAGCTTATTCATCAAAGAAGTAACATTAGAATTGAAAGCAACGTGAACAGAACAATTAGCTGAACTTTAGTCGGCGTCTGGGAGTGGGAGTCCATTTATTTTCGATTTTGTTTCGCAATTTTATTTTCCCCTTTATTTGTTTTTCTTTTTTAATTTCGGTATTTGTGACCTGGAAGACCAAATGAAGACTTGCGATTAAAAATTTGATTTTTAGAGATATTCGAGTCTGTTTCGAATAAATATCACATTTAAAATTGTCGCCGACAAGTAGTTCTCATGACTTAGATTTTTCGATTATTCCTAATAAATTTATTGATTGCCATTTGGAATATTGTTGACCCGGTCTCGTTAATTTTTTCTTTTGGTAGAGGTGGGAGGGGATCGCCATTGGGGAGTCCCGTCTGCGCAAGGATTTTTTTTTTTTTTTTTTTTTAGATGGGAATGGGTCATTTTTATTTTTTGCTTTTTTTTTTTAGCGAGGGCGGGAGGGTCAGGTCTCCTTTTATTTATTTATTTATTAAAAAAAAAATTTTTTTTTGCTCATTGATATTTTAATTTTTTGAAGGAGAGGGGCAGTGGGGGTGAGCGTAGTAGCGACCGCGGCCGCTCATAAAACGAGCCCGGATTGACAAATAACCAGTGAATTAAGGAATACATCGGAAAATAGTCTTAAATATCATGAGAACTAACTACTTGTCGGCGACAATTTTAAATGTGACTTTTGTTCGAAATAGAAAAAAACAACTTTTTAAATTGGTAAGTCTTCATTTGGTCTTCCAGGACATAAATACCTTAATTTCTTGTAATAAAATATTTACATAAAAAACAACAAAAAAAAAAAAAAAATGATATTATAATAAAATAAATCGGTGGTCTTAAAAGCCTTTCGATCACTTTTTTTTTTTACCAAATTATGTAATGATTTGTAAAGGTAAATTTTATAACGATATCATTGTGTCATAAAATTACTAATTGAATCAAAAAATGTATCGAAAAGTTTTTCTTTCTTTTTTTTTATCCAAAAAAGATCAATCAAGTGAAACCGAAAACAAAGTTGTTTGCGTTTACAATGTCAACAGGCGAACCCAGAGAGGGGGTACACTTTACAGAAGGAATATAAGAAGTGGGAGAATTGCTGTATGTCTAGTATCCGAGCGAAGAGGAGGAGAGCATTTAAAAAATAGAAATTAATTCTGGTGGATTTAATTTTCCAAATAAAATAGTTTTAATAGGATTTTTAACATTTCATATTATTTTACGCTATTGTAAATTTGAATTCAATAAATATTCGATTAATTGTAACAAAAAGAAAAAAGTTGAAGTACTAAAGTTATGTTGACGTAAGGGACCCTCTCCCCCAGTTATTTCATAATTTTAATCATGTTGAGATTAATCCTGCATTGTTGCAAATATTTTACATTTTTAACGTTACTTTGATAAACGATGAAAGAAGTTCTGATTAGATTGTACCACAATGAAACCATTTCTTATTAATTTACTGTAGCTGAACCCGGCGATACCAGAGTGTAAAATAAATTAGATTTTGTTTAAATTAGGTCTAAAATTACAGCAACTACATAAAACATCCTATACAAAATTGAAATTCATAAAAATATTCGGTATGGTAGACTTAAACGTAGACCCACTCTCCTCAATGGTTTACTTCTACCTGTGCAGCTGCCATTGCTCAAAGGCAACATGCGTACCGCAGATTCAACCAACAAAAGTCCAGATCAAACGGACAGAAGTATATAGAAGCTAGAAATAATTGTATGAGAGAAATAGCGACAGCTAAGACAGAATACACTGAAACCACCAGAAAACGCATCGAAGCACAGAAATTAGGAACCCGGGATTTTTGGAAAATCTACAACGGTGTAGTAAATAATGGGCAGTTAACGATTCCCCCACTATCAAACAGTCATGAGGTTGGTTGCACGGCAACCGACAAGGCTAAGCTGCTTGCCAATCGGTTTGCCTCAAACTCCACAGTGGACCTAGCACACCAACACCACTCCCTCCCTGACTTTCCTTTGCGGACAGACGCCACACTAGACGATTTGAAAATCACCCCTTCTCAGGTACATGTTATCATAAAAAGCATGTGGACGAGATCTCATTCCGGCTGTGCTATTAAAAAAATGTTCTGCTGAGGTTGCTCCAGTTCTCTCCAAACTTTACAATAAATGCCTTAACGAATCTTGCTTTCCCGACTGCTGGAAAACCGCTTCTGTGGTACCAGTCTTCCAAATTTCTGGTGAAAGAACTGACCCATTAAATTATCGCCTCATTAGCCTTCTCCCGCTTTTCGCCAAAATATTTGAGTCCTTAATTAATCAAGCCCTAGTCTTACAGCTGCAAAATTCCTGACCGATAAACAATATGGATTTAGGCAAGCCCGTTCCACAGCAGATATCTTAACTGTAATCTCTGAACGTATGTACCGTTCACTGGACAAAACAGGGGAGGATAGAGCAGTAGCTCTCGATATATCTAAGGCTTTTGACAGGGTATAGCACAATGGTCTTCTAAGGAAAATTAGATCATAATGGTATCACTGGAAGAATATATAATGTAATTAAATCCTTAAGAGAAAAATCCAGTTGTCCTCGATGGTCGTACATTAGGTACGTGCAAAATGAATGCCGATGCTCAAAATGTATAAACATTTTGACCCCTCCCTTTACTTAAAAATTCACCAAAAATCAGAAAATTAACCAATTTTAATGAATTTTTCAGTATTTATCAAATAATGATCGTGGAATATAATGAACTAATTATTTTTATTCAAATCTGAGTAGAATGTATTATTTTGTTTAAACAAAAAATACATTTACTAAAGTTATGGTTTTCAGTAGTAAATAAAAAACGCAAGAATTTATTTTTGCTTTTTTTATATAAAAAAAGCATCGTAATTTGTAACAAAAAACAAAAAAAATTTTTTTACGAGAAGATTACGAAAAAAGCCCCTAAAGTCCATATTAATGAATTCGATATAACTCAAAGAAAAATGAATTTCTCGAACTACTGATATTACCATTGAATTAGGCATTGTTTATTTAATATTTTCACACACAAAAAAAGTTCTAATAGCAAAAATATTTCTACTTTTTTTTTTTTTTTGCTTTTGAAGTTACAGATTTCGCATAATTTTCATATACAAGATTCTAATAAGTTCCTTGCTCTCAAGAATGTGAAACTTTCGGCATAACATAATTTTTATATAATCTCGAACAATAATTTAAAAAAGTTTAATTTAAAAACAGAAACATAAAAAATAATTAAATTAAAAAATGATAAAAATTGATACAAACGTTCAGAATAGGAATATATGGATGCACGTCTGGGAAAAAAGAAAATCTGACACCCCTACCGCCTTTTACTATCATGACTTCATTTTAAAACAGCGTTTCGATTGGCTGAAATTTTGGACCTCCTTATAATCGTGTTTACATTTTTTTTTTTTAGTTTGTTGCGTTTTTGGCGAACGATAAATTATTTGCTTTTTGAGGGTTAATTTTTTTTTTTTTTGCACAAACAAGGTGTTTTTTTTGTTTTTTTTTATTTAATTCAATATATTAGGACTTTACTAATTATCTTTGAAATAGACCCAGAAAACTAATATTTATCTTTTAAAGGATTTTTACAATGAATTTATTTAACTTCAAAATTTAGCTAAATTGGTTAGCTCGCCGTGAAAACATTTTTCATAACTTTTTTATTCACGTGTACAAATATTTTTTTCCTTTAGGAAATTAACTTTAATCTTTCAAATACAATCAAAAAGTAGTCGGAAACCTACAAACAAATTATGATAAATTGGCTTTCAAAACTAGGTCCCCCTATTTTTGCCCGCCCATTTTTGCCCGTACCCATCGTACATCTAAACAATGTGATATAAAGGTAGGAATACCTCAGGGGTCTATCCTTGGACTTTTATTATTCCTGATATTCATAAATGATCTCCCTGATAAAGTTGTTTCTGAAATTGGTATATTTGCTGATGGCACCATTCTCTATAACAGGCACGAGGAGAAAACAATGAACGCATATCTAAGGAAATGGCAGAAACACTAGAGGATGACCTCTAATATGTAGTGGAATGGGGACAAAAATGGATGGACACATTCAATACTGCCAAGACTAAGTTTGTTTCCTTCAATAATTACAAGAAACCTTCTCTACCACCAATAGCAATGGCCAAGAACACCTTATTTGAAAGTACTTCCTTTAAACTCCTCGGTCTATCGCTTACATGGAACATGAACTGGAATAGATACATTGAGAACATTGCCAAGGCTGCTGCAAAGAAGGTTGGCTCCCTCTACCGTGCTAGAAAACTACTTACGCCTGAAAGTATCCTGTACCTCTGTAAGGCCACCATTCGCTCATGTATGGAGTACTGTTATCACATTTGAGTTGGTGCATTTGCTGCTTGTCTCTCACTCCTGGACAGGGTACAAAAGAGAGTCGCCAACCTGATAGGTTCTGAACAGTCATCTAGGCTTCAACCTCTGTCCCATTGACGAAATGTTGCATCTCTCTGCCTGTTCTACAAGTACCTTAATGGTAAATGCTTTGATGAACTACAAGCACTTGTACCCCCTCAACGTGACTACCCTCGACAAGTTCCACCCCTTCACAGTAGAGATCCCTAGGTGTAAGAAAGCATTTTATTCCAATAGTTTCTTCTCCAGAACTGCTAGACTTCCGAGATTCTGCTTTCCCAACTGTACTGACATGCAAAAGTTTAAGTGTAATGTGAACAAACATCTTGCTACTCATCTCCCTTCACAATGCCCTTGCAACTTAGGTCCCCGATAGTAGCTCCCTACTTCAAAGTGGCACTGTGCCTTGTTTGGAGTGAAAATTGATTTAAAAAAAAAAATAAATAAAAGCTTTCTTAGAACTGCACGCCTGTGGAACTGTTCCGTTTCCCTGCTTTCTAGCTGACTACAATATGGTCGTTTTCAAATTTAACATAAACAAGTTCTCCAAGTAATCCAATTTACCAAATTTCCACCACTAACGATTACTATGATATTGTCCAATTGACTGCCATACAGTCTTTAACCTTTATCCTCGAGGACACCTTTTATATATATATTAAAAAAAAAAAAGAAGATATACACCCTCTTTATTCTCTAAGCTTTTCACTTATTTATTTGATTTTTTTAAAAATTTCTTTTAATTACTAAAGATTTGTAGGTTAACTAACATACAGAATCATTGGCACTTGTGCATTACTTTTTTTCCGACAATTTATTTTTTTCATTTTTGAAGAACTCCATTGAAGGGAACAAATTCAAAGGATCCGATTCGAAAATGTCAAAATTGCGTGGGACTTTTAGATAAAAAACAAAACAAATACACTAAAGTAATATAACACAAAATAAAACATTATCTGAAGACTTATTGAATAAAAATAAAATTAAGTAAATTCTGAAATAATGAAAGTTGTCATTATATGGAAATTTTATGAATTTAAAAATTTAAAGTTTTGAACAGTCATTAGAAATGCGTTTGATTTCTTTTGTGAGAAAACAAATTTTTCTTAATTGTATTTTAATACTACCACTGATTTACGACATCAAGGCGAATTTAGAGTCTCAGTCTGAAACTCATTCTCCACAACCACACCGGACTTGTTAAAGTTAATAGAGCGCATGTTTTCGTCCTCCTTATCGTCAAGTAAACTCCAGAGAATCGTCAATCATGATTATTAGTTGTATGACGATGCGGTAATAAGAAGCACTAAAATATCTTTAAATTCATTTTTTTTTTTTTTTTTTTTTACATAGGAATCATTACTTATCAAGGCCCGGGGGCCACTCAAGGATAAGGGTTAATGGGTGTAAAGTAGTTAATGGGATTATAGCATAGTAATCGTTAGTAGTGGAAATTTTGTAAATTGGATTACGTAGGGAGACGGTTTAGTAAGAACTTGTTTACGATAGACTTGAAGACATTCAAATTTTAGTCAGCTGGAAGGCAGGCAAACGGAAGACAGTTCCACAGGCGTGTACTTCTAAGAAAGAAGCTTTGTTCATGGAATCTACGTTTAGGTTTAGGCACAGATAAAGTGTGGGGGAAATTATTGATAGTGGTTTTGGCTAGACGAGTGTTTTTCGTTTTTTTTTTTAATATTAATTAAAACTATATTTAATTTCCTGAAAATAAAATTATTTGAACATGTTAGCCATTCTTAACCGTCTATGTTAAGAGTATTTTTCGATAAACATCGTTTGAGATCATTTTTCTTTTTACAAGTCGAATAGAATTCCCTCTCATCAATACAAAACTATTTTTCTATAAATATCTACAGTTGTATATAAAAAAACAGCGCTTCAAACTGTTAATATCGCTAAAAGCAAAAAACAAACAAACAAAAAAAAACATGAATTTAAAAGCAATAAAATCGTGCATAAAAATTGACAGGGTTCCGTAGCTCGGTGGTAAAATGCCAGACTTTAGATCGTGTAGTCACCTTTCCAAAAAAATAGTTTAGCCACGCTGACGACAGCTGATAAAAACACGCGTGTCTATGGATAACTTTTATGCGCGTTTAAATATTGAAAAAATAAATTAAAAACTGTCCAGTCAATAAAAGGGCGACGCATTTCCCTCGTTGCTTAGCCTAAGCGAAAAAAAAAAAAAAAAAAAAAAGCCTCTCAAACTGTTAATATCACTAAAGAAGCAACAATAATAGTTCTGTATAATCTTGTAATTTTTAATGATTAAACTGTAACTTGAGCTACGTTAACAGCTAAAAATAAAAAGGATGTGAAGAATATCAGAGAAAAAGTAACGAAACGCAACATATTTTCATATGTGTGCCTAAGTTCAGACTATTAAATTATTTTATTTTAAACGCCGTGATCCGGAAATGGAAACGAGCACTTTCTTCATTATTCTAGAAAATGGTATCTTACCGGAATGGCTCATAGAATACCTAAATGATGTTTATGATAAAAATTTCATGCGTTTTACTGAAACTTTTCAATTTTGCCTCGTTTCGCTTTTTAAGATCAAAGTGTAGTATATGTTCTTCAGATCTACACTTCAATTTCTTGTTCTCTGTCAGTGGAGGAGAAATCCTTCACGACTGAGACAATTTTTATTTTTGTTCCTTTTCTCCACATTAAAAAACGACCCTGGTGTCTAACTCTGTCCCGTGGGGAGGCATTGTAAATAGGAACAAGCCATAAACCAAAATGCAACGACTATAGTGGATAACTTGTTATTCATTACCTAATGTTTGCAAAGTTAAAATGTGTATTTCTTAATACATTGTAACCCTAAATAATTACTCATATAATAATATTAAAAAAAAAAAAAATTAATGCTTGCACAGAATTTTTTTTTTTTTTTTTGTGTGTGTGTCGTAATTTAGTGACTTCGCCGATACAAACTATAATTATTCAAACTTGTCACGGTGTGTTTAAAATAAAAGTACGACACGTAGTCTGATGTTTATTGATGCCAGGCACAAACGCAGCCATCGCGATATGATTGTACAGACGGGAAAAATCGGAATACTAAATAAAGTCAGTAAAATTAAAGTATTTCCGATTGCCAAGTAGTTTAAATTAAAGAACAATTGAATGGAATTTTTGTTTTTAAATATTGTTTAGTGACTACGATTTATTCTCTCTCTCAGGATTCTATAATTTAAGAAATATTTTTTTCAAAATATTTTGCGAAGATTATGTAAAACGATTGATTTTTTTTTTGTGCTTATTTAGTTTGACACTTATGGCAACAATTAAAAGTAAATAAGACACAAAAGTCTGTATGATGTATGTACCAGTCACGAAACGAAGATGAAATATTTTAAAAAATCACGTAATTTAATCAAGTAATTTTTTTTTATTAATCAAGAAAATCAAGTTTGACAACAAAGGGAATCGTAGTGTTTTCGTCCGCCATTATTCAATCTGATGAAATAAAAAAGAGGAAGACAACTTAAGTTGAAAGATGAAAACTTAGCCTTACGTTTAATGCAGTTTAGTAGAAAAATCACTAAAAATCGTAAATTTTGGTTTTCTTAGTTTGAAATAAAATACTTGATCATTCTACATAATTTTAGGAGTATAATATCTTATTTCTGTAAAGAGTACATACATCATACAGACTTTTCTGTATTTTATTTACCTTTTAATTGCCACCATAAGCGCCTAGTTTTTTTTTTTTTTTACTTGTGAAAAGGTTTTTGTCCGGCGTTTATCTCCATATATAATATTTTGATTGCAATAGTTCCCCTCTGGACCAAAGTACCGTAGGTTTGCAACAACAGATGTCAGATATAAATTTGTTATGTCCAGACTATTAGCCCTAACCCTAACCTCACTCTGCCCTCGTGGGGAGGCAAGTAAATAGGAACTACACAGGCGGCAAAAAAAAAGTCCGCACTTGTAATTTTTTAAAAAACTGCAAATTTAAGCTAAATTTAATGTAACTGTTTAAACAAACTATACCTCATTTGATTGGCCTTTTATTCTTCTATAATTTTACCTGTTCATATTTGACTTTTAATTGAAATATTCTAGTGTTCACGTCAATTTGAAAAACTAACTTCAAATTGTGGAGGCAAAAAGGAAGTCCGCACAACGGAAAATTGTTATTTAAATGTAATTTTAGGACATTAATGCAACACAAATACAGCAGGAACACAATGAACTAGTTAATATTTAGTAGAATAGCCCTTCTGCCATTTGATAGCCTGCAATCTTTTGGGAATTCCTTGAATTAGACTGCAGCAATACTCTGGTGAAAGGGCAACCCACTTTTCTTTAATTTTTGTCCAAAGTTCTTCCAACTTTGAAATTTTATCATTGTGTAGCTGTTGCGTGATGTAATGTCATACGCTTTCGATGGAATTGAGGTCTGGAGATTGTGCAAGCCAATCTAAACACGGAATATCATGCTCTTTCAGAACCTCTTGACATTGCCAGCTGTGTGAATGGGAGCATTATTCTGCATGAAGATGGGATTATCATCCAAATTCTGACCAAAGTAGGGTAGAAAATGCTAGTTAACATATTAGTGCACTTGGTCGAATTAATTTGACCTTACACGTGAACTATAGGCCCTGGACCATTGGTACTAATAATGCCCCACACTAAAACTGAACTTCCACCACCTTGCAGCATTGAAACTGAGCACATAGAATTAAATTTTTCGTCTTTCCTCCGATGGACGTACTGCCTACCATCACTGCCTAGCCTATTGAAAAAGCACTTCATTGCATCTGACGATGTCCAGACGGCGCCTTCTGTTCTTTAAAGAAATCATTGGCTTGCCTCTTGCAACATATCCTCGCAAATTAAATTCCTTTAATCTGTTCTTGACAGTAGAAAGAGAGCACTTTTTGACGAGTGTTGGATTTGGGGAGCCGTTTCAAATCTGTTTCTTAGGCTGCGGATCTTGATAGCATTTTTCTTAGGCTGCGGATCTTGATAGCATTTTTCTTAGGCTGCGGATCTTGATAGCATTTTTCTTAGGCTGCGGATCTTGATAGCATTTTTCTTAGGCTGCGGATCTTGATAGCATTTTTCTTAGGCTGCGGATCTTGATAGCATTTTTCTTAGGCTGCGGATCTTGATAGCATTTTTCTTAGGCTGCGGATCTTGATAGCATTTTTCTTAGGCTGCGGATCTTGATAGCATTTTTCTTAGGCTGCGGATCTTGATAGCATTTTTCTTAGGCTGCGGATCTTGATAGCATTTTTCTTAGGCTGCGGATCTTGATAGCATTTTTCTTAGGCTGCGGATCTTGATAGCATTTTTCTTAGGCTGCGGATCTTGATAGCATTTTTCTTAGGCTGCGGATCTTGATAGCATTTTTCTTAGGCTGCGGATCTTGATAGCATTTTTCTTAGGCTGCGGATCTTGATAGCATTTTCTTCCCTGTTAGAGGTTACTTCTAGTACGACCAGATTTAGGGGCATCACGAACACTTCCGGTGTTTTGGTGCTTTTTCACAGCCTTTCGTATCGTTTTCTCATCACATTTCTATCCATAGCCGATTTCCCGAAAGATGGAGATTAATGAGCTCCTGACGATCACTAAGAGAAAGTCGTGGCATATGGACTAAATGTTATGTTGTATAACCTGGAGCAAAAACAATTACGATTAGAGATGCTTTGTTTTGCTTATTGGTGGATATTTTAAACTGATTTAAGGGCGATAATTTAAGCTGTTTTTTTTTTTTTTTTTTTTTTTTTACATGGGCATCGCCACATTATCAAGGCCCAGAGGCCATTCAAGGATAAGGGTTAAAGAGTGTACAGTAGAAATTGGACAATATAGTAATCATTAGTAATGAAAATTTGGTAAATTTGATAACTTACATGGAACGGCTCATCAAGAACTTATTTACTTTAGACTTGAACACAACCATATTGTAGTCAGCCGGAAAGCAGGAAAACGGAAGTTCTAAGGCGTGCAGTTCTAAGAAAGAAGCTTTGTTCATGGAATCTACGTTTAGGTTTAGGCACAGATAAAGAGTGGGGGGAATTATTGATAGTGTTTACAGCTAGACGAGTGTTTCTTGTGAAAGTTTGGTGAGGGGGGGACCATAGATTGAAGCTCAGTCGAACACTTTCCATGAAAATAACAATACATCAGAGACAAACTCGCAACATCTCTTCTGTGAGATAGAGGTTGCAAGGAGGAGAAAAGGACATCTCCTACGAGGCTACAAAGTCTATTTTGAACTCTATCAAGGCAGGACAAGTCCTTTCTAGCAGCTCCTGCCCAGATGTGGCAACAGTATTCCATCCTTGGACGTACCTGGCTCTTATATAGATAGAGAATAGCATCAGCAGTGAGATATTTACCGGATCGATAGAAAGATCCCACCATTTTTCCAGCGGCCTCGGCAACAGATTTGTTCCATTTAAGATCAGGAGTAATGGTCAAGCCCAGAAGCTTGTCAAAACTTGAGGCCTCCTGAAGACGAGAGCCATTCATTTCAATTGATGCCAAATGTGGATTAGAATGTTGATGATGTAAAGAGAGAAGCTTGGTTTTAGATGCATTAAAAGTAACCAGCCACTCCTTTCCCCATTGTACTACGTGCTCAAGATCAGAGGAGAGAGAATTGGAGAGAACTTGGTCGTTTGCTGTCTTAGATGTGCTACCATAAATGGTAGTGTCATCAGCATAAATGTCTAAAAATGATGTAAGGATGTGGTTTGGAAGATCATTAATGTAGATCAGGAAAAGAGTTGGGCCCAGGATGGACCCCTGAGGGACACCGGCATTAATACTGTGAGTTTCTGATTTTTGCCCCTCAACTACTACTCTTATGAACCTATCAGAAAGAAATGATTTAATAATTGAGAAAACTTTTCCAGCTATACCATAGCTAGCGATCTTATGAAGTAAACCTTTATGCCATACCCTATCAAAGGCTTTAGATATGTCAAGAGCAATTGCCCTAGAAAGATTGCCACCGTCGAGAGATTTGCTAATCCTATGCGATATAACTGTAAGCACATCTGCTGTAGATCTAGCAGAACGGAAACCATATTGAGTTTCACTAAGAAGGTTATTTTTGTTGAGATGATTGATTACTTCTGTATTTAACACAGATTCTAGCAACTTACTCATGACGCACAGGAGACTTATTGGCCTGTACTGAGAGGGGGATGAGCGATCACCTGAATTCTTAAATACAGGGCATACTGATGAGATTTTCCAGGGAGATGGGAAACTATTCTCCTTAAGACAACGTTTAAACAGTTTTGTAAGTATGGGCGCTAGTTCAGGTTGAAGTTTTTTGAGTACTATAATTGGAATACCGTCAGGGCCAGTTGCTTTACTGGAATCAAGGTTTTTGATTAGCTTGGCAACATCACGTACAGATATACGTATATCACATAGCGTGTTTTCTGATACAGGAGGAAATATTGGGGGTTGGCGGCCTTGGTCGCAAAGGGTAGAATTAGCTGCAAAGTTCTTGACAAAGAGTTTGGCTTTGTCTGATGCTGACGAGATTACCTCAGGTCCATTGATAATAGTTGGGATGGAGCACACGCTTCTGTTCAGGATTCTGTTTGCTATTTGCCAAAGCTGGTGGGAACCAAGCCGCTGCTCAGCTACTTTGGACTTAACAGATTGAGCATACAACTCTCTTGCGTTCCTTATTACTTTCTTACAATGGTTGCTGGCAGTCCTGAAAACTGCTTTAGTCTCCATACATCTATTACGTTTGAAGCAGTGGAAAAAGTGATTTCTGTGCGCAATGGCAGCAGCACATTCTGGAGAGAACCATGGCTGGCTGTTAGGTTTTTGCTGAAACTTTTTAGAGGGTATGAAATGGTCAATACCTACAATTAACCATTCAGTCAGGTCTAATACTATAGAGGACACATCCTTTTTAAACATGGAATGCAGAGTTAGATCAGATATAAATGTACGGAAGCTATCCCAGTCAGCCTTGGTGTATCGATATACTGTACGATGGAGAGGTACGTCTGGGGACTTATTACATTTCATTTTTATCTTAATTGATACAACAGAGTGGTCGGAAGATCCAAGAGGCGACAGAACAGAAACTGAACATAGTTCAGGGCAAGTTGTGAGAAAAAGGTCTAGTAGGCTCGCATACTGGCCGTCATTGTCGGGCACACGGGTGGGTTCCTGAACAATCTGAGTGAGGTCATAGGCAATGGAGAAATCATGACAGAACCTCCCCTCATCATCGGTCTTGTTTGAGTGGATCAACCATTCGACGTTGTGAACATTGAAGTCTCCACATACGTGAATGTTAGCTGAAGGATAAGCAGATATGACTTGGTCAATTTTCTCAGATATGCTTTGAAAGATAGTAACTCCGCTGTTGTGGGGGCGATAGAGAGTAAATATAAATGCAGTAGTGTGAGCTAAAGCAACCCGGAAGCACATATAGGGTAAGTTAGGATCTTCCCTGGAGATGTCCCTACCACATGGAAAGCTGTCTTTAATATAGGCACATATTCCATGCCCATGGCGATCTTGGGGGTCAGATTTAGAAGTTAAGTTAGAGTATCCTGTAATTGCAAACTCTTCTTGGGAAATAGCCTGTCCAATGCCAGTTTCACTTAAAAATAAAAGGTCTGGTTTAGTCTCCTGTAATTGGGTTTCAACCTCTGGAAGGTTAGAACGAAGACCCCTGATGTTGGAGAAGGAGACATGGTAGTAGGGGTCTACGTTGGAAGTTGGAGAACCGGGTTTAATCGTGTATTTTTTCTTGAAACTTGTCATGATGAAATTTTGGAATTTGTGGACTAGGTCGTCAGATTTACTTAGAGCAGGACAGAGAGGGGAAATTAAGAGAGAAAAAGAAACGAAGAATTTTTTTTTTTTTTTTGTAGCTAATAAGGTAAAGCCGTAACAATTACCCACTAGTATGGCATCAAGAGGCCCCACCAGAAGCTACTGCATGGTCCAGATTCCATTCACCAAATGGCAATACAGCAGCCCCAGTACTTTGCACCTGCTGATAGGACAGCCTCCTTAGTGGTTAATCCAAGGTTCGGGTCCCTGACTATCAGGCGGATAACGTCAGCCCAGACAAAACGTTTACCTCCAGCACCCTTACTAGTGACATGGCTACAAGGATAGACATAGAAACAGAAAATTTCCACAAACTCTGCCAACTGTTCGTGCAAAATACTGCCAACCTAGAAAACAGCTTTTTCTTCTCCCTTTGTCAGAAAATTCACTCATTAAAAAATGAGGACTGAGGGACAAATAAGAAGAAGCGAGAGTAACAGGAGCTGCTGATAACGCATCCACAATGCGTTTTCTACTCTCCATTAAAAAATTTTTCTACTCTCCATTAAAAAATTTTTTTTTTGGTTTTAAGCGAATTTGTTGCTGCGGACTTTCTTTTTGCCTCCTCATTTTAGTGTTCACATCAATTTTAAAAATGTATTTCAATTAAAAGTCAAATATGAACCGGTAAAATTATAGAGAAATAAAAGGCGAATCAAATGAGGTATAGGTTATTTAAACAGATTAAATTTAGCTTAAATTTGCAGTTTGTGAAAAAATTACAAGTGCGGACTTTCTTTTTGCTGGTATTGCATGAGAAACCTTTTCGATCACCGATTCTCATGGCGATAGATCCTTTCTCAGGCGTCGAACGTTTAAATTCGTCGGCCTCACATTCTCAGGCGATATGGAGTGCAATGAGTACATGGTATGCTGCAAAGAAAATAGGCTTCCCTTACCGGGCTAGAAAAGTTTTCGTTTTTACCAGCATCACCATTCACCCCCTGCATGGAGTATTGTTGCCGTATCTGGGCTGGTGTGCATCGACCTCTTGAAGAGAGTGCAAAAAAAAAAACCTCCCCCAACGAATTTCTAATCTAATGTTACGTATTATCTGTTAAGCTCTTGTCGCATCGCCGTAATGTTTCATTCATTAATTTCTTTTTCAATACTTCAACGGAATGTGGTCGGATGAACTTGTTGCGCTCGTATCTTTACAACGTATATACTTTTGACTAACAGCAAATTCCCACCTCTTCACTATAGAGGTCTCCAGATTCTGTAACATAACCCACGTCAATAGCTTCTTTTCTCGAACCGCTTACTAACTTGCAGAGCAGAAAGGTAAATCTATTATGTTCCACTCGGGTGCCCCCTATAAACCTGGCTCCAATCACAGTAACTCCTTACGCTATATCTTGTTTGAGGTATTTTTCTCAACTCAACACTTTATTGCTGCGAGAGACTGAAACAGACTGACGTATTTGTTGTCGCTAACTCTATTTAAAAGAAATGATTACCTAAATCAAGATTTATTTTCAACTCGCTAACTCATGGTACTTACATGGCGTTTCTCGGGAATCATTTTACTTTTATTTTTATTTTTATAAACCCCCCTTTTTAATTATGCCGTTTTTTTTTTTTAATATTTTTTTTTTTTTTGCCAAATATTTTAATAGGGTTCTAAAAGAAATATACTTATTATGATATTATATCTATCTCTACTTATATATAAAATATACTTTGTGTGTGGGTTCATTCTTTATGAACTCTGAAACGGCTAGGCCGATTTTTTAAAGATATCATACAAATGTTCTTTGTGTCTGGCAATGTTCTTAAATAGGTTTTGTATCTGAATGCTTCCGATAAGTATAAAAAATCGATAATCGAAAAAATCCGATTAAAGAAGTTAACCCCCTCATACAGCCTAACATCACAAGTGCATTTTTAGAAGTGCTATCATCGTAGGAGCAGGAGGGCCTGGCGTATAAAATCAGCAATAGATTCTTTGATAAGATAGGGGCGCGTTTGAAATGAATGTTTCTGTTTGGAGCACAATTGAACCATGATACTTAATTTTTGCACTTTAAACTTTAATTAAAGTCATTATATAAAAGTAATTTTATAAAATCAACTGTAGGTTCTCTACAGTGCAATGTAGTACCAAGCCACTGTGTGAAGCTTTCTCTCAGTGCATCGTAGTGGGTCCACGACAAAAGCAGGCAATCGGTCGATTTGATTGAAAAACTGGGTAATTTCTATCGATTTCGATGGCAATGAAAGTATTGGGTGTTCTATAACATTCGTTGATTTTGAATCAATCGCGGGTAACGTCGGGTCTCCCTAGTGGTAAAACTATAATGTTTCAAATTTTTTTAAAATAAAATTAGCCTCCAAAGCTTTTTAAAATTAGTTTCTAATCGACAGTTTAAATGCCTCCAAATTCCTTTCAAATTTTGAAAAGTGACGAAGTAATTCATTTTTAAACTATTAACAACAAATTAAGTTGGCTGATTTGTTTGAACGAAACGCGAATACATTGTGGTGAATTTAATTTCGTCATTAGTTTTTTTTCTTTTTTTCTTTTCCCCTTTTTGTTTTTTTTTCGTTTTTTTCTTTTTTCATTTTTTTCTTTTTTCGTTTTTTCTTCCAAAAGTGGTTGTACAATTTATCAATGTACTTCTTTGAAGACTTATCGGTTATTTATTTTATTTTTAATACAGAAACACAAATTTATCTTAGACTAGCATTTCACCTGGCGTGGCCCGGTCGTAAAATATGCTTTGAAAAGTTATATATGAGTGCAATCAGTTAGAATCGAAACCAAAACATTTAGGTCTCTAGCGGCATTCGCTACCCTATGACTTAAGGGCACATGCATAATAAAACTTTAAAAATTAACGTCATTGAATGTAGATTGTGCTTACTCAAAGGATGCACATTAAGTCGACTTAGAACTGCCCAGTTCCAATTTTTTAATTTTGATCCATTAGCAGCTATTTTTTCCGGCTAAAAACCAAATCTGATTTGTTCTACAAGTCCGAATCTTTATACCAAGTTTCAAGTCTGTAAACCCAAAATTGACAGAGTAGTTTGGTAGAGACTGTTCCACACACAGACGCACCCACAAGGTCACTTATATGAGAGAGAGAGAGAGAGAGAGAGAGAGAGAGAGAGAGAGAGAGAGAGAGAGAGAGAGAGAGAGAGAGAGAGATCACTATTTTAGAAAAAATAGGAAAATAATCATGGACAAAACATTTTTTATGCTAATATTTTTACTCTCAATTTTATTCGGATTTTAAACAGAAAAAAAAGGGTAAAATTCAGTATCTTGTAACTTTAATGCAGAAATATATATTTAACTTGTTTACTTCAAATTTTTATTCCTAGTTCTAGGAGAATAGGTTTGTTTCCTGAACACTACCTTTAAATATTTTCAATATTTCCTTATTTATTTTGAATTCTTAAACCGGTCTTAATCGTGAACAAATGTGATTCTTAATTCTTTAATGCAATGGCTATCCAAGCCATTTATTAATTTACATTGTTATTTATTGTTACACAATCCTCGTTTTACAAAATTTACCTTTTATATGAACAATATAGTAATTACTTTCACTTTCACAATTTGCTTTCTGCTGTGATTAATGCTTTTTAATGTTAGGAGTAGTGAAAAGGAATACCCTTGCTAACATAAAAATACGTAAATATGTCTTTTTGTACCTTCGAAAAATATTTACATTGCTAATATTGTGTTTTTGAGATAATCTGAGATTCATCAACTTCGATATATATTTCAAAATTTGATCTCACAAAAACGTAATAATCTACTCGTAGGTTGACCTCTCTCGTGGAACGAAATAACGATTTCCACCCAGCGAAAATTAATTACTATTTATTAGAATACAGTCCTTTGGAACCGGTAAATGTAAACAAAGAATGCTTTCCTCTTGTTTACTGAGATGGCCTAGTGGTGAAACGTTGACTACTATAATAGTGGTCGGGTTTGGAATTTCTGGTTGAAAAATCCGTAACGTCTAGCCATGCATACAGGCTAATTACACGCCACATCGTCACTATCAAAATCGTAGTGTTCGTTCTTACCTGGCCTATGCTGAAAGCCCTACTCTTGGATAAGAATGACGTAAGGTTCTGTTCTATTTTAAGATATTATCCTCCAAGGTATTACCTCCTCTTGAAGAGGAGATTAGTTTATCGTTGGTTGCCTGTGCCAACGGGTTCGCTCACGGCAAATTTTTAACCCATTCAGAGTGCATCCTATTTGCGCTCTGACACCCAAAGTTAAACTGGTTTCAGGACGGCTGTGTATATCTGCTTCAACCTTAACCCGTACATTTCAAATATGTTTAGGTTTCGTGCGATTTTTTTTTTCTGGGCATTTTCATCATCAAATAAAGTTTTATGACGCAGGAGATGAACCCCCTTAACTTCATCGGCAGTTAAGTTAAAGGGACTCTTACAATGTTTGTTTGCATGTGGGCCGAAGAGAGGGTGGAGAAAAAGAAAACGGGGCCTAATTAAGTTGATTATAAATATTTAAGGAGCCAGTACGACTACTACTAGCAGTTTATTTTAAAGATAACTTTCGCTTTATATTATTCGTCATAACTTTCTAGGTAACTCTTCTTTATTCTCTCTCTCCTGTTCATCTCTTACCGTCCAGTAAATCCATTAAAAGTGTTACATAGTTAAAGTACTTAAAAAAAAAAGAAGAAACTATCGCTATGTGATGTCTTCCTTTCCTTATGCTGCTGCTGCTCACTTACTGCAATTCATGATGATGATGATGATGATGTTTAGTGCTCCCACTACTGACTAGCTTTGTTGTAATAGAATAAGTCCATCATATTCAGAATCGTCACATTTATCTACTCTTATTATACTGTTTCTTTTTATTATTTTCTTTTTTTTTCTGTGAAATATTCTTCGTGCTTCTTTTGTTCATTTTGTAACAAAAAACTATTTTACTATTTTGTCACTTACACACGGTTACTTTAACGAGTGGAAAAATAAGCCCAGTCAAAACAGATTAATGTGGTAAGTCAAGCCTGGATTATTATTCGTGTAAAATAATCTCTTGCTATGAATTCAACTCTTCTGTTTTTTCCTTTTTTTTTTTCTTTATTTATCTCCTATGGTTTTAAAATTTTATTTTTGTCCATAGTTTTATTTTCTTTAGTTCTTGATTATTTTTTAAAAATTATTTATTTACATAGTGGCGCTACCGAAACATGTTTGTATTTTAGAAACACAAATGAACCTTGATAAGCAATTTTAGCTGATAAACTTTCATTCTAGCCAGAAATGTCTTCCTATTCACCAATTTAAAGCTTTCAAAAATATTTTCCTATATCGAAAGGGCATAAAGTAAACACCGGACATTTTCTTCCATATATGAAAAAAAAAAAAAAAAAGTAGTCATCAGTGATTTCTCTAGATTATGCGAAATTCGAAAGTGATTTTGAAGCCTTTAAACTGCCAATGCGAAAGTAATATCTAGCGAGAATAAAATTAATATAGGCGACAAAGTAATGTATTATGCTTTGTTTTGGCTCCTAACCCCCCCCTCCCCCCCAAAAAGGAAGGATTTTCCACCTTGCCAATGAACCCAAAAATGGTTTTGTTGACCGTAAATTTACTTTAAAATCTTTCCAACGTATAAATTAACAAAAAATTATTTGATAATTTGGGGAAAAATATTAAATCTCAAGTTTTCAGCTTTAGTGATTAAATTTCTAATAAATGGATTGTGTTTTTGTTTTGAAAAAGTAGTCTTAATATTAAGGATTGTAAAACGAAAACAAAGCTGAAACTGCTACTAAGAAGGGAGGGACCATTCTCTACTACATAAACCATACAGTGTTACGCAGTCGCCATCGATGACGACGGCCCTATGGAAATTAAAGTGATACCTTTTTTTTCTTTTTAAGTAATTGATTTGTAAAAAGACCAAAAAATATATATATTTTTTTTAACAAAACAAAGAAACACGCCTGTATAGATGTTTCTAATTTTATTGATGTCTTTTTTTTTCTGATTTGCGTTTTTTTAATAACAACGTTGTCGTTTACGTCTGAAGTTTGAGTGTTTATTTTTTTTATTTTGGATCTGATGGCAAGGAATTGTCCTCTTCCCTCTTATCTTTTTGCCTATCTACCCCCCCCCCCCTCTTTCCTCTTCCATCTGCTTCTATCATGTTACTCTTTTGGCCCTCATGCAATCAAAATGGCTGCCTATTAAAAAGTATACTTTTTTTTACTAAAGCGATTTTATATTATTTTTTGTCTTTTTTTCTTCAATTGTTCTGCTATCAATTTAATTAAGTGTTCTTTTTAAAGGTATTATGATCTACCGACGTTCATGATAACAAACATCGTGTAAGTATTATGATCTACCGACGAAAACATTGTGTAAAGAAAGAAGAAATATATTTCCTTATGTAGTATTATTATTTTTAAAGTTGAAATTGCATTTTCTCCTTAAAAGTTCTAATCGTTAGAATTGGACCACAAAGAATGTCCTTTTTTAAATGTTCGTTTAATGATTCAATTTCCTTTTTCTTTTATTTCCAATTTGACTCGCAAATTTATTTTTTGTGGCTCGACGAAAGGGTTAAATGATGCAATGTGGGCTTAGTTTAATTTATTTATTCCCTGAAAGGGTTTTCCCTGCAAAAAGCTCTTCCTTAACGTGACCCAAAATGGCCCATCTTCTCAGTCGCTTGGTTAGTTTTATTTACACATTTTCTATTCTTTGGGTGTGTGTGTGTGTGTGTGTGTGTCCGCACATCAAGGTATGTTTTGTTGCGAACGTGCCTCCACACTGCCTATTTTTTTCGGGTAGGATGGGAGGTTGGGGCAACCAGAAGAGGCACTCGGTACTCCTGGGTGGGTCAGAACAGAGAGAAGAGGTGGGGCATGGGGCACTAGTCAGGTCAGCAGTAGGGTTCCTCCTGACTACAAAAGAGATTAGTAACTTCGTTTTCTTCGTACGTGAACTTTTTCTAGTAATCATTTTGCACATTTGCTTTCTTTTTTACATTGAAAAAGGAAAAAAGCTGGGTGTGTGTCTAGGAACGGCAGTCATAAATTGTTTTACGTTGGCCGTGATCTAGGTCTTGGCCCCGAATTCCGCAGTAGCAGCGAAGAAGGGGTAATTTTTCAACAGTAACAACAACCATCAACACTACTACTACTACTACAACAATACATGTATCTCATCATCTGTATTAAAATTTGACGATATCACATGTTAAACAGTAATCATATAATAGTAATACTGTTGCGCATTGTTTCTCTATCGCTTAAAAGAAAAAAGAAAGAAAAAAAAGTAGACGGACCGAAGAAGCAAGTGACGCTTACGCTTGCTTCTTCGGTCTGTCTACCCCCCCCCCCCTTTTTTTTTTCTTAGAAATTTCCTGTTAGGCTCAATGGACAATGCCCTCGCCAAGAGTCTATAATGGAGCAAGGATTGCACAGTCTGCAACCACACTTTTCTTGAACAGGCCTTGCTTGAGCAATGTGAATGAAGTTCAGGACGGCTGGATACAGGATATAGGAAAACTAGTGTTATTTCGAAATATTCTTCCTAGACAAATTGCACAACCAAAGCTTGAAAGTCTAGTTTACCCTATTATTTAATCCATAGCTTGAAGGATGATATGAATTTTTCCTAAAGTGATGTATTAGCCCTGGCAGAACTCGAATGCGTTAATTTCCTGTGCCGGGCTCTTTCAGTTTTATATTTGAAGACATTTAAATTATTTTGTTAACTTATTCTCATTACTAGTTTATACTCTTAATATTAATGAATAAATAAATAATCTTAAGATTAGACAAAAGTAAATATTTCTTACAGGTCGTGGAGGAAAAAAAAGATGGTCAGAGATGAACATGCGAATCTGATAAGAGGTGGGGGGTAATATATTTCCCTTTTCTTTTTTTAATATAATTATTTATTTTTCATTTCTTTCTTCTTACTTAACCCAGGTTATTCTTTCTCTCGTAGTAGTTAAGTAGCTGTTGTTTTGATTTGGCAGATAATTTGTTGCGCACTGTTGCATTGTTTGTTGAGAAGTCGAGTAGTATAATAAGTACTAGTTGTTTTCCTGTGATTAATAACAATAATTCAAAATAGCAAGCATCGATTGGATTACATGAATAAACATGTACTCCATCTTAATTACGACCTAAATGATGATAATAGGAATTAAAACCGTACACAGGAAGACGTCGTAAATCGACGACACCTAGACCCCTCCCTCCCCCTTCTACGCCAAGTATTTTTATTACCGACTAGCGGGGTAGGAGGCGTCCGTCCTTGCCCGGTCGTAAATACACTTTAATATATTTTAATTCATGCAAATTTCGTATTTATTATTAGAGTCAATTCTCTATTTAATACTGATTTTAAAAGTTAAAAAAAAAAAATTTAAAAGACAACAATAAAACTTGAGTGCCATCAGTTAGAATCAAAACCAAAGCACTTAGCACTCCAGCTACGTCTCCTGCCGTTTGAGCTATCGACAGATAGATAAGATTTAAAATTAAATCACTTCAAGCTATGAATGAATTTGCGCATGCGCAAAAGTGATAGAAATATGTTGACAAGTTGAAATGAATAGTTTGCATTTCAACTTGCTGACATATTTCTATATACGTTATTTATCCAAACTAAGATTTTACTAGTTATAAACCGCTCTTGGTGTCTGATTACTATTTCCTGTTAATTTCAGTGTTATGTGACCAATAGTTTAATAGTTTATTTTCACATGCACATAATTCTATTGTTTTATTTATATAGATTTAAAAAAAAAAAAAATTCTTCAGACTATTAAGCATTAAACCTTTATATAACTGTTTTTTACAGAATTAGAACCGAACTAAACCGAAAACTTAATTTAGGTTAATGTGAGAAAACATTTTTTTTTTTTAATTTACCTGGGCGTGGGATCTTTTCTGACGTCTAATTTACATGGCAAACAGACCTTCCCCTCCATTTAAAGGTTAAACATTAAACTTTTGATTTAAGCATGTATATTTAAAAGAAATAATGTATAATCGATAGAAGTTTTAGCAAAAGCCCAACAGCCAGCCGTGATTTACTCCAGAATGTGCCACTGCTATTGCGCACAGAAATCGCTTTTTCCGTTGCTTCCAACGTTAATAGATGTTATTAAACTAAAGCCACCTTTAGAACTGCCAGCAACCATTGTAAAAGAGTAATAAAGAATGCAAGAGATTCATATGCTCAATACATCAATTCGAAAGTAGCCGAGCAGCGGCTTAGTTCGTACAAGTTTTGGTGAATAACAAACAGGGTCCTGAAGAGAAACGTGTTCTCTATCCCTACCATCATCAATAGACTTGAGGTAATTTCGTCAGCATCTGACAAAGCAAAACTATTTACCAAGAACGTTGCAGCAAATTTTACGCTTTGCAGTCTTTTCTCCTGTGATTGAAAACACACTATGCGACATACAAATATCTTTACATGATGTTGCCAAGCTTATCAAAAGCCTTGATTCCAGTAAGGCAACTGGTCACAATGGCATCCCAGTCATAGTGCTCAAAAAGCTTCAACCGGAACTAGCTCCCATACTTACAAAGCTGTCTAAACATTGTGCTAAAAAGAAATGCTTCCAAACACCTCGGAAAACTTCATCAGCCTTCCCCATATTTAAAAGTTCTGGAGATCGTTCATATTTCTCTCAGTACAGATCCATTGGTCTCCTGTGCGTCATGAGTAAGTAGCTGGATCTGTGTGATAAACAGAAGTGGTCAACCACCTTAGCAAAATAACCTGCTCAGTGACATGCAATATGGTTTCCGTTCTGTGAGATCTACTGCTGATGTACTAACTGTAATATCACACAGGATTAGTGAATCTCTCAACAGAGGCTTTGTTGTTAGAGCATTAGTTCTTGACATATAAAAGGCTTTTGATAGTGTGGCATAAAGGTCTGCTTCAAAAGATCACCAGCTATGGAGTAGCTGGAAATGTCCTCTCAATTATTAAATTCTTTCTCTCTGATAGGCTTATAAGAGTAGTCATTGATGGGCAGAAATCAGAAACTTATAGTATTAACGCTGACGTCCTTCAAAGTTGTATCCTGGATCCAATTCTCTTTTTGATCTCCAATGATCTCACAAATCACATTCATAGATAATTCGTAGACATTTATGCAGATGACACCACAATCTATGGCAACACTTCAAAGGACAGCAATGATCAAGATCTTTCTGATTCTCTCTATTCTGATCTTGAGAATGTGGTACAATGGGGAAAAAGGTGGATAGTTAATTTTAATGTATCAAAAACCAAGCTTCTCTCCTTTCATCATAATTGCTCTCACTCCCATCGTGCACCAATTGAAATGAATAGCTCTCGTCTTGGGGAAGCTCCAAGCCTTGACAAGCTTTTGGAACTGACCTTCACTCTTGATCTGAAATGGAACACATACATCAAATCTGTTGCTAAGATTGCTGGAAAAATCTAGTAGGTATTTCACTACTGATGAAATCCTTTATTTGTATAAGAGTCAGTTGCGCCCCAAAATGGAGTACAGTTGACATATCTGGGCAGGAACTGCACAGCACGCCTTATCCAGCCTTGATAGAGTTCAAAACTGGCTTTGAAACCTAGTAGGTGATGCCCTTTTCTCTTCCTTGCAACTTCTTTCCCACAGAAGAGACGTTGTGAGTCTGTCCCTGCTTTATCATTATTTTCATGGTAAGTGCTCAACTGAACTCTTATATATGGTTCCCCCTTTGCCAAACTTTCACAAAAAAACACTCGACTATCTACAACCACTGTATGCGATTTCCCCACTCTTTAACTGCACCTAAATCTAAACACAGATTCTATGAACAAAGCTTCTTTCCCAGAAATGTCTGCCTGTGGAACACTGCTCCACTAGCCTGCTTCCCAATTGAATACAACATGGTAGCTTTCAAATCCAATGTAAACAAGTTCTTGCTGAGCTGTCCCCATAAATAATCAAATTCTACCCAGTTTACACCATTAACGATTACTACACTACCACTTTATATTCATTAACTTTTATCCTCAAGTGACCTTCAGGCCTCGATAAGTGGTGAAAAGGTTAAGAAAAAAAATTTCATTTTAGAAGAGGGAGTTACATTGTACATGTTGTTTCTTTGTGATTTGAGAAAATACTTGTTCGTATCAATTCTCTACACTTAGCTGCATGTGAGCGCAAGCAATTTATTATGGCTAACGTATAGATATTTTATAAACTTGCGTTTTACTTACAAACAATAACAAAAGAAGACATTCGTTCAATTATATTTTTGCAGTACTATTAGTAACGTGTAGCAATATACTAATGTTATTTTGTGAAAGTAACCCTCCACCATGGCTATCCTTTACCCCCACCCCACCCCGATTCTTCCTCAACCAAAGAAGCCATTAATTCACCGGTAATTAAACTAAAAATACCTTTATAATAGTGTAATCAGATTATTAGTAACCATCGTCAGTAATGTTTAGTCATTTTAATAGTAGCACTAAGTTTTCAGTAAATTGATGTTCTCTCTCTCCCTCTTTCTCTCTTACATTCTCAGATATAATCTAGTTCACCGGTCAAAAAGATTGTCTAGAAATATATTATACACACAATTGTATTTCTGATTTTTAATATATATCTATAAAAGTGAAATTGTGTGTGTGTCTGTGTGTGTACATTTCGCTACGCAATAACTCTGTCAATTTTTAGTCCACAGGCTCGAAATTTGATATACAGGGTACTGAGATTTGGGAAAATCGATGTGATCAGTTTTTGGCCAGAAAGTTGGCGATTAAGGGGTCAAAGTTCAACGACTTGACCTTTGAGAACTCTACTAAATTCCTCCAACAATTTTGAATCTACACACTTGAAATTTTAGATATAGGTTCCTTGATATGGATCTAACTTAATAACTTGATTTGAGCCCAAAACAATAAATTTTAAGGGATCATAATAGGGGTAAAAAAAATTGACCGCTTTTTTTTTTTTTTTTTTTTGCTCAACATACACCTCCAAATACCCGGGCAACGCCGGGCGCCCATGTTAGTATGTGTATATATATATATATATATATATATATATATATATATATATATATATATAAAAATTTTTTAATAGCAAATTTTCAATTTGTAATATTCATTTATAGGTAAAGTTATAAACCATAAAAAGATTTTTTTTTTTCACTAACGTTCTGCGTTAAGTGAAAAGGTGTCCGTAGAACACGATTATTAATCATTATTATCGCTAAAATACGTTTAAAATTTTAAAATTATCACTTTGAGTTTTCCTACAATCAACATTCCCCTGGCTTTTTATCCGTTGTTTATTTTTTTCATTTTTTCTTTCAAATATTGTTTGATAATATATATTTTTCACCAGTGTAGACACTTGCACATATAACTCTTTTTTATATAAACATATGATATTGAATATGGTGTTGTAACCACTACATTGCTTAAAATGTAAAACTTTATATAACTAGATGAATATTCGGAACAAGTAAAAAAAAAAACAGATAAATATTTTTTTTTTGCTTTTTGACAAGGAAGCAAATGTTATAGTTTTGATGCTATACTTAGTCTATACTGTCGTCGGTCACTGAAGAAGTTCTATAGACAAAAGCTAATTTTATTCCAAACCAGAGTGCCCCCGTTTAGGGAGCTGTATTTTCCCTGCATCAAAAATTGGCCTTGTTTCTAACTTTGCCCTCGTGGGAAGGCAAGTAAATTGGAACAGAGGTTAGCTTAACAGATTCATAAATTTCTTTTCTCTTTTTTTTTTTTAAGCGATTTTATTTTTCTCATTAAATTTACAAATTACTCTTAATTTATGTGGGTCAATTTTTTCCTTTCTTTTTTTTTAAATTTGTTTTTCCTTTTTCCTTTCACTGTTCAACAATTGTGTTAAAAAATTTTTTTGTGAATCATCCCTATAAAAATTGTTACTCCTTGTGTGTCTATGTAATTTATAAATATTCTAATTTGCTACTTGATAATTTATTGAAATATAAATACTATAGCGGACCACAAATACTTAACAATATTCTATTTAAGAAAATAAATTATGAACAATGCATTTTGCCTTATTTATAAACAAGTCAGACATTTTAATCTATTGTAAATAGTTACGAAAAAATGAATGACTTCGTTACTCTTTGTTAAAAGGATTTGGAAACATTTAAATCATAAATTTATAATTTAGTTAAAAAATGCTATAATGCCCAAACGATACCATAATTAAATGTAACTTTCAAAATCGTATTAAAAATTAATTTGGTTAAAATAAACAATAAAAAAAGCAGTTAAAAAAAAGACTCTGGCAATGCCAGCTAAGTACAGCTGGTTAATAAAATAATAAAAAAAACCCTAATATTTTTCATGACCCAAACATATAATCAACCACTTATGCACTACGACTAAACTCGAATTTTAAAATATATTCTTTTTTGAGAAAAGGTGTAAAAACACTTCAATTAATATAAACTAGCAAGACCCATGTTCTGACGTTGCCTGAGAAAACTAAGACTCACAATCCTTAAAAGTAGAATTGACTGGAAAAGAAGGAACCACTCTTTCCATCCAAAAGCATTTATCGACAACATAAACCATATTTGTTAATAGAACTGTGTGTAATAGTAAAATGAAAACAATCATTGAATAATAATAATAAAAAAACAGCAACAAATGAATTTGTTTTGTAAATCAATCTGAAAATTAGTTAACTTTTGGATATAACTTGTATAGATATGACTAAGTATATTAGATGCAGTTGCCCCTGCTGCCATCATACTTTCTAAAGATTCATTCTTGGCACTCAATCTAACAGATTAGGGGCTGTCATGGCAGTTCTAGATCCTTTTCTTTCAGGATAAGGTATGGTCCGGCTCTGTAATAACGGGTGCATCCTCCAAGGCATTGCCTTCTCTCTTAAAGGTTGATTTATTGCTGATTGTCTGAAGTGCCCGCTGGATCTGTTCATGGCTATTTTGCACAGCCAGAGTACATCTTGGGGAACCCTGGCTTATCCCTTTCCTTTCGCTTTTGTGCCACATCTTCCTCAGTGAGAAAGAAAGTAAATCAAATTGTGAATGGGAAGGTTGCCTTTTAATTTGTAAATGCAACAAATGGCTCAACATTATAGACATGTATTCATCAAAATTTTGACATTCCTTCTGCTACATCTGACTTATCTATCAAAATTGAAATTACTTTACATTTTCTATTGTTAAAAAAAACAAACAAACTTTAAAAACTAAAATTCAACAAAGAAGCGACTCTCTTCCTAAAAGTTTTCAACAGCCACATTGCTAATAAAATTCTCCTGAAGAAATATTTAAGAATCTTTGAATAAATTATTAGAGACAATTTTAGTTTATCAGTACAGTGTTTATATAAACATTCAAAATGGCGACCAAAGGTCAATAATTGAATAATTTTCTTGAAAAAAAAAATTTTTATAAACATTTGTTTTTTATTTTTTTTTCCTTTGTATTGAACAAAGTTTAAGATCTCATGCTATTTTTGACATTACAAAAAAGGTTTTACTGTTTCTTTTGTTTTTGATAAGGGAATCATCATTTATCAAGGCCTGGAGGCCACTCAAAGATAAAGGTTAATGAGTGTACGGTGGTCACTGAGTCAACAGCATAGTGATTATTAGTGGTAGAAATTGGGTAGAAGTTGATTATTTAAGGGGACGGTTCAACAAGAACTTGTTTATATTGGACTTGAATAGAAGATGATCATGTTGCAGTTTGCTGGAAAACATACTAGCAGAACAGGCAGTTCTAAAAAAAGAAGCTTGCATTTAGATTTAGGCACAGAGTAGAGGAAATTGTTGATAGTTGTTGTAGCCAGACGAATGCTTTTTTGTGAAACTCTGGCAGAGTGAAACTCGGATGAGCACGTGCCATGAAAATAACGAAAGAGCTAAAACAGGCTCCCAACTTCTCTTCTGTGGGAAAAAGTTTGCAGAGAGGGGAACACTCATTAGATTTTATCTTTTGAAAAAAATCAATTTTTTGCTTAATTGGTAATATTACAAAGGATTTAGACAAACTATATTGATGTTTTACAATGATAAACTAAAAAATGGTCATTACTATTAGCAATAATAATAATAATAATAATAATAGTGTAATCTTCATGTTCATCCCAAACTGATTCAGCAAATAATCCTTTTACTTATTAAATGCTATCATGAACAGTTTTCTTCTACTTCTATAAATGTCACTTTACTTTTGCATTTAATCCACTTTAATTTTAAGTTATATTGCTATTTTTGGAGTGGGGTTTAAATAATTGGGTTAAATTAGTTCCACATCACTTTTATAAATCTTTTAAATGGTGCAATCCTCCTTCAGATAAATGGTGATTATAAAAATCAGAAAAAAAAAGTTTCTTTCCGCTCTTTACTTTCAAATTTTTTTTATATGTTATAAATTTTACAATTAAATAACTAAACAACAAAGACGTGAATAACACTTGTTGGACGAGGGGGGGGGGAGTCATCATTAATCATTTATTATTGTTGGTTTTGAACCCTTCATGTTGTTTTTATTCATCTTCAGCATATTTGTGATCCAGGTTGGAAATTCAATACTCAACTAAATGCAACATTTTACCCAATCACGTTTATGGTTTTGAAACCTTAGATGAGGTGTTCAGTGAATGTACACAAGATAAGTGTATTTGATCACAAAGTCTTTGTCAAATAATACACTCATAGTGGATTTGCCACATTACCAACTGCAAATTTCTTTGACTGATGAGATTAACTGAGGGAAACCTACTGAAGACACAATAATTTGGACACACTACACATCGCTCACCTGAAATCTGGCTAAAAGAAAACTATTGACTTTGCAAAAATGATGCCGAGGCTTGGTGAAGTCTAACTTTTAAAAAAATCTCCAGACCAACAATTTATGATAGATGGAATGGTTTGAATGCAATTTTATGAGTGAGTCATTGGAAAGAGATGGGGTAACCCACTCATGATGATATTCATATCATAAAAGATCTGATTTCTTCCTGCCAAACCCCTAATTGTTTGATTAAAATACAACAGAGGCAAATGGGATTTATCTGCTATGTCAATCCAGCTCACTGGTCAGATTGTAACCAGTTTTGTTGCTCTGTTGTGTGTGAATGTTTTAAAAGTCTAATCCTTTTAATATTTTATTGTTACTTCACTACCGCCATGTTGGGTACCTGCACCCCCCTGCCCTACACAGTCTAATGAAATCAATACTTCTCACTTGTTTAGCCGGCAGTTTTCTTTTTTTCTTTTATAACATGATTAATAATAATCAAACATTGCTTTTTACTTTGTCTTCTCGCTGCTGGCCAAGAAGCAACAGTTTTGTTTCTCACGCCTCCAATCTGGCTCAGGTTATTAAGGGCTTTCACTACAACAATGGCTTCTCTATTGATCTTTTTGTACTTATTTTAATGATTCTTTGATCCTCTCTCTTTTTTTTTTATTTACAGGTTCGCCATTTTTTTTTATTGGAACATTCTCTCTCTCTCTCTCTCTCTCTCTCTCTCTCTCTCTCTCTCTCTCTCTCTCTCTCTCTCTGTTTCTTCTTCAAATGCATGAGTTCATAGTTTACACAGGCAACTTCTTTAAACACCTGTAATAAACAAAATTTGCTTCATTGATGCAATAGGGTTACTGTCAGAAAATACTGTATTACTTTGCTTGTGAGGATATAAATCATACTATAACTTTTACCCAAATGACTCTCTATCCACTAATTTGAAATTCTTGAAAATCACCTTTGAATATGAAATGTTACCACGTAACTACAATTTCTAACCATTCTACTCTTATTCTGAATTTAAAAAAATGATTTTTAATGATCATGCAAAATTTTGAAACCTTTAAACTGTGGATTTTGTTTTCTTTCCTGATGTGTCACCCTTTATCAAGACATAGAGCAACTCAAGGATAAGGATTAAAGATATCAGATGGCCTATAATGGCATCTTCTTACCTACTCGAGAGGATAAAAAACAATTAGGTGAGATGGGCAGAAGACTACTTTAGAGGAAATAATTATCTAAAAGGACAGCTCACTAAATATTTGTTCATATTAGACTTGAAGACAACTATGTTGTAATCAACTGAGAAGCAGGTGTATGGTACCTTGTTCCAGAGATAGGATATTATATTAAAAGAAGCCTTGTTCATGGAAGCTGCATCTGGTTTTTTTCTTTTTTGTAAGGAGAGAACTTACAATTTAATTTCTAGCTAGAATTAAATTTAAAGGTCAAGTATTTTGGTTATTTTCTGTTCAAAACATCTTCATTAATGTCTTTAATCCAAATTTAAGATTGGTTTATTCTATTTGCACATTCTGAGGAATATATTTCTTTAGACGATCGTTTCATTTTTTCATTCCATTTCTATCAGTCAAAGGTGAAGTTCCATTGTTCTTCTGAACTCTTATAGAAAACATTGCATTCTTGTAAAATTAATTTCAATTGCTTTTTAACTAAGTGTATTCAACCTTTAAACAAGGTATAAATTGCAAATTATTACATAATTTCCTTACACAAGACATCAAAATGACCAGAATTTTCCTTTTCTGCTACTGAATTATGACATTTTAAAATTTGATTCACCGTTTCTTTCAATTTTCGTTAGAATGTTGCACAGTTATTGCATGCCTTTAGCTGGAGCTCTTCTCTTTTTCTACACTTGTTAAAAGGACTTGGTCATCAAAATATCATTGCTGACCTCTTTCTTGCCTGTCCAATAAGCTTGTATCACTTGATTTGAAATAAATTATATTGTACAATTTGGTATAGAGTCATTAAATCGAAGAGGTGGGGATCTGTTGGTCTTTCACCTGATCATTTCTTTTAGTCTCACTTCTGAGTGGAAGAGTTAGTCATTTGCTGTATTATCTTCTTTCACAAGTTTTGAACATTGCTCTCTTGAGGAATCGATTAAATTTCCTGGTCATTTTATTGATAAACATTGTCAAGCACTTCAAAGTGATGTCTTCCAATTTTGGGAGGGTTTTCTATCCTCTTCATTTTACAATATGTTATGGTCTGTATATTGTGTGGCTTGCTCATGCCTCTCCACCAACTTCTTAAGGATTGAATGTGACACAAAGCCATGAGCACCTGATTATCATGCAATGTTTTAAGTTATTAACTTATAACTTAAATAAGATCACTAAATGACTACAGTGATCTTTCTCAAAGCGCTAGAGCATAGTGCTCAACACATATTTTCAATCTAAATCCTAAGTAGAATATAAAATGAATAGTTATACATTTAAATTTAATATTAAAACAAAATTATAAAAACACATACTAAATTTGGATCAGTTCAAATGTTGATGTTTTCCTTATCCTTTTAGCTCTTAATTAAAAAAATTTATTTTGCTTGCACATGATTTCAATTCTCATTTCTACAATTAATGAGAAACTTGTTGCTGCACAAGGGAAAGAGTGCATGGGAATTTTGTTTTTTCTTCTTCTAATTATCCTGCCTTCAAATGTTTTGCATTCAGTGTTTAAATGATAATCTAAGCTGAACCACGTAACAATATTACTAAGAGCCACTGTAGTTAATGTAGCATAGTTAATTGTTTTTAGTGAAGATGGAGAAGGTGAATTACATCAAATATCTTACTAGAGAGGGAAAATGTTTTGCGTGTCAAAAGAAAAAGTCTTCCCTCTTCATGCAATCACTACTACCATTAACTTATAATCTGTAAACAGAGCTAAAAAGTTCAATTGAGATTATGACATTTTTATTTATATGGAAGTGCACATAAACTAATGCTCTTTAGAGAGCGCAACAAACATTGGACACCATTATTATTAGTAATAGTAGCTGCATCCCTTCCATTTCTCATTTTCTCTCAAATGTGTCAAGTTATTCTCAGTTTTCCTTACTGTAATTTGAGAATGACCTATTTATAAAGATCTGTAATCTTGGAACTGTAACACCAGCTCCCTAAAGGAAATTCCTAGAGACGCAGAATAACATGGGATATAGGATTACAAAGATCACTTAATTCCTTTTTTTTTTTTTTTTTTTGCAACAGTATAAGTTGATGAAAAGCTTCTATATTTGCTTAATACATTATTCTTTCTTCTATTTTGTAGAACTAACAATCTTTTAAAGAAGTGGTTTTATATAAACTTTATATGTAAAAAAAAAATCATAGAAAATTTTATTCAAATAATCCAGGTAGATTGAATCGAATTTTGATGTTATTTCATTTATGAACTAAATTATCATTGATATAACTTTAGAAATGTTTATAATATTTCAAACCATATTCAAAGAATACTTTGTAATTAGTTTTTGCTGTGGCTATAATCCAGACTTGGTTTAACCAGCATTCATTAATTTGATAAGACAGTTTCATATCACAAAATACACAACTTCACAATTTTTAATCTCATTAGTTGCAATTGCGATCCACTCGTATTTATGCTACTGATGGCCATAAATGTTGAATATGTTCAGGATCCACTTTGAGAGTACAGAGCTACATCTTCATTCTCTCTTTTTAACATTTGGTTAGAAGCTTTAGATTTATTGGGTTGTGAATCAGAACACATGAGCCATAGTGAAGACATTTTCTGAGGCATTCTTCTGTGATTAAAGGAAAGTTTGCTCTCTCATGTATAATTGCACTCCTGATATGGTCAAATAGCTAAATTTGGAGAACTTGTAAGCAAGATCAGTTTTTAAAAAATCTATTCTATGAAGATTAAGTGAAACCCTGTCATTTACTTGCTATTAAAGTTTCACGGTTTTAGATTTTCTTATGGTTAACAATAAAGTGTCTTTGTGCAAACTGTTCATAACGTACAACTGAAAACTGTTTAGTTTTGTCATGAAAATTATTTGGAAACTTAAAAAGTTGGAACCTTTTTTTTTCTTTTTTTAGAGCGTATTTACTCTAAATAATGTTACACTTCATTGTTCAACTGAGAAAAATCCATTTTAAACAAAAACTTTTCAAATTTCCTGATCTGAAAATATTTTTCCTCTATCTAAACATGCTGGACGTTCATTTATAAAACTTTGCAAGGAATTTGAATAGTAAACTTATTGAATGATAGTTATATATATATATACACACACATACAATTCCAGACATTACTCAGGATTGACTGATGAGCTATTATTAAAGGAAAAGGAAAGCAGATGTTTTTGCTTTGTTGTTTAAATAAAAAAAAAAATGAATGTTCTTATTTCTTTCTCAGGAGCGCAGTTGTACACAATATTAGTTTTTAATGTGGGGAAATCCAGCTAACCAAAAAAAATCACTGTAGATTAGGGACAAAATAAAAATTGCCTCTGTTCAAAAGGATTTCTCCTTCTTTGACTGAAGACAAAAAAGATGAACTGTAGTACCAGAACAGATACTCTACTTTGCTCCTAGCCAAAAGGTAAAAAATTGCTTTTTCCAGAGTCGCCAATTTTGAAAAGCACATGAATTATTTTTTTAGCATTTAAATTAATCTTGGCATTCAAATTGTGTGTTATGAAGAAAAATGAAATAATTAAGCGAATGATATTTTAAAAAGTCTACCATGCATTTTTCATTGTATCTACAGAGACACATGATTTATGAACAAGGAAATGTCTTCAAATGGTAAAGACATAATTTAAATAGTAAAATTTAAATTTTAAAGAGGAATGACTGAAAAGAACACAATTTTCTGCAGGTCTGTTTAAAATGTAAATAAAGAAAAACTGTTTTTTTTTTGTTGTTTTTTTGAGTCGTGCAACTTTCGAAACTAATGTTTAGGAATATATAAATAAAGTGATTAATACTTTTAAAAGTAAACAAATCATACTCATTAGCTTTTACGTAAACAATTTATTTTTGTTTATGTTTAACAAGGAGAAAGAAATAACTAAGTTATTTAATATTTATAAACATGTACAAAACTTGTTGCTTAGTATTTATAGAAAGACAATTTCAGCCATAGCATTTTATTCGCAAATAAAAAGGTTAATTTTTAAAGTAGTGGATAAAATAGTTATTTTTATTATTTAGCAAGGAAATAGAAATATTTAAAAAGTGTACTAATCACTCATTAATAATTACAAACATTAGTAATAATTATGAAAGCTTAATCAGTTGGTAATTGTAACATAGTCATTACATGTCAACACTCATGACCCACACATTGTATGCAGGCAGTTGGAAGGAAACAAACGACAGGGAAATAATTAGACTGGCTTCTTTTTTTTTTTTTTTTTTTTTCAATGAAACAGACATTTATTTACAGGTACTTTCCATAATAATGTCTTATAGATGCGTCTTTTCCTGTCGCTCTTGGCCCACATGTGTAACACATCTCTGTCAGCCATGTTTCCTTTTATAATCTTTTCCTTTTTCCTCACTGTATCGTCACTTCACACATGGTTCGGTCATTTGCATATGGTGACTGTTACTCCCTCTGCTATATGCACATCCATGCTCTGTTACACAATCAGCATTATTTATTTATCGTTATAATCATGAAATTGTAAATGACTAAGCTTAATCCGAAGCAAATAAAGTGAATGTTGAATATTTATATATCCAGTGATTGTCGATACCATTTTGAATTTTACATCTTGAACAAACAAAGCAGTAATTTTTTATACAAATAAACGTTGAATCTTGTGCAGTGTAAAGAATTACCAGGTTGGATAGAATATGTAACTTATGAAATCTATTGGTATTTCTTCATGTAGAATACAGTGAAAATGTACATAAATAACTGGTTAGTCAGAATCAAATATCCATTTGGCAGATGCAATACTATTTAGGTCTGACTTTGAAAATCTGACTAGCTTTTCTTTATAGTTTTATTGGCCATGAATTTAATTATTTTCTGTGCAATTGCTGCTTGCTTATGTACAAAAGCATTTGTCTAGATAAGGGCAAAAAAATTGATAGATTTTGGAAGCTAAATAATTTGTTGTGTGCCCAAGGTCTCCTTTTAGAAAAGAGAATATGGAACTTTGTCGAATGTTGGAGATACAGAGTTCTTCAACATTGTTGTGGAAATCTTGCAAGTAGATGCTTTTTCTTTTTTTCTTTTTATTCTATGCTTAGATTATACCTATGACCATCCACTGATCTAAAAGCAGATCTAGAATTCAGCTGTAAACATGTGCTGCAAAGTATGTTTTGTTAATGCATCAGAATGGCAGATGTTGCAATGATAGATGCCTGGCCAAGGGAAAAGAGGGAGTACAGAACTGAAAATATCTCCAGCCAGAGTCTGACTACTTTGTTTTTAAAAATTAAGCACCTTATTGAATGGGGAAAGTTGCGTTGGGATTGGCTTTTGTGAGAAAAAGCAATGTTCAGGGTTATCTGCAGATAAGCCACCATGGATGATTGGAAACCGTCTAGATGTTATCTCTGATAGATATTTCTAGTGGTCAACTTCTGGGCTGTCGAATAGTGATCACTAACAAAAGGTCAGAATCAGTCAGGAATGAAAATATTTTAAGAGATAGGAAGGAGGGGCAGAGGAGTAAGAGTTGGAATTGAATGTTTAACTGAAGCAGTTGATTTTCCTGAGAGCTACCAAGCAGTTGGATGAGATACCTCTCCAGACAGGTTGGGTCCCTTGAAGACTCTTGGTTGAAGGACTGTCAATGGAATACAGAGATGATCTTTGTATAAAGCTAAAACTTTTGCAAATAACTATGCAACAAATTTCACACTTTGCAATGAGGACCACCTAATCCCAGATTTTCCTCTTTATAACTGAAAAACACTTGAAGCAACATCTGAATTGCCAACATTGTCAAGAACTTTGATGCCAATGCAACAATTGGTCTTGACAACATTTCTCTCAAGAAACTACAAGCAGAAATAGCTCCTATCTTTAGAAAGTTGTTCAATTGTTGCATTAAGGAGAAATGCATTTCATAATCTCGGTTTGCCTGCTAGTTAAAAAATACTGAAGGTTGGTCATCTGCATCACAGTACAGACCAATCAATCTCCCGTGGATTATAATCAAGTTTTTGAATCTGTAATAAGTCAAAAAGTTGTCAAACACCTTGGCAAAACAATGTTAGTGACATGCAACATAGATTTTGTCCTGCAAGATTACAACTAATGTGCTGACTCTGATATCGCACTGAATCTATCGATAGGCTTTGTTACTAGGGAAATGCCTTTTAAGGTTTGATACAAAAGTTTGCTCTAGATGCTTATCAGCTATGAAATATCTAGAAATATCCTCATAAAATCCTCTCTCTCTCTTTCTGATAGGTTTATAAAAGTAGTATTTATGGTAATACTTTGAGGAGCATTGTTGGTAAAGATTTTTCTGACTCTCACTTGTGACTTCGAGAACATGGTGCAACGGGGAAAATGTGGCTTATTACTTTTAACGGCTCTAAAACCAAGTTCCTGTCCTTTCACTACCAACACTCTGATCCTCGTCTGAAATGGAAGACATAAAATGTGTAGCTATTACAACAAAAACTAGTGTAACTGTACCTCACTACTTTTTTAAATCTGTCTGGTATTTTAAAAAACTTTTTAGAGCTAGTTTTTAACATAGTTTTTCTATTTTTTTTTTTTTCTTTAAAGGATCTTCCTCTGTTATCAATGAGTTACAAAATGTGAAATCTCGTAATGCATCAATTTAAAATATGTACATTACTTCAGAACACTTGTTAAAAAAATATGGGTTTCATTTTTTTTTTTTGCCCTTTATGGATTTAATCATTATAAAAAGAAAATGAATGCATTCGTATGAAAGATATGTTCTTATTCTCTGACTCTTAAATGAGTCATTTATCTATCAAACAGAACATCCAAAAAACTCAAAAAATTCATGAATAATTGTAAAGTCACTTAAAATTTGTTGGAAGCTTTTAAGTATGATTCATTTAAGTATCTACTTTTTCACAAGATAAAAAACAGATGTTTCTATTTGCTAATTTGATTAGTAAATTTAAATAAATCAATATTTAAAATTTAATTTTACTGAATCTTATACATAATATTAATTTTTACTCACAAATGTTTATTACTGACATTTGTTTGTTAGCAAATTCAATTATAGACAAATTTTTATTTTGTCATCACATCTAAAGTTTTAAAGATAAAATGCTGACATGTAAAAATTGCATCTCAACAATTAGATTTGAAATGAATATAAAAAATGAATATCATTGAGTAGGGTGCATACCTACCTGACTTAATCATTGGAGGCATCTTCTAAGCCAACACCTCTGAAAATGAGGAGGTATTTCTTGTCGCCTGATGGGTTTTCACTTGGAATAGAATGCTGATTGTCTACAAAGCTAATTTTGCAACTGATGCTGGGTACTTTTTAGGTACTGAATCCATCTATCCAAAATCAAAAATGACTTTGGTTACATCATCCTCAATTAGGAGAGCAGACAAAACCCTACCTATGGTTAAGATCAACATTTTAAAATAATTACTTGAAAAATTAGAATAAGAAATGACATATGCAAGTGGTGTCATACAATCAGGTATTTTACCACCGTACTATACCAAAACACTCATCCTAGGCAGGTTGAATAAACTTTCTCTGAAGAAGGAAGTTCTGTAAGTGTATGAAATTCATAAGCAGTTCCCAGTAGCAGGTATTTTACTGGTGCAATATTAATTGATTATTTACGGAAGAATGAGGGTTAACACATTTTTGGGTAACAAGTATCATCAATTATTTTCACTTTAAACAATATTAGTTTTAAGATTAAAAGGTCATATTTCTAGTGTTTGAATGTTTGAGAATGCATATGTGTTAATTCTGAATAACTGAAGTTGAATTTTCAAATAGTAATCTTTAAATGTTAATGTTTCAATTATGATTTAAAAGGTCATATGTTTCATTTTAGGATGATAGGTATTGAGGACATCTGCATGTTTTAAGTAAATTATCAAAAAAGCAGTTTTGAAGAATTATTTTTAGTTTAACAAGTCAGATTAGTTTTCAAAACAATTGTTATAGACTAATGCAGATAACTAAATTGTGTATGCAATTTAAAAAGGTTAAAATGACTTGATGCAGTGGTTGAATTAACCAACAATAATTTTGGAATGACACAATTTGAAAAGGTCAAAATATCCAGCTAAATTTTGTTTATAATTTAAAAGGCACATGCCATATCTGATTGCCAATTATTAGGAAGGTATGCTATTCCTGCAATAAAATCAAGCCTCTATATTGTGACTTTATTAGATACTCCTTCTGCACATGTGAAACAAAGGCTTTCGGAAAAGCAGAAAATGCAGCAGGGTCTATCATTAGTTAACCGATCAGAATAGTTGCCTTAAGTAAACATGCGTTTAACTGAAAGGTTCCTTTAACAATAAGTGAGAGAAATAAGTTGTGACTGATTGGAAACAATAATAAAAGACTAAGAAGAGATTCTCTCCAATTTGACTTACTCTAAGGAAAAAAGTTCCCAACCAGACTAAGTATCAGTTAAATTCCTCAACTTTTCTCTCCCAACAAGAGCAACATAATTGTATTTTTATTATTTATTATGTTGCACTTGTGTTCCAATAAAGTTTTGTCATTGTTTAGAGTTTTTCTTATTTTTTGGGTTGTCAACAAAACTATTTTCAAAAGTCTCCAACTATGTTGCATCATCACCCTAAAGTTCTGCAGACCTTTTAAGCAGAATATGCATGCAGAATGATTGAAAGAGCAATGTCAGAATGCATGTGGTCATTGCATGATTGTGTTGTGATTCTTGATCAGATTCCTTCTTTTTAAGACATCAGTTTATTAAATACACTTTGTTGTTGTTAGTAATACTAACAAAAACGTCACTATTTATTACTTCATTTGAATGTCAGTAACCAATTCTGACTTTCATTGCAACAACCAATATCTATAACCTGTTAGCAGTAATATTCCTTCAAAGTTAAAAGTGGAATGTTTTTCTAATTTCCAAAGAGTAACAATGTTTGTTTTCAGATTTATCTCAACCAATAAAAGAGTAGAAATCTAACTGTCATGGGACTAAAAGAGTTGTTTTTAGGTTTTAGGGGTTTCAAGTAAGATGATGTAATGTGAGATCTTACTATATCAGGACATGGATATCCCCTGTTTCTCTCACAGGATAGTTCAAAACAACATATAGATGAGAAAATTACTCTCTAGTTACATGTAATCAAAATATGTTGACTAAAAGCGTTTTTATTATCCTTCTTCCATGAGTCTCCAGCAATCCAGCCAAGAGAAATGTAGCTAGACTATGACCACATCATTAACCTTGGCCCTCAAAAATGGACAACATCCATAATTCCCCTCCCACCAAAACTCTATAAAATGTAATTGTTAAATTTCATCAAGTAAACCATAACTCTTTATTTTTTACTCATTGAGTCCTCGTTCATGCCATTATCACTTGTTACTATAAGTAAACTTTCATTTCTTATTTTCCCAGGTTGCCCTATTAAAGCAGGGTGACTCCAAGTAAGTTTACCTATTCATGTTATGCATCATTTTATACAAATTTACTTAATACAATCATTACCAAGTTTTTTCCCAATCATTTCTTTTTTTTTTTTTTTTTTTTTTTTTAGATGAGCTTGCACACTGGGAATTAATAACCCATGTGCACTCTTACTCCCAATAATAATCATCTATATTGCGATTTTTATTCATATTTTTAATTTCTATAATTTGCAATTTTAATTTGATCAGGAAAAATAACTTTAAAACTATAGTTATTTCCCTTGATTTCTTGATTGAAAGAGCATATGTTTTTTCTCACTCTAGTTACTAATTTGGTCTCTATTAGCTCTAATTGAATACACATATTAATGAAAAATTAGTATTTGTCTGAAGCCATAACTATACTATTATATTAATGATATCATCTTCTAATACTCAATTCAGTTCACTATACAATTTTACAATAGTGTACTATCTTTCAGTGCTCAATTCAGGAAGTGGGTAGTGTAGTATCTGTTCCGTTGTAATGATACCATCCTCCAGGGCATTACCTCCTTCTTTGGAGTGGAGGAATATCGTCATTGTCATTATGATATCATCTCCTAGGCTAGCAAAAATGTGATTGGGGAGAGCATATATTTGCTAGTTGTAGTAATTCCTTTTACTATATAACCTGCTTAATTAAGATCGTACTAAACCCAGATATGAGATTTGTAAGTGTATCTTTAGTAGTTTGTGAATTTTAGCTGGTCAGAAAGACAGAAAAGATGACTTTCTTTTATATAAAAGATAAAATAACGGTTTAATTGCAATTCTTCTTCATCTAAACATTTGTATTTTACTCTAAAAAGTTTTACTTTCAAAGTCAGTGAAGTCAGATGGCAATAAATTTTCTCAAACCAATCTAATATAAGAATGAGTCAAACATTTTGGAGGCTCTGGATTCTTTTGCCAAAGTCATGAAGATGAAAAACCACACTGGACCAAGAAATATTGAGTTTTTCTGCATAAATTCTCAAATTAGATTGCATTGCATGTTCATCAGTGTGACTTTCAAATTATGTATGAAACGATGCAAAATGTATCAGTGCATCAGCATCCACAGATACTTTCTATGGCTTGAATTGCTTTGGTCACATAGCAGATACTATTAAATAGCTCCAATCTATCTATAAAAGTGAAAGTGTCTGTGTGTCTACATTTCCCTACGCAATAACTCTGTCAATTTTAAGTCTACAGACTCGAAATTTAATATACAGGGTAGTGAGATTTGGGGAAATCTATGTGATCGGTTTTCGGCCAGAAATTAGGCGATTAAGGGGTCAAAGTTCAACGATTTGACCTTTGAGAACTCTACCAAACTCCTCCGACAATTTTGGGTCTAAACACTTGAAATTTTAGATATATGTTCATTGGACATGGATCTAACTTAATAACTTAATTTGAGCCCAAAACAATAAATTGTAAGTGGTCATAATAGGGATCAAAGTTAAAAAAATTGACCACTTTTCTTTTTTTTTTTGCTTAATATACATCTCCAAATACCCGGGCAACGCCGGGCACCCATGCTAGTATATCTATAAAAGTGAACGTGTCTGTGTATCTGTGTGTCTGTCTGTGTACATTTCCCTATGCAATAACTCTGTCAATTATCAGCCTATAGACTCGAAATTTGATATACAGGGTACTGAGATTTGAGAAAATCTATGTGGTTGGTTTTTGGCCAGAAATTTGGCGATTAAGGGGTCAAAGTTCAACGATTTGACCTTTGAGAACTCTACCAAACTCCTCCGACAATTTTGGGTCTAAACACTTGAAATTTTAGATATAGGTTTCTTGGACATGGATCCAACTTAATAACTTGATTTGAGCCCCAAACAATAAATTTTAAGGGATCATAATAGGAGTCAAAGTTAAAAAAATTGACAGCATTTTTTTTTTTTTTTTGCTCAACATACACCTCCAAATACCCGGGCAACACAGGCCACCCATGCTAGTATTCAATACTTTTAAAGTATTCTTGTATTTATTTTTATACTTTCTCTTTAAGCACTTATTTCAACTTTGTTGCCAAACTGAAACATATCTTTCCATTCTAATGAACACAGATATGCTTGCAAAATGTAATTTAAGCTATTTTATTATTGAACATTCAAACACATATCCAGACTGTGTTAATAAAAATATTTTTTAAAAACAAATAGTCTTGATCCTTTGCATTATTTTGTTTTATTTAATTTTCGTTAATAAATATTGATTGTTTCATAATGAGAATTGATTATTGCTGGGAGAAAGGCAGCTTCTAAATTGCTGATCTCTGAATATCATGTTTTTTTTTTGTTTTGTTTTTTTTCTCAGACAACTCTTAATCAATGCAATCATTTTGTTTGTATTTTGGTGATTTTAATCTTGCGTTTAACAAAACGTATTAAATTTGAAGGAGCAAACATGGTTGCAATAAATATAACGAAAGAGCAATTTAATTGTAATTGTACGACAATGTAAAGCAAAGATAGAAGTAAATGAGTAGGAAACAAAGAATTACCAAAAATTATGATAAAACAAAAAAATGGTCTTTTGGTGGCTTATTAAATGGTAAATGGATCCAGGTCTTGTGTGAAATCCAAGTATGCAGTAATAAGTCTGGGATGGTCCTATGAATTTTAATAACTATATCCAAACAAGTGTCCTGTTTTATTACAAAATTAATTTTAACTATTTGGAGAATTTTCTAACAAAAATGCATCCTACAATGCAACGTGGCATGTGTGTGAGTCTATGCATTTTCTGATTGGAAATATTTATGCAAATTATAAATTTTTACTGACTAAAAACAATATCAAAAACTCATACTAGACCTTTTACCATTGGTCATTAATTTTGGGAGTACAAACATTGCTGAAAAGGAAAAAAGTATTTGTTTTTATCATTTGTTTTCTCCCTCTCTCAACACAGCACTACTGAATTGTCTTAATTCATTATTCATCTTATGGGTCTACACAATATTCCTTTGTTGTGATATTATTTATATACATCTGCCAACTGATTACGATACCTATCATATTTGATTTTGGTCTTCACTCTCAATTTGACACATGTTGCTGCACCATTCGTCACTGTAACCGACAGTCTAATCATTTCTAATCATACAAGCATGCATGTCTGCGCACACACATGACTGACTGATTTGGTTTCGTATGTGAGGAGCTTTTTGACTTTGTTTAGTTTTCAATTCTTTTGTCTCCATTGATCAATCTTAAGCGTCCTCTTACAATGAAAACTAAACAAATTCTATTCATTCTATTTATTGAACACTTGCTTGCAATCCAAGATAATGCAACTGTGTGCTCTCTTCTTTGTCCTGATATAATGAGGTTTTCTATAAAAACCTGGTTTTAAATCATTATAACAAAGATATCAAGAGGAAGAAGTGCATGTCTGTTACCTTTGATAAACCTTTTTTGCATTAGCAACATTCAGTCCCAGTAGAGGGGGAGCTATGATAATGTTTTCAAATTCTTTTCTTATTCTTTTTGGATTCGTTCTTCCTTTATCTGTTTGGCAAGTGTCTCTTTAAGTCAAGGAAGACCTTTCTTCATGGTTCTGCAGAACAGACAACGGACAAGCTTTTCTACGTGGTGGGGTAAAAATTTTCAAGGTCTTCAGATTTATTTTAAAGAGAACTCTGAAGAGCAACTTTGGTCTATGTGTGGAGCACTTTCTCTACACAGTTCACCATAAAGGAGATCCTTTGGAATCTTGCCACCATGAATTCTCTAAACAAGTTCAAAGTAGCTCATCATTTGTTTCATACTAGAGATGTTCACTGTCTCTAGAATGGTATGATTTGGAACTGTATCATATTTATGATATAAATCTGTCCAACAATTACTTTGTTGCTGTCGGGCTGCAGTATGGTTCTGATCAGCTCTAGGAGGTTCATCATCCGAAGCTTTACCTTCTAAGAAATCATTAGTTTATTGCTGATCACCTCAAACGCCCCCTACTGGAGAATATCAACAGGTATATTCAAGCATTCTTTTTAAGCCAGATTGCACTACCCTAGTAGGCTTATTTCTCACAACACCTGACCTTGTGTCTAACTTCCTGGCAAAGAGGTAAATAATATCTTGCCAAGTGATTTTGAAAATGTGATACAAAATGTATTTGGAAAGTGTACAACTTCCATTCCTGACCGACGAAAGGAGTCCATAATTTTCTGCGAAGCTCTGTAAACCTGAATCATGGCATTTTCTCTATGTTTGACCATATTCATTTTGTCAGTCATGAAAAGTTAGTAGCATTTTAATAAACGATTAAAAACTGATGCAATCTTATGATTTTTTACCTCTTTATTGGTGATCAATAAACAAAATTATTGTTAATCAGAACCTTTTCTCTTGTTGATACATCTTGCATAGATATCATTTTAACTGAGATCTATATATTTAAACTAATATCGACTACAGCATGGTTGTCTTCAAGGTTAATGTAGACAAATACTTGTCAAGCTATCCTCTTGGAAAATTAAATCTTAAGTTTTCTTTTGCCCATTAATAAACGGTGACCTATCAGTAAAAAAAAATAAAATAAAATGTTGACTGATAGGTTATTAAAAGAAATTGGTAAAGTAAGTAAAATTAAAAAGTAAAATTACATAGACAATAGAATCACAATGCCATTTTCGAATTTTGTTCTTGACAAATTATTATTAGCGACTATGGAATAAAAAATGTGATTGGAATTTAATTTTTTTTATGATAAATAATATAATTGTCAAATATGACTAATCAAAATCATACATCGATTTGGATAGTGCATTGCTATTTTGGTCTAATTTTAAAAATGCAACCAAATAACTTTAAGCTGGTAGATATGTGATCAAGTGCACATGATTATTGCTATTGCCAGAGGTCATCTCGTCAGCGTCAGACAAGGCCAAACTATTTGCAAAGAACTTTGCAGCTAATTCTACCCTATGCGACAAAGGCCATCAACTCCCCATATTTCCTCCTATAACACAGAACAAGCTAGGTAACATACAAATATCCGTGCATGAGGTCGCCAAGCTAATAAAGAACCTAGATTCCAGTAAAGCAACTGGCCCTGTTATATTATAGTGTTAAAAAAGCTTCAACCAGAACTTGCTCCCATACTTACGAAACTATTTAAGCGCTGCCTTAAGGAGAAGTGCTTTCCGACTCCTTGGAAGACCTCATCAGTTTGCCCTGTATTTAAGAATTCAGGTGATAAGTCATCTCCCTCTCAGTACAAACCAATAAGTCTCCCGTGTGTTATGAGTAAGTTGCTGGAATCCATATTAAATAGAGAAATAGTAAACCACCTCAGCAGGAATAACCTTCTTAGTAACACACAATATGGTTTCCGCTCTGCAAGATCTACCGCAGATGTGCTGACGATTATATCCCACAGGATTAGTGAATCTCTTGACAAAGGCTTTCTTTCTAGGGCAATTGCTCTTGACATATCAAAGACCTTCGACAAGGTATGGCATAAGGGTCTACTTCACAAGATTTCCAGCTACGGTATGACTGGAAATGTTTTCTCAATCATTAAATCATTTCTCTCCGATAGGCTCATAAGAGTAGTGGTAGATGGACAAAAATCGGAGGCCTGCAATATAAATGTTGGAGTTCCTTAGGGGTCAATCATGGGCCCAACTCTCTTCCTGATCTACATTAATGACCTCCCTAAACACATACTTAAATCATTCGTTAACATCTATGCTGATAACACGACCATCTACGCGTAGCTACGGCAACACATCAAAGGCTGTAAATGACAAAGTTCTCTCTGATTCTCTCTCCTCTGATCTTGAGCGCGTGGTTCAGTGGGGGAAGATGTGGCTGGTTACCTTTAATGCATCCAAAACCAAACTCCTATCCTTACATCATCAACGCTCTGATCCCCATCTGGCATCAATTGTGATGGATGGCTCTGTCTGGGTGAGGTCCCGTGTTTTGACGAGCTTTTGGGTTTGACCTTTACTCCTGATCTGAAATGGAACACGTACATCAAGTGTGTTGCCAAGGTCGCTGGAAAGATGGTGGGATCCTTCTACCGCTCCAGAAGATATCTCACTACTGATGCAATTCTCTATCTATATAAAAGCCAAGTACGTCCAAGGATGGAATACTGTTGCCATATCTGGGCAGGAGCTGTTAAAAACAGCCTATCCTGCCTTGACAGAGTACAAAATAGACTTCGTGGCTTAGTGGGGGATGCCCTTTTCTCTACCCTGCAACCTCTTTCCCACAGAAGAGACGTTGCGAGCCTATCCTTGTTTTATCATTATTTCCATGGCAGGTGCTCGTCTGAACTCCAATCTCTGGTACCCCCTCGCCAATCTTTCACAAAAAACACCTGTCTAGCTGAATCCACTGTGAAAAATTTCCCCCACTCTATATCTGTGCCTAAATCAAAATGCGGATTCCATGAACAAAGCTTCTTTCTTAGAACTGTACGCCTGTGGAACTCTGTTCCGTCTGCCTGCTTCCCACCGGACTACAACTTGGATGTATTCAAGTCCAACATTAACAAATTCCTAATGAACCGCCCCCTTAAGTAAGACACTTCATCAAATCTCCACACTAACATAATGTACTTGCAATAACCCTTATCCCTGAGTGGCTTCCGGGCTTTGATAAGTGGTGATCACTGTGTAAAAAAAAAAAAAATAAAAAAAATAAAAAAATAATAATAATAATTTCTCACCTCATGTTCTTCAGTAAGGCAAGTAACAACTTGTCACCATGCACTGATAATTACATGTCTACAAGCTTGGATCTACATGCGCTCTACACAGATATTGAGCACCTCTCATGATAAAGATAGCAATTGATATAACTAATACTAGTGTGTGTAATGAAGAAATATTAAATAAATATGAAATGCTGGTGAAAACACAAACATTTCTTCGGTTTTGTCTTTTAATTACATTGGATTATTGATTCCATAATTATATGTGTGTGTGTGTGTGTGTGTGTGTGTGTGTGTGTGTGTGTGTGTGTGTGTGTGTGTGTGTGTGTGTGTGTGTTACCAACTATAATTGTCAATTTTTAATTCAAACTCCAATATAAATAAAGTAAAATTTTTAATTTCGCAAAAACATTAATTTTATAACTTTTTCTAAATGGCTTAACTGTCATACATTTTATATATGCAACACTTGCAGTTTGAATATGCTATGATTGCAGCAGTGTAGAGTCCTGCTTGTCAAGCACAATACCAAAAAGTTTCAAAGCTTGAAAACCCCTACATATACTATTATAATTTCTTGTTGACTGTAAAATTTCACACATTGTATACAATTCACCATCAAATTTATATCAATGTTGTGATTTATTGTTTCACTGTTTGCTTCAACTGCTAGGCAATCCACCGTTGCCAAGGTTGCTGGGAAAATGGTGGGATCCTTCTACCGCTCCAGAAGATATCTCACTACTGATGCAGGAGCTGCTAAAAACAACCTATCCTACCTTAACAGAGTACAAAATAGACGTCATGGCTTAGTGGGGGATGCCCTTTTCTCTTCTCTGCAACCTCTCTCCCACAGAAGAGACGTTGCAAGCCTGTCTTTGTTTTATTGTTATTTCCATGGCAAGTGCTCGTCTGAGCTCCAATCTCTGGTCCCCTCTCGCGAATCTTTCATGATAAACAACCGTCTAGCTGAAACCACTGTCAATAATTTTCCCCGCTCTTTATCTGTGCCTAAATCAAAACGTAGATTCCATGAACAAAGCTTCTTTCTTAGAAGTGCACACCTGTGGAACTCTCTTCCGTTTGCCTGTTTCCCACCTGACTACAACTTGGATGTCTTCAAATCCAACATAAACAAATTTCTGATGAACCACCCCCTTAAGTAAGACACTTTATTAAATCTCCAATACTAACAATTATTACGACACTATCCCATTGATTACTGTACTCGCAATAACCCTTATCCCCAAGTGGCTTCTAGGCCTTGATAAGTGGTGACCTCCATGTAAAAAATAAATAATGCTTTTGTTTTGTGAATGATTTATTCAAATATAGCTTTGCTTAATTTTTCTTTTTGCCTTTTTTTTTTTTTTTTTTTTTATTTTTTAACTTTATGGGAACACAACACCTGTTGTAGTTTTTTTTTTTTTCAATATTATTGATGTTTCGTTTCGCCTTTCTCCTATTTAATTTCATTAAACTTAACATGAAAATGCAATCCAAGTAAAGAATATGACTTGGAATGGTAAAAAATGAAATCCGTTTTTTTATATTTCTTTTCTTTTCTTGAAAATGTTTCAAATTATATAGAGATAAAGCTGTTTAAATGTAACATAATTTTATGTTGAAAGACCAACACTTAGCATTTTTATCCTATTTTATTTGATTCCCTCTTAAAATCTTTATTTTTTTTTTATCTTAACAAATATGTTTTAGTATTTTCCAGGAAATTTCATTATAAATTTTATTTTATTGATTTTTTTAAAGGACTATTACAATAATAAAAATGATAAAAAATCGCAAATATTTTGAATAAAGTAAAAAAAAAAAAAAAAAAATCTATAGTAAATCTGAAAATCCCCCTCCTCTCTCTCTCGCCAATGAATGGTATGTGTGGAATGTTCTCTTTATAGCTTAGGGGATAATTCCTTTGTAACTGCTGCAACCTGCTCTCTTTCTTGAATGTACTGCTGATAAATAACAGTTGTATTCTTTCTGTCTTTTTTTCCCCTGTCCCCTTTTTCGTTTAGTTAGATCATTTCAGGGAGTAGGGGAAGTGCATGCTGCCTATACTCACCAGTACAAATGCATCTCTTTATTGCATTTAATGAGTTCAACTATTGAAAATGGTTAACTCTTGTTGATTTATCACAGAATGTTGAATATTTACTTAGGCTAGAAAATTACATTGAATTTGTCATATTTTGTTCAACAACTTTTTATAAATGAATTTCACAGATTCAAATCACAAATCTATAAGCACTACATTCCATTCCTGTTATTAATAACATTCCACTACAAAACCTGTGACACATTCCAAATATCCGAAAAGAATGAAGAATATTGATTTTTTTTTTCTTTCTTTTTTAGATGTGTCCAAGAGTCTCTATAAGAAGCTCTGTCCATCAATTTGTCATTTCAGTTTGAAATCTTATTCATTGCATTGAATGTACCCATCTTCAGAACATCACGTCTTCTACTGTTTTGAAATTGACAATCCTTTAAATTTTTTAGATGGTTCTTTAAGATCTAAGTGCATTACACAATTTTTAATATTTGTAAATAAATGAAGTGAAAGTTTGAATAATTTATTGCTAAACAAACTTGTGCAGATAACATCAAGCCTTGTTGGATTTGATTATGAGGAAATGGCTTTATTGACTGTACTCATTGGTATCAAAGTTCAAAAATAAATATGATATATATACTAAGAGTACTAACAATCTTGGGATTGGTAAAGTTAAGTCCTTGAACGCAGCAGTTTTGCACCACTTTTATGTCCTCTTACAAAGAGTATTAATTTCATCAATATCTATTACATGGTTTTGAGTTTAGAAAGTATATAAATTTTAAGGCTTAAACTTAAGGGTCTTAAGAAGGAATTGAAAGGAAATCTTACTTCATTGGTGTCTAAGAATCAAATTCAATGCAAATCTGAAATATTATAATTTTCAAATTGGAAAGATGTGCCCATATTATGTTGTGTAAAAAAAACATTTAAAATGCTTTAAAAGAAACACTTTACAAAAATGGCAAGTATTTGAATTTTTATGAAGGGCTTCCATCTCCCTTTAACCCACATTATGCCTAGTAGCTGTGTTTTAAAATTCATAATGATCGGTTAATTAGTTTACAAGTAAATCCTGTACATGTAAATATGTAAACATGCCTATCTTTATTATAGATGGATATGAACGAAATTTTGTTCTTTACAGAAATGAATATTGTATCAAATAGTTCAAGATAATGAATCAGTTGTAACTTTCTACGAAATAATGGTATGCCTATTAGCTTAAAAATTGTATATATAAGTGTAGAACCCTCAAATGTCACATGACCATGCCACTTGAATAGCGCAAGTGTAAACATGATTTGCACAAATGTATTTTAACAACATTGAAATAAGATTTCATTTGCATTTAACAGAAGACTGACATGGTTGCCTTCAAAGACTAATTTAATTCTCATAATTTTATTTCTATCATTTAAGTCATTTATTATCTGCACGTTTTGTTTTAATGATTCTCAGTACTTTGCAATTTATTCAAAATCATTGTTAAAAGGAATAGTTTTTTTTTTTTTTTTTACTTTGAACTAGTTGATATACATCTTACTCCAGAGTAAAGATGTAAAAACAATTAATCCTGGCTGATATTTTCTTTGTGTTGGAGTAAATAATATGAAAAGGCATGATTAAAACAGGTTTTTTTTTTTTTTTTTGGCATAACATCAGTTACGAAAATAATACCTAAACCTTTTCCTTTTTAGTAAAATTTATTTTAGAATATGTTAGGATTTAATGTTTTTTTTTTTTTTTTTTTTTTTTTTTTTTTTTTTTTTTTTACATATTTTAATTAAATTAAAAAAATGTCTATTTTACTTTGCTTACCAAATGTTAAAAAATAAGGTCATACTATTTTAGTTTCAAACCTGTTTTCTTTAAATTGTCTGATTAGTGGCTTTTAACTTGTATGAATGTGGCATAGAATTTTTTTTTAATGCAGCAATGAAGTTTAACATTTTGCTATCAAATTGAATATTTATATTTTATTTCGATTATTAAAATCGTTCATTGTAAAAGTTGGTCAATTTAAACATTTCAAAATAACTTGAGTAATTTTGAGGAAATGAAGAAATGATAGAATCCACGTAAAAAAAATACCTTGCAACAAATCAATTAATACAATTCCTATGACTTGTTTACACACATGCTCACATTTCTACAAGCAGCTTTTTTTGTCATATTTATAAATCTTGCAATAATCATATTTTTTATAAGTTAAAGTTTATGAAAAATGTAACAATTGCCATATCATTTGTGATAGTAAACCTAAATATGCGGCTAGATTATTTTCTTATTTTTCAGTACATTCTTTCCTGATATTAGACTGTTAAAGTTTAGAAGCTAAAAGAAAAAGCAATAATTCAATGCTACAAAAAAGATAACCTGAAAATTGTGGTAAAACCCTGTGAATGTCATTCATTTTTATATTTCTTTATTCCAATTATATTGAATCAATTTCGCTAGGAAAAGTAGTCATGACTCTTGCCAATAAGTAATCCCCCATCCTTTCGACCCCCCCACCCCGTTTCCTATGAGGATTTGTTACTCAAATGTTCTAAAAACTTCCTAAAGAATCATTTAGTTCAATAGATTAATCTGCTACTCTTCAGTGAATCCACTTCATAAAAATGTCATATTAGCCAGATCATCAGAATGCTTCCATCATTTTAACCCCCACTTAATACGCCTCCACTTCCTTCACAGCTGACTGAAAGAGAAATTTTGTTAAGCAATCAATAAATCAAGTCCTGTTCATTATTTTTTAAAATTACGATTTATTTTAAAATTAGATTTTAATATTGAATTTTGAAAATGCATTGAATATATTTAAAAAAAAACAATTCTTTAATTTTTAATCAATATTCTTCATTTGCATTGCGTTTTTACCCTTTCACTCGTTATGAAAAACAAGACCCCCCTCCCCTCCCAGTTCCTCCTCCCCCATGCATAAATTTTCCTTTCCTGACAGATTGAATTTTGTTGTATCTGTGTTTACTCCACTGTGACGCATGCTTCTTTGTCTTCACTGCATCTTTTAATTACCCCTCTTTTTTCCCCCTTCTTCACGGTCTCATTCCCCAGCAAATACCGCTATGACTCACTTGTCAGTCATGCACTCATCAAAATAGAGGATATGGACAGAGGAGAGCAACATTCCCCGAATTCTTCCGTCTAAATATTAACCAATGACAACAACTCTGGTTCTTGATTCACTTTCACTTTTAATCTTATCAGAAAATCTTTCAAAAACAATACATATTTTTTTTTTTTTCATGATTTAAGACTGTTGTTTAAAATCTATTTACAATAATCATTAATTTATGTTTACAGTTTGCAAACATTTCTGCTCACTAAGGAAAATATTAAGAAAAATTCAAATTTATTTGAAAATCTAAAGTGTTTTTTTCTGGGAGAAATATAAAAAATGCTATCAAAAATATATATAGAATAACATAATCCCCCCCCCCCTCCCTGTAATTTAACTAAGGCTTCAATCTCATTAAAATCAGAGTTAAAATATATTCAGTGGGGAGGGGATCAGATTTTATGCTCTCCCGGGAAAACGATTTAGGAATTTAAAACATTTCTGAACTCCCATTAGATTCCGTATGAAAAGTGACATCTGATTCACTACTATAAGCACTATTTGATGCAGCCATTTATCTAAACAGAAAACCGACTTCCTCGTTTGATATTTGTGTTCATATGCCAAAAAGAATTCATTGATTCTAACCTTTTAATACGATTAACATGCTATAATATTGTTGTAAATATAATTTGACTTGTTTGTATACAGTGACCGATTCTATTTCTATCGCATAATCCTATTTCATGTTATGTCAACATGTGCAATTAAATGGATAGTATTTGGATAAAATCATTATCTCCTGTACTGATTTTCACTGTTCAACTTGTTAACAATCTAATTATAAAAGTCAAAAACATAGCATGTTGTTTTATTTAATCCCAGAAGACAACATTCGTTAATTTTTATATAATACTAAAGGAATATGAAAAGAAACGTCTTTTTAATTAAAAACGGTTCTTCTGATTGTGAAAAATAAGTTTGTCTTTCTCATTTTTATAATATAACTAGACGACATGTAAGCCTTTGCGTCAGTATTTTTTGTACATATTACTAAATATATAATTTCTTAATTGTTTTTACAAAAGTATTTACTTGAAAATAGTTGATATCGTTATTTCCATGGCAGGTGCTCGTCTGAACTCCAATCTCTGGTCCCCCCTCGCCAATCTTTCACGAAAAACACCCATCTAGCTGAATCCACTGTGAAAAATTTCCCCCACTCTATATCTGTGCCTAAATCAAAACGCGGATTCCATGAACAAAGCTTCTTTCTTAGAACTGCACGCCTGTGGAACTCTGTTCCGTCTGCCTGCTTCCCACCGGACTACAACTTGGATGTGTTCAAGTCCAACGTTAACAAATTCCTAATGAACCGCCCCCTTAAGTAAACACTTCATCAAATCTCCACACTAACGTAATGTACTTGCAATAACCCTTATCCCTGAGTGGCTTCCGGGCCTTGATAAGTGGTGATAACTGTGTAAAAAAAAAAGGATGAATGGTAGCTTTAGTAACTTTTGTTAAAAAGTAAAGCTCATTTTATGGCATCATCAACATAAAATGCACATCAAATATGTTTATGGTTACATTTATTTTTTGTTTTGAAGGGGGGGGGTCTATTTTAGTCATTGTTCTTTAAAATATATTCATCTCAGATTATGACCGCAAACTGATCACTTTTAAATGATGGAGAACAAAGGAAATGATTTCAATAATATTAAAAAACTTGTGGCTTGTTCTTTGGTATGTTGACTAAAAGCAAAATGTGGTATATGTTATAATACTGCACTTCATCTTTTCTGTCATCGATTATTGAAGGAGAAATACTTCTAGATCGTGGCAAATTTTATTTTTGACCCAATCCAGAGTACACCTTTTTCAAGGAGCTGAATTTTTCAACATTAAAAATCAGCCTTTTGTCTAACTCTACCCTCGTTGGGAGGCAAATTAATGGTGACTTGTGACCTGTTGAATTTGTATATGTTAGATATATATATATATATATATATATATTCTTAAATGTTTGCAAATTTCAAGTTGTAGCTACTGGTGTTTTCTTTAATAAAACATTGTTTTAGTATTATACTAAACGGTTCATCTAATAGTCGACACATGACACAAAGGATATTAATGCATTTTAAATGATATTCTAAGATTTGGTTACAAACAAACAAGCACAATTTTAATTAGTAAACTAGAATTGCATTTTATTTTGTCTTTTTTTTTGTTATCACAGGGATGGGTATGCTCTACTAAATTATTAGTCTTTAATATGATTTTGAAAGTTCAATTGGATTGTTGCACTATTTTTTGGTCATTTAAATTATTAATTGAACCAAATTGTTATAAAACTATAACTAATTTTGTTAATATAATGTTTTGATCTCTATTTGTAAAATTATTGAATGTAAATAGTTCATAAAACTTTCAATCTTTTAATATATGAGTATTTGCTAATATTTTTAAAGCCAGTTTAAATGACTTTCTGTTTGACAGTTTTAATACTTCCAAATTCCTTGCAAATTTCTAAGAATCACTTTTTTTTTTTCAACTATTAACAAACAATTAAAACAGCTGATTTCTTTATGAAGAAATAAAATACATTCTGGTTGCTTTAATTTCATAATTAAATTAATTTTTAAGATAGAATTTTTAAAGTTATTCCATGCTATTGAATTTTCAAATGTAATAGATAATTGATTAATAGTAAATAAAAATATGTGTAAGTTATGCAAAGATGAGAAACACGTGCATACACATGTACAAAAATGTTGACACAGTATTAATACAGAGATTACAAAAACGCCTTGAAATGTGAGGTTAATGTAGTTTGCATGAAATATTTCTTTAATAAGATGTATAACTTTAGGACACCATGAACCATCAAGAGGATTTCTGTGTGGCTTCAAGTTTGCAAGTTATTTTGGTTAACTTGTTAAAAATAATTTGGTTTGATTTAAGAATTTCAAAATTGTTAGCAAATATTTGATAAAAATTTACCAAGTTCTGTTTTGGGGGGAGATAACCATTGTATGCATAAATTCGAATAATAATAAAAGTAAGAAGCTTTAAAAAATACTGAAATATGATACATTTTTCTTTTTCTTTGTGATACAAAGTGTCTATAATATATGTATTAGGTTGATGCAAAAATAATGTCGTTTTTTTACATTCAACTTCAAAAGATCATACCTCTTTTCATAATAAACTTTATTAATCAAAATAACAACCATTAGAATCGAAACATTTTTGCCAACGAGAAACAAGTTCATTTATCCCATTATGATAGAAATCTGGAGTTCTGGAAGCGATAAAGTCATTGGAGGCCGATTCAACATCATCTCGGCTTTTGAAACATTTTTCATGCTGTAAGTTGTCAGATACTTGAAAAAGTGATAATCAGTGGGCGAGAGGTCCGGTGAATATGGCGGATGAGGCCAACTCGTTTAGCTTTGGGCGAGCGTTATCATGGAGGAGAATTGGTCCCTTCATATTGACCAATCTCGGGCACATGCATTTCAGCTTCTGGTGCATTTCATCAATTTGTTGGTAGTAATTCTCTGTTGTAATCGTTTCACCCGGATTCAAGAAACTGTCATGGATGAAACCAACTACAGATCACCAGTCACCATAACTTTTTTTTTTTTTTGATGCAATTTCGGCTTCGGGAAATGTTGTGGAGCTTCTCTGGCATCCAACCACTGTGGCGAACGTCGCTGGTTGTTGTAGAAGATTCACTTCTCATCACGCGTCACAATCTGCTTGAGAAATGAGTTTTTTGTTGTGCAGAAGGAGCATAGAAGACGCCTCAAAACGATGTTTTTTTTTTTTGATTATCATTCAATTCATGTAGCACCCATTTATCCAACTTTTCGACTTCCCTCTTTGCTTTGAATGGCGAACGACTGTTGAGTGGTTGACCTCTCAACTTCTCATCTGGTTTTACGAGGATCGGCTTCAATTAAGGCTTTCAAATATTCGTTATCAGCCACAGTCGGCAGGCTGTGACCGTTTTCATCTTCAAGGCTCTTGTCACTACTGTGAAATTTCTTGAACCACTGTTGTGCCACATATTCATTAGTGGTTCTTGGGCCAAATGCATCATTGATATCACAAGTTGTTTTGGCAGCTTTTCGGCCTAATTTGAACTGGAACAAGAAAATTGTGCAGATTTGAATTTTGTCCATACTGTCGAAAAGCCTGCAAAATAATGAATGAAAAGAGATTGAAAACGGTAACGAATAACACGATTCGACAGAGTGAAAAATGCGCTTCAAAATGATATATAACATGACTACATATATATCAATGAATAATTCAGAAATCATATATAAAAGTAACATATGTGAGAAAACAATATTTGAAGGTTGTCTGCGAATCTAAAGTGTGAAATAATTTTCTCAGATGTATGAAACAAAATATTGGACAAATTGACATAAAATTCCAATAAAATCCATACATTGTCTTCAAGAAAAACATTCAAATGAATTTTTAGATACATCTGTACATGCATCTATGAGAGGTTCTGTCAGTTGCGATCTGTCAAATTTAAGATTCTGATTGCAGTGTGTTGGAATTGTCATGCCTCAGTTTAGAATATATTTTCATCGATAAATGCATACATTGAATAAACATACCATAATTATGTACATTCTTGTTTCTAAATATCTTTATTGTTTTAAAATTTTTTATTTAAATAAAGTACAAAGGACAAATATAAAAAAAAAAATCTTTTGGAAAATTTGCTAAATAAGAATCCTTTCCAAAATTTCTAAGTCATTTTATGTTTTTGTTTCTGTTTTTATTCAGTAAATTTGAAGGGTTGCAAAAATTTATCCGAACTTTAGAACTCGGGAAGTTTTTTTATTTTTTATTTTTTTTTTAAGGGTTCAAAGTTAATTTCGTATATTAACTTAAGAGTGTCCACTAAAATGCTGTAAAAGATTTTAGATCATGCATCAAATTCTAAATACATTTCAAGATTATTTTGTAACTAACAAAATAACACTGTAAAGTTTATATAATTCTTGCTATGTACCATTTTTACTTGATTGCATCGAGCCCTGTCATGGACATAATTGTGAAATATTAAATAAGAACTGATTTTCATTCTGAATTTTTCTTGACATATTGCAGTATTTTATGCATCCATTCATCTATAATTATTAAAAAAATCTTTTAGTATTCATTTTCCAGTCTCTTTTAAAAGAAAGCTCACTGAGTGCAGACTGCTTTGGTCAGAAAATTTGAACAAATTCATTGCTTTTAGTGAAAATTCTCTCATTAAAACAATCTTTGTGTCATTAAGTAATAGTTCAAGAATCTTTATTCAAATACTGAATATTTCAGACCAAAATTCTCTGCTCACTACTTTATTAGAGTTAATAATTGGAAAAAAATATTTTTATGATATTTGATTATTATTTTTTGCTAAGCAAAATTCACTGTTCAAATTTGTTGTTGCAAATTGGTGCCTGTATACTAATTTTCCAAGTTATTGCTAAACTTGTCATGAATCTTCTGTTTGTTATTCTTTCATCTTTGTTGATCATCGTCATCATCATGACGGGCTCCTTGCCTGAACCAATGTGACTCTTCCTCTCCAGAGTTTCTTGTCTTCCATCAGTTGCCTCAGATCTTCAGGTTTACAGTTGACGTTGTGTGCTATTTGTTGGATGTACGTGGATCTAGGTCGTCTTCTGCTTGCACGTCCGTGTCGTGGAGTCCATAGCAATACATCACTCACCAATTCATGCTTGCTCCTCAGACAATGACCGGCAAATCGTAGGCGTCTTTCTCTGATGTTATTAGATATGGCAGGTAGATTGTCATAAAGTTGCTGCTTCGTGGGATGATTTTGCCAAGATATATTTAATATTGTTCTTAGCATACGGGTGTATGTGCCATCTAGTTTTCTTTCCAATCTTTTGGTGAGTGTCCAGGTTGTAGCACCGTAAACAAGGACAGACTCTACCACTGCCCTGAAGAACTGCCTTTTCAGTTTGTCAACCAGTCTCGAAGTCCATACTGAATGTAGCCCATCCAATGCGGTCCATGCTTTTGAGATGCAAATTTCGATATCTCTCTTTGTGGAAACTATGTTGCTGCCCAGATACGTAAACTCAGCGACTTCATTCAGTGTTGATCCAACCAAAGCCCTGATCTCTCCTTTCACATTGAAAGTCATAAACCTCGTCTTATCCACATTTATGTGGAGACCAATGTCATTTGCAGACTTTTCTAGCTTACATAACAGTGTTTGCGCATCAGCAGTGTTGTTTGCGAGCAAAGCAATATCGTCTCCGTAATCTGCATCAGTTATGTGTGCTGATTGATGACGTCTGTTTCTGGATTCATTTAGGGTGAAGCCTAGCATGTTATGTATGTCAACAGAGGTGCGAAGTACAAAGTCAAGACAGACAATGAAAAGAAAAGGGGCAAGAGTATCTCCTTGTAGAACCCCAGTGCAGATGTCGAAAAATTCAGTGTCCCCATCTGGGGACCTGACCATTGCTCGAGTGTGCTCATATAGCATCATGATAGCATTAATGACTTAATTTGGAATGCCATATGCTTTTAATATGCTGGCCATTTTTCCTCTCTGTACAGAGTCGAATGCTTTGGAGAAATCTACAAAGATCATGACTGCCTCAATATTTTTTGCTTTGACTCCTTCAATCAGTCTCCTAACAGTAAATATTTGACTAGTAGTAGAGCGATTCTTTCTAAATCCATCTTGGTTCTTCCTGAGCACTTCTTCGATCTTTGGTTGGATACTGTTTAGAAGCATGGCATTGTAGATTTTTGCTGCAATTGGAGTGAGTGTTATTCCTTCACCCTTCTTGGGGAAAGGAAGTATGCATCCTTCCCTCCATATATTAATAATTTTTTGATTATATACAGAATTGCATGAATTAAGAAGTATGTAATTGAAACCACCTGTCTTCCATACTTCAGGAGGTATGTTATGTAAGCCTGCAGCTTTACAATTCTTGGTCTTCTTTAGTACATTTAGAAGTTCCTCCATTGTAAAATCACCCTTCTCAATATCGAGTTTCTGTACAACAATCGGCTGAATTGGTTGGTCTGTTACTTCTGGTTTGTTTCCGAGTAGCTTTTCAAAATGTGCTTTCCATTTCGAACATGCATTTTCCGGAGTGTTTGCCTTTAACTTAGCTTTGGCAGGTCGTTTGCGCCCAGATATCTCATTTACTACTTGCCAAGCCAGATAGGTTTGTTTGTTATCTGCTGCAGTCTGGATTCGATCTATTTGTTCTTGAACATACTTCTGTTGTTCTGATAGGTACATCATACTAAGCTGTTGAAGCGCCTGCTTCCTTAATTTTGTATTCTGTCGAGTGGGGTATTTATGTTGCTTTTTGATTATGTTTTTTAACTTTTATCGTTTTAATATTATTTTATCATTTTCGCACAGTACTTTTTGCTTTACCTTGGGCTTCAGAAGTGTACACTTCTTTGCTGCTTCTTGGTGCGATCTAACAAAGTTTTCATAGGTGGTATTAGCAGTTGGTTCCTGCTCTTGTACTTGTAAAGCATCAAATCTGTTTCGCAGTTTGAAGATGAATCTCTGTTTGATCTGATTGTCATGTGACAATGTTGACCAGTTGTAGGGCTGTCTAGATGATTTTTTAGTTTTGTTCGCTCGTAGGCTTAATTTCAACTTAGAGGTTACAATCCTATGATCAGTAGACACACCATAGAAACTGCTATAAGCTTCATTTATGACAGCTATTGATCCACTTCTTATTCATAAAAAGATAGTCCAGTTGTGCCTTGTCGCCATTTGGGGATTGATGTGTCCAGAGCTTAACGGGTCTTTTCTAAAAACGGGTATTCATGCATTGTAGGTTGTTTTCAAGGAGAAAAGTTAATAGATACTCTCCATTTCGGTTTGTTCCATCATGGAAAGAGAACTTATGCTTGTTGTCTTCCCATCCTATATGTGCATTCATATCACCTCCGATAACCAATAAATTATGTTTGGGGATTGAGTGCACTATTGCTGACAGTTCATTGTAGAAATTCAGGATCTCTTGCTTGTTACTGACGTTGGTAGGGCTGTAGCAACAAATAACAGTAGTAGCAGAATTACCACTGAGGTAGCAAGAATTATCCTTTGTGTTATCTTAACATTTTTCAATGATTTCAATGCTCAAGGGCTAAGCAGAAGTCCTACTCCCCCAATGGTACTATTTGTCAAATTTTTCCATGCTGACGCTGATACTAGTGTCTAGCTATTACCAATTTCATGGTACTTTATGCTCATGTCGTTGTGGAAGAGAGGGTGCTCTTGAATACACACAACATCGATATCCTGTTCTTTGGATGAAGCAACAAGTTCTGATATTTGAGATGTGGGTTGAAGTGTCCGTCCATTAAACGTGGATATTTTGATGGTATGTCTACATTTTGCTAGCTTAGGTTTTGGTGCTGTAGTAAACTTGTCGATAGCTGTAGTCATTGCCAGCACACCAAGTAGCGACCTTGGTTACCCATGTGGCGATCGTTGCGGTATTGAATTCTGGTTTGATTTAGAGTCATATTGAATCTTTCGATAGCTCGGATAATATCACCTGTGTGAGTAAATCTACAGGCGAATCGCAGTAATTTCTCAATTAGACTAGTTGTACCTGATTGTTGATCTCTTAATGATTCTTCCGCTCAGCGTCTTTTGTGCCCTGCCATTGACTGATTCTTTAGTTCTTCCGCCAAGGCGCATAACTGTCATGCTGCTCCCCATGACGTTACCAGGGCCCATTTACCGGTTCAGGTTCAACATCAGTCTTCCGTTATGAGTGGTCCTACATGATTACCGTAGACTATATCCTCATTCTGCCACGATTTAGGTCTGATGTGAGTGTTTCTTTCTTCAGACGGTATAGCCTGTTGAGGCAATCCTATACTGTTGTAACTTCCGCACGAGCTATGATGTAAGGTTGACATTTGCGGAGATTCAAATACTTTTTATCACCAGGATCGGTATGCTCTTCACAGCATTTTTTTTGAAGTAATGAAAAAAAAAATAAAAAAAATCATCTTTGTTGATAGTTTCATTCAATGAGTTATTGTATAATCTGCAACTGAAGGATTGTAGAATTTGTTTGATTATAATGTATAGCTTAAGGAAATGTGTATGTATGGTGGATCATAGTTTCATTCCTTAAATGATTCAGGCACTCAATTTTTTGGATTGATTTTTACATCTAAAAGCTTCCTTCATGTTAGTTTTTATGCTTACACCTTTTTTATATAGTCCATATTCCTTGGTATTAATCAATACTTTTGAAGGCAAGTGTAGATATAGTTCTCTGGGTCCAATTACTGATTTGGTTTCTATCATAATTTTAGTAAAGTCATGCGTCATATAAGATCTTTATTTTCTCATGTGGTCTTCGGTATGACTTTAAAGTGCATCCAATGATGAGGCTGAAATTTGAGAGTTTTGGGGATCCCCCTAATTATCATTGTTCCAAAGTTCATTCTGACCCACAGTGGTATTACCAATCAGAATCCCATTTATCGTTAAATAGAATTTGTCTTTTAAACAACAGTAAACTGCCTTTGATATGATACTGTTGGGCAAGATGTTTATCCCAACTCTGCTCCACCACCACCACGAAATCCATCTTTTGCAGCCTTTTCTACAAATTTTTTCTTCCTTTCTACTCTATTTTTTAGTTCTATCAACTACTCATTCTCTCTGCCCCATCCATTCTAGGTATGACACAACTGCACCTGTTAGTGAGGATCCAATTTGAGTCTTAGAGTTGGGAAGGAGGAGGAGGGCGCCCCATAGTTATTATTACTCCCTGTTCCTCTAACTCGGAGTAGTATGTGTAAGTCATGTAAAATAGAATTTCTCAATCACAGACTTTATTTACAAACTAAACGTCTACAAAACAAGTTATAAGATAGAATCAGTTGAATATTTTAAAATATTAAGAAACTTGAAGTATGAAAACATTTCACAAAAATGATCAGATTTAGCATTAAATAACTTGGAAAGTGAGGATAACCCACAAAACCAGACCACCAAACCACCATTCTCTCTTTAAAACAAATACAGAGGTAACTCATAATAAAAAAAAATTAAGTTCTATTTAGGCAATAAAATTTAGTCAAAATATTAAAACTGTCATCTCCAATGCAAAGAAAGTATAAGCCTTCCAAGAAAAAGATTAACATATGTTCACACCCAACTCTTGAAACAGATTATAAAATTTTGAAGATTATTATAATTTTCTTTGCTGTTTTTGGTCCATTAAAAAAGTTCTCCATAGTTAGTCCATCATCATTCTATAGACAAATACTGTTTAGTTTCATTTCTTTGTTTTATCAATATCCTCTATATTCCAACAAACCTACATTGCTCTGTCAAAATGGCATGTTTATTTTTTTTTATTCACTCTTTCTTTCTATTGCTGATCTAGATTTTTTCATTTGTTTTGTTCCTAGTAGTTTTTTTATTTATTTTGTTCCTAGTAGTTTTTCTTTTTTCTGCGATCCAGTTTCTGGAGGGAGGGGATCATGCTCTGCTAGGATAAGTGTGTCATGCCTACAGTTAAGCATAGTGGTGTGAATATCATGTTCTGGGGCTGCATGAGTGCTGCAGGTATTGGAAGTTGAATTTCATTGAGGGGACACATGAACTCCAACATGTACTGTCAAATACTGCAGCAGAGCATGATCCCCTCTCCCCAGACACTGGGTCGCAGAGCAGTGTTCCAGCATGACAATGACCCAAAACATACATCCAAGACAACCACTACTTTACTGAAGAGGCGAAGGGTAAAGGTGACGGGCTGGCCGAGCCTGTCTTCAGACTTGAACCCAATAGAATATGTTTGGGGTATCCTCAAGCAGAAGGTGGATGTGCGCAAAGTCTCAAATATCCGCCAGCTCTGCAACATCGTAACTGAAGAGGGGAAGAGCATTCCAGTGGCTACATGGCAAGCTCTAGTAAACTCCATGCCCAGGAGAGTAAAGGCAGTTTTGGATATTGATGGTGGCCCACACAAAATATTGAGAGTTGTCAATATTAACATACAACATATCAACTTTTCATAAGGGGTGTACTCACTTTTGTTGCCAGGGATTTAGCTTTTAATGGCTATATTTTGAGGGGAAAATAAATTTACTCTGTTATATATGCTGCAGACGGACTACTTTTTATTGTGTCAAAAATCATTTTTGCAGTGTTGTACCATGAAGAGATATACTTAAATATTTGAAGAAATGTGAGGGGTGTACTCACTTTTGTGATGCACTATATATATATATATATATATATATATATATATATATATATATATATATATATAATTTTAAATGATAACCAGCTTATGTGCATGGTGACTGTGTAATATATAGGGTGGAACGATAAGTGTCGCTCTACAACTTTATTTTAAAACTTATTGAAAAAATCAATTCAGGTAACTTGATTATGTAGTAGAGCTGATATCTTTTCAATGTAACCATCTTCAGCCTCAATCATCGCCTTGACATGGGTCCTGAACTGGGAGCATGCCTTTTCCAAAAGTGCTGACGGGAGCTCAGTGAATACTCAGCAGATGGCAGCGATCAGACTTGCTTTGGTGTTGATGTTCTCAATGTATGACCAAACAAAGTAGTCCAGCAGGTTCAGGAGGAGGGGGCTGTGAGAGAAGGGTACAAAGTTGTAGCACTCTTTCTGAAGCCAAGCCTGGGTCGCTTTTGGACTTGTGGGCGAGTGCTGAGTCCTGCTGCCACACCCAGGGTCTGCCAGCGGCCACCTGATTGCACCAGGGGATCACCACACTTTTAGCACATCCAGATACACATGATACTGGAGATATTCATAATCGTACCTTATTTCCAAAAGAGTGGAGATATAATATATGAAAAATATTTAGAATCAAGTCTCCCCTTGCTGTTATTTCAGATCATTTGAAACCATAGCAAGTTTTAGTCTCTTCTTCATCAAAACCGGAGGTTTTAGGGAAATATATGGATTCAAAATGTAAGTTTAGTAAGCCAGTTCAACGCAGATTTTTTTAAAAACATTTATTTGTTTATAAATCAAATAAATAAATATATATATAACTTTGGATCTTGTATTATTTGAACCAATGATCTCATCTTGGATGTTATTCTCGCAACTTTTTGGCTGATGTAACCTTCGACCTTATTTAGGTGCATCTTTTTCAAACTTGAGGAATCTGTACAGAATTTTTAATGAAACTTTAATTTACGGGAGTGTTGTGCTCTTGTTGTATCAGCTATGACTGGATAGAAGTATTAAATGATTTGTAATCATAATCTTAGTACCACAGTGAGGATTGAGCCTTCAACCTCAAGTAGATCATCACTTATTAGTTAGCCTTTATATCTGTTGCACCATGGATCTTTGAAAATAGTTCAAATAATACAAATTATCAATCTCATCTCAAAATTTCCAAATATATTATATATTGACTCAACTGCTATATAAAAACATTTCCTTCAGTGTCAAATAAGTACTTCACTATTATCAAAAAGATTTTGGTTTGAACGGAGATGTGTATCCATTTTTGGTTGTATTCTGTTTGGGATCATTTTGTTGACACGTTCTGAGATAATGATAAACTTATGCTTCAATAATTTTTAATTGAGCTCAGATATCCTTTTTTCAGAAGTGGTATCATGTCAATCTTGGACCATTGATCAAGTGTCATATTCTCCCTCAGAAGCTTATTTTAAAAAAAAATAATGATGTCACTCAGATCGCATCTTTTCAGCACTTCTGGAGTAATCTTGCTTGGTCCTGCTTGTTTTCCCTTTCAGACTCTTTAGAAAATTGATACTCTTCCAATGTGAAAGCATCATCTTCAATATTGAGATTATGAAGGACCTTTGACAAATCTTCATCCATTTCATTTGGAAGCGTGGGTTCTTTATCAAGTAGGTTGCTGAAGTGTTCAAGCCACTTGCTAATTCGCTCCTTTTTTTAGTTTCCCTTCAATATTCCTCTTTTTACTGCTTTTCTTTCTGTGATAGCATTGATTAATCACCAACTTTCACCATGTCTAGATCTCTTATTAGCGCTTCAGCTTGTTGGACCATTTTATTTAGGTCTTCAATTTGGTTGTATATTTGTTTCAGCTTTGATTTCTCCTCCTGGAGTTTTTTGCTGTGCGTCTGCAGTTGTTGTCTTTTGAAAATTTTCAAATGCACTTTAGACATTGCTTTGTGCCTGGCATATCCTTGGATCGTTTGCCTTCTTCTGCTTTCTCTTCTTTTTCAATGGTACCAATGCCTCTGCAACTGTTTCATCTGCAATGATAAAATCTGCATATTGTTGTGTGACACTATCATCTTCTTGACAGAGCTCTGAATACCTATTGCACACCGTGATTGTGTACAACCGTTGCAGTTCTGTGCTTTGAAGGGCAGCCCACTCATAGTTCTTTTTCCTGCCTACAGCAGTTTTAGAGCTTGGGCAGTGACCACCAACTGGTTAACACAAAGATACGACTTAGTCTGAAAATATGTAAATGTCCATCAAGGAGATATAGCTTTATTAATAAAAATTGTTTCTTTCCTAAAAAAAAAAATTAAAAAAAAATATGCTAACCATTTAAATGAAACAAATTTGAAAAGTACAATCCGACGATCTCTTGTTATTAAAATACAATGGTTGAGGTCTTTAAATTGTCAAGAAATGGGAGATTAAGGTTAAGACTGATTCAATTTGGATCTATTTATCCTTTCAATTGTATTTAATCATTTGTAAACTTTTTTGTCTACTTTCTTCCAAGGTAAATGCTTTGAAATTTTTGTCTACTTTCTTGCAAGTTAAATGCTTTGAAATTCAAGAACTCTGCAAATATATTGTTTTTTGAAGGATCGAGTCTTTAACCTCGAAAAAACTGTCACTTATATCTGTTGCACCATGGATCTCTGAAAATAGTTCAAACACTACAAATATATAACAAGCTGCCCAGATCATTTTTGCATTAGTGACAAACTTCCTTTAAATTCTAGATTTGTCCTGATTTTCTTTGCAGTAATTTATAATTCAGCAAATTAATTTCTACTCGTAATGCTGATTGAATACTTATCCTCCATGACCTAGAAAGTTTATAATCTTCACAAATCATATTTATCTTCAGCATTAAGATGGCGAGGAAGGAGAAATCGGTTAACTGATTTACAGTTTTCATTCACTTGTTCTCTCTCTCCTTTCTCCACTTACGAATAGTTGTACATTTGTTAACCACCATAACCTCATTTGTGTGTGTGTGTGTGTGTGTGTGTGTGTGTATATATATATATATATTTAATGATGAACTCCTGCACACCATTTCCTACCAGAAGGTTTAAAGAAACTCCAAAAGATATTCTGTGCAAACCTGTTATTCAGTTCTTTTTTGTACATAAAAAAAAACAAACTAGCTACATGAAACTAAAAAAAAAAAAAAATTGTAAGTAAATACCCCCACACATTAGTCGGCTATACCCGGCATCACCTGGGAGTCTTTACTTGCATCGAGTTCAAGTTATAATTTAAAAAAATATATAAAATGTTTTTGTTGGGGGTGGAAATATGTTCCATGTAACAGTTAAAATAAAATGTTACCTAAGAGATGCAAAACCTATTTAAATTTGAATAATTTACATGACTGAAATAGGAATATATCATACGTTATTACCAGAATTTTCTTTTTTTTTTTTTTTCGTTTCAAGTGTACAAGTGGTGTTTTATTTTGCTTGTATTTTAGAATGTACAAAATAAAGAACTATGATTAACAGGTTTGCACAAGTTTAGAGTTTCTTTAAAGTAAACAATGACCTTCAGGTAGGAAGTGGTTTGCATGAGTTCATTATATGAGTGTGTGTGTGTGTGTGTGTGTGTGTGTGTGTGTGTGTGTGTGTGTGTGTGTGTGTGTGATAGTAGTAGTTCGATATTTGTAAAATATTAAAGTTTTATTTCAAATGAATTAAACAAAGCAAAAAATATATGGCTTATTTAATCGACGATATTTTTCAATGAATACTTGTAAAAGTTGTATTCAGTCAGTGACTTCTTCAGTTAGGTTTGCAGAAAGATTATATCTTATGTTTGCTTTATTGTGGCTAGATACTAAGAAAATATGATATTTATTTAAATAAAAACCTTTTTAAGCAGTATAAAAATCTAAATTAACACTTTTTCAATGAAAGGTTATCAAAATTTTTACCAATCAGAAACAATGGCAAATTAAATGCTCGTAAGATTATAGAACAAAACCGCAAAACAACTAGTAAACGTCTTTAAATAGTTTAAAAATGAAATGTATTTATAAAAATGAAAAGTAGTAAATGTTTATCAAATCAAAATCCATGAGGAAGATCGTTTTCAGCTGAAAAACGAATAACCAATAAAATTGCAAGAAAATATGACTTGAAAGTAGTGAATATAGAGAAAGTGTAATCTCTTAATTTTATTTAACATTGTTAATGAGTAGAGTAGATGAAAATAAAGTGAAAACTCCTCATTATTTCTTTAAAATAGTGTTTATATATAATCATCCACAATCATCATATTCAGTTGAATATCTGTTTTACATGCTGAAATATGTTGGATGGTTTTAAGAAATTGACATTCAAACAAACATATCTTTGGACAGGTCTTTATTTAACCCTCTTTTTTTTTTTTCAAATTCATCCTTGTTTCCCCCCATGTTTTCCATGGTTTTGTCCTGTAAACTGAACCGGCTACCTTAACCGTTCTTAATATATTTGCCCAACAACTCTCATCCCTTCTTTCAACATGATCGTCACATCTAAATCTCATGTTCTGTACACATCTCCATATACTGTATACTGTTCAAATTTCATCTTCCTCTGACATCATCTGAACTAAGCCTGTCTTTTAGACTCGTATTACATAGCCATTGTATAATTTTTACATCATTTCTCTCTATGCAATACATTTCCTCAACAATCAGTGGTCAGATTTCATTTCCACGGATCATCACACCATGTACACATGCCTGATGCTTGACAGTGGTAACACTCTGATGGTTAGTAAAGGCAGAAGTTCTCTGATGTTACTCCATCTACTTCTTGGGCAGTATTCGCCTAATATAAGTAACCGAAATTTGCTCATTCACTAATAGTTTTTTCTGTGCATCGCGTTCATGTACCGGTGATTATCTCTTGTGATCTCCTCTTTATGCTCTCACCTCATGAAGTGACCTGGTATAAAGATCTATTTAAAAACAACATAAGTGTGACCAACCAACCGATTGTCAGAAAACAAAGTATTCTTAATGAGATACAAGAACATCTTTAAAGGAAAGAATGTTAATTTTCTATTTTATTAATTGATTGTGCACTTTTATCAATGTTTCTTTTATGTTCTAATTATGTAAGTTTCTTGAGATTGCTTTTAATTAAATTCCATTGTGCACAGAATAATTCAAATATTATATCCAGATTTTTAGTAGCAGCCTCACATCTATAGAAGACTTTGTCCATCAATCAATGCTTTAATTTTAAATCGCATTTTCATCACTAAGCGCATAGATAGAATGGACACATTTTAAAGAATTACCGCTTTTGGTTTTTGTACTTGACTGACATTCGCTTAAATACCAACCAGTCTGCTGACCTTTTTTAGCAAATGAGTTTGCCTGATTCTTAATACAAAAAGAAATTAACATCATTCCATTTCATGTTAAAATGACCAAAGAAAAGAAAATTCCTGTAATTAATTTTTCTTTTTCTTGCTTAATCTTTATTAGCACACATAATTATTGTTTGCAAATTTATTCTTGTTAATGATTTTTTTTTCCTCCATCAGATTTTTGCATTGGTCATCTGCTAACTTTTAAAAACTTTTATTAAATTTTGATTTGAACTGAAAATTATTTTAAACAGTATTTCAGTCATTTAGTTGAGTGTATTATTGCTTTTTATAAATTAGTTATGTAAAATAAAGTGAGATGTTCCCTTATTTGCTTGACCGGTATAGCTGCATACAGAATTGTTTTGCATTCTGGGTATGGGTTTACAAAAAAACAAATGATTTCATTTGATGTTACCAGTTTATATAATTTATTTGCTCAACCATTTTCACTTACTAATTTTAGCGCAAGAGTAGGAGTGATTACCCCCAACAGTAAGAGGTAGCGATACACATGAAAAAATTGAAATGGTTTAACATATTTCAATAATGACATGCATAGAAAGAGCTTGATAAGCTAAGAAAGAATCTTTTTAAATTTTTAAATACGATTAAAATTAAGGAAGTTGCACGTTTAGATATTTTTCCCTCTTTAAGATCATATGCGTTTTATCACATTTTTTTACACTACTTTTTCAGTAAAAATGTATCTTTGTTAAAACACAAGATTAAGCAATGAAATTTGCTGTGTAAGTGTATTTCTGTACAAGGAACCATGATATCCTACTGAAAATCTCCAGAAATTAATGGTTTCCAAATAATCTGCAGTAAATGCACATAAATATGCTGCAATTCCTTAAAAATGCCATGTATCCATTAAAAGAAAAGAAGTTAGAGAATGCAAAGCTGAATTGTAAAGCATTTTATGCACACAAAAACTGAAATTTAAATCTAGGACTGCTTAAAAATGAATATGTTGCAATATTTCTTTGGTATTAATGTTGATTAATAACTTCCATTATCCCTCCCCATCTGACCACTTCTCCAAAATATGTGATTCTACCTTTTATAGACAATTACATGAGAACACCTTGAAAAACTTTAATGAAAGATAAACAAAAATTATTTTGGAATTTAATGTAAAATGAATGATTTCCCATCTTAAACCATCTAGCGTTTTAGGGCAGTTAACTCGTTTTTTTGTTGTTTTTTTTCTAAAAGGCGATTATGTGTGATTTGAAGAGGGTCTATGTGCAATTATGAGAAGGTGAGGAGGTTGCCACTCTGACTTTGGATAAGGGAAATTATGTTTGAACATCCTGAAGAATTAATAGAAACAAAACAAAAACAATTTTAGAATTTAGAGTGGGGGTTGATTTCACATAAGTTTAATGTAAAATAATTTATCATTTTGAGACCATTCTAGCGTTTTAGGACAGTTGACCAATTTATTTTTTTATGGGAGATCAATCATGTGCACTTTTCTTTAAGGAAAAGTCTTCTTTTTTACGCTTATATGTAGCTTACCGAGGAATTTTGTTTGGTGAGGAGTTCTGCCACTTGGACTTAGCGTTATTGTTAGGGCTAAGGTTTTACGAGGAGGTTTGCTACTCGTACCTAGGGTTAGACGTAAGAGTAAGCAAGTTTTTTTTGTTAAGAGTGTTTGACATCTATTGTGAAACTTTACAACAATTACAACAAACAGTCAAAAATAAATGTTATTTAAAACAAGTGACGTCACTAACAGAAAACGTAACCTTTGGAAAAGTACAAAGTATTTTTTGTCCCACCTATTTAAATATTTAAAAAAAAAAACGGTACTTCTACAGTTTATTTCCGAAAATGGAGAAGCCATTTTTTTAATTTTTTTTCGGGCTCCTGTCATTAGAATCAGGAAGAAATCCGTATTTTAAACTATGGCCGAAGTAGGAAATAACAAAAAAACTTAACTAAATATTAATTACTTTCGAAAAGAACTATGAAAAAAAGTAAATAAAAAAGTGAAAGAGAACATATATCCGTAATTGTTTAATTGGAAATGTTTCGATTTAATTAATGAAAACGGGAAAGTTTTTCATGAAACGTATATTCATGAAATGTATATATATTTTTATTATTAAAAACAGAAAATGAAAATGACATATTCATAATTGTTTAAACTGGGTGAGCGCCATTTGAAAACCAAAACATTTATTGTAAAAAAATGTAATTGTAAAGACATTTATTGAAAAGTCTTTAAAAAAATACAATTTTAATAAAACACTTTTGTAATTTTTTTGTTATTTATTTCCTACTTCGCTCATAGTTTAAAATACTGATTTCTCATTCTGATTTTAACGACAGGTGCCCGAAAAAATGGCGTCTCGATTTTCGGCGATAAACTGTAGAAGTACCAAAAACGTTTTGCTAAAATTGAAAAATTATTCACAAATTTTGAATGAATTTGATTTTTATTTTTAATTACATTTAATGTCTTCTCCTACTGTTTTTCTTCCTTAACTGAGCACAGCACCTCCGACACATATGTAAATATCGATTTTGCATTTTTTTTTTTTTTTTTTTATGTAATCGGGTAGATTAGTTTCCATTCAATAATAATCTGCTGAAAACATAAAACGAAAATTAAAAATATATAAAGGGTACATGTGAACAAAAAAAAAAAAATCATATTTCACATCTTCTGTTGTTCAAAGTGAAACAAAATATTTTTTAAATTTGACTACTACCCAAATTTTTTTAATATTCATATGGTTGATAACAAAATAGCTCTAACTAAACATGTAAGAATTTTTTTTTATAACCAGAATTTCAATTTAAAAAAAAATCGATCTGGAATAAAAATCAACAACAACAAAAAGTCTGTTTACACCATGCTATTGCTGCTACTGCTGATGATATAACTAATACTACATCAGTCTACAAACTAAAAACGATTTTTTTCCCCGATAGCATGTTTTTTAAATTGCTACATACCACAAGACAAACTTTCAATGGATAACCATAGTAAAAAGATTGTTTTATTTAAAAATGAATGTCCGAAGAAATTTTTTTTAAAAATTTTCCAAACTCGTGTTGAAATCTTTTTTTTAACACAACAAAAAAACGAGTGGTCAAATATGTTTTGGACACCCAAAACTATTAAAATTGACATCCCTTCTGGCGAGTTTCCAAATTTCCAAGAAAAATTCTTACTAGAAACACGGTACGGACATTTACAAATCAAGGGGGGGGGGGCGGTCGTTACAAAATCTTACCGAAAACACCCTTTTATGATGTTAACATTTTTATCACTTTATTTGCTTAAAACTTCAAAAATATAATGTACATTATTATTTGTTAATTTATTTGAAAGTATATTCATTTCCGAAGAAAACGGTGGTATTTTGAAAACTTAAAACGGTTTGGTTTGTAAAATATAACTATTTTAGCAGAAGCCCATTGAAATCTGTGATTATCCAAAGCATTTTATCGTCCATGTGTATTGCTATAAATTTTCATTTATTGACCAAAAACATTGTCAAAGAAATATTGTAGAAATTTACTTGGAACCACTGTTTTCTATGGCACTATGGCTCACTTCATATGCCTTATCAACAATAAGTGGCTAATAATAGAGACTTTTGAAAGTTAATTTTCAGATTAGAAATAATATACAAACATCAAAAATGATCATTCCCATGACGTTCTTGAAATATGCATAATAAAACGTCTCACACAATACTTTATTTTAAATTTATACTTAATAACCATTACTTACGATTTTTCACTTGTTTTAAACATAGCTGTTTCTGTTCTTGGTTTACTAACAGAACTGGAAAAAAAGCATATTCATCATAGTAGTAGTTACTTGCCCTGCATGCGGGCCTTTATCTCGTGTCAACATATATCAATTCTTCCCAGTTAATTATCGTAAAAACTGGGTCGGGTATGGTTGTGTTGTGTGAGAAAATTAGTTACCAAAAAACGTACTTTGATTCGAGCATGTCAGCATGTTAATTATGAAATAATACAAACGTTTTAATGTTCACTTTATTTGTATTCATTTTCTGTTTTAAATTTGATGCATGTTTGAATTATTGAAATGCAGAGTCGGTTTTTGCACAAAATATTTCCTTACTATTCTTTTTCTATTCTAAATTTATTATTTATAAATTTTCTTCTTATAAAATAGTACGTTCCTACCAGTGTTTGTGTACAGATACTCTTATTTACAATTCACCCCATCCCCAAATGTAAAAACAAAATAAAAACTTGCCTTTTTGTTAGTATGTTGCTTCAAGGATACTCTTTCTTAACTGTGAAGTAATATGAACATTTAAATGTTAACTTCTGGATAGTTTTTTTTTTTTTAATTTAGTAAAATTACTTGTGTAGAGTTTAGGAGCAGAATTTTTTTCTGGTTCTTCATATTTCAGGAGCAATGTTCACACACATATCTACTAGTGTGTGTGTGTGTGTGTGTGTGTGTGTGTGTGTGTGTGTGTGTGTGTGTGTGTCTCGGAGTACAAAATTCATCACATAATACATGTTTCGAGAATTTTATCATTTCACAGGGTAGAAATTGGTAATTATAAGCATTTCATTTTAAGCACAAAATTTTTTATATGAAAAAAATTGGGTGTTTATTTCCTATATTTATTGAACTTTTCTTGCATATATGAAGATGATATTGTATTGAAACATGAATTCAATGAAACTTGGTCCATATGATTTTCCAGTGATATATATACTAGTAGTTCAGCCTGGCTTTGCTCGGGCCCTATGTATTGTTCATAACTTTATGTACATATATATATATTAAAAAGTTTGACTCCTGTCCAGGTAACCTACATCTAAAATTTCAAGTGTTAAGATCCAAAATTGGCGGAGAAGTTTAGTAGAGTCTGCAAAGGTCAACTCTTTCAACTTTGACCTCTTAGCAGCCAAATTTTCGCCCCAAAACTGATTAAAAATTTGTTGCATGTCTGAATACTCTTTATGTAAAATTTCAAATGTTTAGACACAAAATTGGTTGAATAGTTTGCTAGAGAGTGCAACGGTTAAATCTTTTGAACTTTGATCCCTTGGCAGCCAAATTTCCGACCAAAAACCAATTAAAAAAGCTTGCCCTATGTCTGAATACATTTGATGTAAAATATCAAATGTTTAGACCAAAAATTGGCTGAGTAATTTGGTAGAGACTGTAGAGGTCAAATTTTTAACTTTGACCCCAATTTTGATCCCTTAACATTTATTGTTTTGGGCTCAAATCAAATTACAAAGTTTTATCACTGTCCAAGTAACCTACATCTAAAATTTCAAGTGTTTAGACCCCCAAAATGGCGGAGGAGTTTGGTAGAGTTCACAAAGGTCAAATCATTGAACTTTGACCCCTTGACAGCCAAATTTCTGATCTAAAACTGATTAAAAAGATTTTCCCAAATCTCAATACCTCTTGTGTCAAATCTCGAGTTTGTAGACTGAAAATTGACAGAGTAGTTTGTTAAGGAAATACACACACACACACACACACACACACACACACAATTATATATATATATATATATATATATATATATATATATATATATATATATATATATATATATATAAACTTTTATAATCATCTAACAATATTATTTGGCAATCCCATTTGTTCATTCCAATCCTGAAGGCTGTAATAAAAGCTATTTTTTTCTTTCTTTTCTTGAGAATATTTCTTGAATTCTGCAATGATTTGAAATACAATATGTTAATTTCATTAAACCAATCCTAAAATTAGTTTTCATGTTTGATTTTGATCATAGCAGCTGTATTAACATCATTATCAAAAGTTTGTTGATTCTGAAGATATTTAATCAGAAGGAAATGCTATCAGTAAAATTGACTCTTCTTAACTTATAAGTTAAAAGAAAAGCACTGGAAGGTAAAAATGTTCTAATGTTAGTTTATCCAATTTGATGATTCTACTCAAGTGAGAAAATCTTAATTTACTACGAAACTCGTTTACTACTACTCATTTATAAGTGTGTGTCTGTGTGTTAATTAACATTATTTGTTTTTAAATGCGCCCACACCTTTCTGCAAAGCTTTGTCCATCAGTCGGCCTCACACACTTCAGGATTTTTTTTTAATGCTGCTAAATGCACAGCTTCAATGGCGGCATGTATGGAATATTCTAATCTCTGCCAATAGAAGGAAAGCAACCACTTTAAACGTTATTTTATACTGGTTTCTTGTTTGCTTTTCTGCTTAATTGCTTTGAATTTTCCAACTGGCTAACATCGCTTCCCTATCTCCTCCATAAATTATTTTCACTTATATTTTTTAAGCATCACTTTACAGTTAACCAAAATACCTTCCTTAATTTCGGAGGATCACCTTCAAATTTTAACAATAAAAATTAAAAAAACATAAAAATAAAGATCTATGGAAGCAAGCAATTAAAAAAAAGTTTATCCTCAGAAAGAAAAGATAACCAACATTTCTTCCTTACATTTATTAAAAATAAGTTAATTAATAAAAAAACAAAACAAAATGTATCACAAAAGAATTGCCTTACAAAAAAAAATTTAGCAATGTTGTACCAGAAATTTACTCCAAACAATGTTCTTGAATATTATATTTAAATATTTAAAATGAAATTTCTTCATTATTTTCATTTGATAACTTGTGTGTTGCATTTTTGAAAATATAGGGGGGAGGGGCAGAATATCAGATAAAGTAACTCGTTTCTTGAGGTTTGGCTTTTTAATTCACAAATTTTGTTTTCTATTATTTATTTATTTTTTTTTGTATTATAAATGAAAATTAAAGGCTAGCACTTGCTTACTCCTCTCATCTTGTTAGCAGGCTTCAAATCTTTCAAAACGTTATTCAGATCGAACATTTAAAATAGTTTTTGCTTATTTTGTAGAATATGAAGTCATAATTGAAGAAATACGTTTTTGCTCATTTACTCTCCTTTATTGAACAGGTTTTCTCGTTTCTCTTATGTAAATAGATTAAAAAACATTTTGCCTTCTTTTCATCTCAAATTCATTTTAAAGAATTTTTTCTTGTAGAATTATTTTTCTTTTTCAAAAGATATGGATCTACAACTTCACTCGCTTATCGGTTTAATATTAACTGGTGCAATTGATCATATGTAATGGGTTCAATTGATAGGTGTTGTGCTTAGATAGTAAATAACCCATTTAATTCAACAGTTTTACCAGGAGAAATCAAAATACTGAGTGGGTAACTAGAAAACACAGAAAAAACATGCACACTTGAAAAAAGAACAAAAAAAAAGTCTAGAACTTTGGTATTTAATACATAAGTATATTGTATTCTTAATTAAAAGGACTTAAAAATTATAAAAATATCATTACTTTTGAAAACCCTGTATTAGACTTATATGTCTGAACATTCCTATTTACACACTAATACTGTTTGGAAAATTATTGATTCACACTTTCTCTTTAGCTCTGGGTAAGATAGCAACTTATGTTCAAGTAATCGTATACAGCTCTGTAAAGTTGAATGCAATAATTAAAGAAGAAAGCATTCGCGTGTGTGTGTATTGTGCGGTTATACAACTTACCTTTGGATAGGATCTGAGAGAGAGAAATTAAAGATGGCAGCCATGGATTTATAAGGTGTAGTCTCGTGGAATCTCACGAGATCTCACCTTCCACTGCACACGTATGCAAATGGAATGGGATCAGTTTTCTAATAAAATGTCTGTTGGCAGAGGTGGTCGGGAGAAGACGTGCCAGAACTGTGATGAAGAATACTTATGAGATGAGAGAACCGATAGTTGCTGCTGCACAGCCTGCATCAGGTGATGATAGACCGTCCCAGGGTCCCGGTCTGCGTGTTGGTCGTGTGTTATAGGTGCAATGGCCAGAGCCACATTGCGAGGAACTGCCGCCGCCGACTGACAGCTGTTCGCTGCTACCGATGTAATGAGACTGGTCATATGGCCTAGGATTGTTTGGGAAACGGGGTGGGGGACAAGGTGCCAGCATCGACCTCTTCCCCAAACAAATTAGACGAGGTGCTTCCGACCATTCAAGTCTATATCAATCAGACATTGTGCTCAGCACTTCTCGACTTGGGGTGCTCTCGCACCATAGTGAGCGCGAACCTCTGCCGCACTTGGAAGAAGAAGACTACTACTGAGTGTAGTGACACCGACATGTTGCGGGGTGGGCGCTGTGAACATTCGCACTAGAACTGGAAATTCGGCTAAGGTTGAAGTGCTGATAGTACTCAAGAAGCCGCTGAGTTTTAACCTGCTTCTAGGCTATGATGACATCAGAGCCCTAGGTGGTGCTCACATAACGCAGACGGAGGAGGTATAGTTTCAGGAGAAGGTTCCAGTGTACGCTGCTTTGAAAATTGATCAGCCAGACTTTGTCAAATTTGACCAGCAGCAGAAGGCTTGGATAGCCGCGTGGAAGTGGTAAAAAAAACAGAAACCAGCCAAACTGCGAAATGAGGTAATAGAGTACCCTGTGCCCGACTAAATGAGGCCTGCATACGAAAAGGAACTTCGTGATTGGATCAAGGATGGCTGGTTAATCCCCTACCCCTATGAGAAACTTGGACCTTCCAGAGGCCTAATTCCGCTGATGGCGGTTGCTCAACACAACAAAGCAAAGGTGAGGCCAGTGATGGACTACCGTGAACTGAATGTGCATGTTGATGCGTTCATAGCAGATGCTGACGTTTGTGCCAGCAAGCTACGAGAGTGGTGCCAGCAGGGTTCCAATGTGTCCCTGCTGGATCTAAGGAAAGCATACCTGCAGGTCTGAATCAGTGAAACAATGTGGCCATTTCAGATGGTGGTGTTTGCTGGCAGGAGGTACTGCCTTCCCAAACTAGGCTTCGGGCTGAACGTGGCACCCCAAATAATGATGACCATCATTAATGCTGTGTTGTCACAGGAAGAAACAATAAAAGATGGGACATCGGCGTACCTTGATGACATATATGTGAACAAAGACATTGTATCATCATCACGTGTAAGGTCCAAACTTGTTGAGTTTGGTTTGACGTACAAGGACCCAGAACGTTTGGAGAATAGCGTCTGTGTCTTGGGCCTGAACGTTCGACAGGAATGAGGGACTTTGAAATGGAGGCGCGGAACTGCAGTTCCTGAAGTGCCCGATGTCTTCACGAGGCGAGCAGTATTCTCCCTGTGTGAAAAACTTGTGGGGCACCTACCAATATGTGGATGGACTCGTGTGGCAACAGGCATCATAAAAAGGAGGGCAGCACTGCCACCAAAGGCTGGGATGATGAAACAGCCGACGATCTGTTGGTTTGCATGGTGAAGGAAACCATCGCAAGAGTAAAGCAGGATGACCCTGCCAGAGGAGACTGGTGTGTGCAGGGAAAAAAACTGAACATGTGGGTGGATGCAAGCTCTCAGGCAATTAATGTGCTGTTGGATAAGAATGGGGCTGCAATTGAGGACACCTGCTGGTTGCGACCGGCAAATGACACTGCTCATATCAATCTGGCAGGGCTCGATCCGGTGATAAAAGGTATCAACCTGGCACTCCAGTGGAAAGTCTGGAAATCACGCATACACACAAACTTGCTATGCGTGTACCACTGGATATCAGACACACTGACAGGCAAGACTAGGGTGCGCACTAAGGCAACCAGCAAGATGCTGATCAAACAGAAGTTGGAGACCATAAAAAAGCTGGTAACAGAGTACAACCTGTCTGTGGATGCGGTACTGGTCACTTCAAATTGCAACCTTGCTGATAGGCTCACTCGGGTGCCACAGAGATGGTATGATACCATGAAGAAGAAAGCCGAACCAGTACCATTATGTGCCGCCTCTATTGAGGTGGCGGATGAAATCAGGAAGATACACCACCTCAGTGGACACCCCAGAGTAAGACAGACATGTTATTTTGTGCAGTTGTCCAATCAGTCAGTGTTCAAAAGTGTGGTGAAAGCGGTAGTCGAGGAATGCCAAACATGCCAGTCAATCGACCCCGCCCTGGCCAGATGGCGGAAAGGTCAGCTGGGAGTAGACGCGACTTGGAGCCGACTGGGTATGGACATAACCCACTACAGCAGCCAGCACTTCCTCACCCTGATCGATTGTGGACTAACAAGGTTCACGATTTGGTGCCCATTTATAAGACAGGATTCCTCCAGTGTCATCTGTGAATTAGAGTCCATATTTTATGAAAGGGGGGCCACCTGAAGAGATCCTCACAGACAATGACACGGCCTTCTGCAGTGGGAAGTTCTGACGTTTTGTAGACAAGTGGGGCATCGAGCTCAGACCCAGATGTGCATATGTACCAAGTGGCAACGGCATAATAGAGCGGTGCCATCGAAGTGTGAAGAGGATTGCGACAAGAAAAATATGCATGATCGCAGAGGCGGTCTATAGATATAATGCAACACCAAAGGATGGCATGATTGCTGCAAGCGCACCCATCAATGCGATCTATTGCCATTGAGTGCGCATCAAGGACATTGACGCCCGTCTGCCTGATCGGCAGGAAACCCGAGGGCCATATGAGTTAGGAATGGAATGAAGTCAGTTTTCTAATAAAATGCCTGTTGGCAGAGGTGGTCGGGAGAAGACGTGCTGGAAGTTGAGAGAGAAAGTTGACAGCGACGAATTCTAGCTGAACTTTTGCTTATTGTATTTATTTTATTTTTTTTTTTTTGTTTACCAGCCCATTTAATTGCAAGCTCATCATTTTTGCAATAGGTATTTTACTTTATTAATAAAAATCCCCCAAAAATGTTGATTTGATATTAAACAACAAATTAACAACTGAAACATTGTCTACATCCTCATTTTTAAAGAATCTGAAGAATTCGTCTTATTTATAGAATTCTTTGTATTTTTGTTGAGACTAATTTTAGCAGAAATTCCTATCAAATATACAATGTTTATTATGAAACTATTTTAAGAGCTGACTAACATTAGCTATACTATCATTTAACACCTTACATCTTAAAATCATGTTTCCATGTTAAATTGCATCTCAATCAAATTTTAATAAACCATTGCCCCATTTTTTTTTTTTTTTTCTAGTATAAATTCTATTAAAAGAAATATTTTGAAATCATATTTTGTTTTCACATAATTGTGCTTTTGTATACCATTTTATAATCTTAAGAATTGCTTTTGTAAGGTTTTTATCATCTTGTGTCCTATAGATTTTTTTTTTACATAGGCATCACCACATTATCAAGGCCAAGAGGCCACTCGAGGATAAGGGTTAGAGTGTACAGTAGAAATTGGACAATATAGTAATCAATTCGGTAAATTTGTTAACTTATATGGAATGACTCATCAAGAACTTGTTTATGTTAGACTTGAAGACAACCATATTGTAGTCAGCTGGAAAGCAGGAAAACGGAAGACAATTCCACAGGTGTGCAGTTCTAAGAAAGAAGCTTTGTTCATGGAATCTACATTTAGGTTTAGGCACAGTGGGAGAAATTATTGATAGTGTTTTCAACTAGATGAGTGTTTCTTGTGAAAGTTTGGCGAGGGGGGGGCCATAGACTGAAGCTCAGTCGCACACTTTCCATTAAAATAACGATACATCAGTGACAAACTCGCAACATCTCTTCTGTGAGATAGAGGTTGCAGGGAAGAGAAAAGGGCATCTCCTACGAGGCTACGAAGTCTATTTTGAACTCTATCAAGGCAAACGTGGCAACAGTATTTCATCCTTGGACGTACCTGGCTCTTATATAGGTAGAGATTTGCACCAGCAGTGAGATATCTACTGGATCAATAGAAAGATCCCACCATTTTTCCAGCGGCCTTGGCAACAGATTTGATGTACGTGTTCCATTTAAGATCAGGAGTAATTGTCAAGTCCAGAAGCTTGTCAAAACTTGAGGCCTCCTGAAGATGAGAGCCATTCATTTCAATTGATGCCAGATGTGGATCAAAATGTTGATGATGTAAAGAGAGAAGCTTGGTTTTAGATGCATTAAAAGTAACCAGCCACTCCTTTCCCCATTGTACCACGTGCTCAAGATCGAGAGAGAATCGGAGAGAACGTGGTCGTTTACTGTTTTAGATGTGTTACCATAAATGGTAGTGTCGTCAGCATAAATGTCTACAAATGATGTAAGGATGTGATTTGGAAGATCATTAATGTAGATCAGGAATAGAGTTGGACCCAGGATGGACCCCTGAGGAACTCCAGCATTAATACTGTGAGCTTCTGATTTTTTGCCCCTCAACTACTACTCTTATGAACCTATCAGAAAGAAATGATTTAATAATTGAGAAGACATTTCCAGCTATACCATAGCTAGAGATCTTGTGAAGTAAACCTTTATGCCATACCCTATCAAAGGCCTTAGATATGTCAAGAGCAATTGCCCTAGAAAGGTTGCCCCCGTCAAGAGATTTGCTAATCCTATGAGATATAACTGTAAACACATCTGCTGTAGATCTAGCAGAACGGAAACCATATTGAGTGTCACTAAGAAGGTTATTTTTGTTGAGATGGTTGATTACTTCTGTATTCAACACAGATTCCAGCAACTTACTCATAACGCACAGAAAACTTATTGGCCTGTACTGAGAGGGGGATGAGCGATCACCATTCTTAAATACAGGGCATACTGATGAAATTTAAGGCTTATTATTAATTCATTTTTACCAGAATAATAATAATAATGATTTCATATATTCTAAGAATAACTGATTAAGTAACAAAGTATTGCATACTCATTTTACATGAAACATTTATGATTTTTTACATGAAACATAATGATTTATAATATTTATGAAAATGAGGTATTATGTTTTAAGATTTTTTGTCATTTTGGTAGTTACCATTTTCCATCTATATATATATATATATATATATATATATATATAACATCTATAAATATAAAAGGCAAATGCGGTACGCATATTTTTGTATGTCTCGAAAAGGCTTTTTTTGCCGACGGTCCCGGGGGGAAAGGGGTTACTATCGCTTAGAAGTGTTTATATACCTCCTAGATAATAATATCTAGGATTTGGAAACGCAGGTAGCATCTAGATTTATTTACATTGACTTTTATAAGATTTGCGCTATTGCACTCTGTCCCCTGTTTGTCCTGCGTTTTAGTATAAATACAGTGAAACTAAATTCAAACGGATGGTGTTCTCGGCTTTTGTGCAATCAGCTTTTGATCAATGTGTAGTTTCTCCTTATATCAGACAATTGCTATTCGATTTGGACAATGGGGAGCTGCTCCCCCCTCACTCACCATCATCTGGTGGAAGCGAAAACTAAAAATACTGCCATATCATCGTAACGATCCTGCAATGACCTCATTTAGCATCTTCCTGTCAATCAAAAACACGCTAATCAATTACTCTCACTGGTGGTCGAGACGGTTAAGTGGTTGGCTTTTGTTTCCACCTCCGTGTCAAGGCTTCCGGGTTCAATCTCACCTCCCAACCAAAACTATTTTTTTTTCTTTTACACCTTTAAACACCCCAGGCAATGTGTTTTTATTATCTCTCTTATTCTTTAGTTTACCTCCCCCCCCCCTCCTATACACATTGCATTGTTATCTTAAGATCGCAGGTTCGATCCGACAGGTTTATTTATGCCATTTTTTTTTTTGTTTTGGTTTTTCCGATTTTTTAACATCGTCTTTTTTATAATATTTTAAGCAGGGTTATTACTTCCCCCCCCCCGCCATACACACACCTACAAACACCCAAGCAACGCCGGGTACCCCCCGCTAGTTATTAATAAAGTAAAATCGTATAAATCAACAGGATACAGCTTTGTTGACTGGCTTTATTCTGTTGCTTGCATTCTTGCAGGAGGGACCACTTAATGGTTGCAAACATTCCTCAGCGAAAGTGGTGCTATAGAAACAACTGAATTTGAATTTAGCACACGCAAGTTGTCAGATTATGCGGTGATTTAGTCACCACCTCTGTCAATTATTGAAAAGGGGGCAAAAGTAAGGATTAAGAACTTCCCCCTATCTCTCAAAATGTTAATTTTGTCATATTTTGAAGATTTAATTGGGAAGGTAGGAGAAGTAGAAGATATTTGTTTCATCAAAGAAAGACTTTCTGTCTCACTCCCTCGTTCATGGTCATTTATAATCTTTCGCAATGTTTTTGTGTTTATTTCTTGACCAAACATTTTTCATGATTTTTTTTTAGTATACAAAAAAGTTCAAACAGAAAGGACTCTGAATATTCTTTTTACACACAAGGGTAATTTTAACAGAATTTAACGAATTAAAAAGCAAGAATAACGAAAAGTGGTGGTCAGCACTTTTAGTATATATATATATATATATATATATAAATTTATAAAATATATATAACGATTAAGCTACACTGAATATTCTGCGTTTCATCCACTATAGGATTCGTCAGGCTTATGCGCAAATTCTGTGGTTGCTTCTTGTTTTTATATATGTTGAGGATTTTAGTTAGCCAATCAGCTTTCTAGTATCCACCGCGCCCCTTCCTATCAGCCAATGGGCATGCATTTTATCGAACAAAGGATCTGTTTTAGAACTAGGTTAGTGGTTTAAGGTAGACGTTTTCCTTCCTTTTTTTTATATATATATATATATATATATATATATATATATATATATGTATGTGTATAGAATAAAAAACACAGTATAAAAACAACACTAGCGAACAAATACTGGAAACTCAAAGAAAGCGGACATTCGCCGGTAGTCGAATGGAAAATAATGAGACAAGCTACCACGTGCAGACATTTAGACGACCCATGTAAATTATGCCTCCATGAAAAATTTGCTATCCTGTACTTTAAAGAACCTCAAAATCTATTAAACTGTAGATGAGAAATAGCAAACAAACTGTGTTCACAAAATAAAACTTACTCTAGCATAGCAATACAAAATAGCTTTAAAACTAACAATAACAATAGAAAACAAACAAATAAATAAATTAAATAAACATGAATATACATAAACGATCACACACACATATATATATATATATATATATATGTGCATGTGTGTGTGTGTACACATAGGTATATTTATCTATATATATATATATATATATAAAAAAAAAAAAAGGAAGGAAAACATCTACCTTAAACCACTAACCTAGTTCTAAAACAGATCCTTTGTTCAATAAAATGCATGCCCATTGGCTGATAGGAAGGGACGCGGTGGATACTAGAAAGCTGATTGGCTAACTAGAAATCCTCAACATATATAAAAACAAGAAGCAACCACAGAATTCGTGCATAAGCCTGACGAATCCTATAGTGGATGAAACGCAGAATATTCAGTGTAGCTTAATCGCCATATATATTTTATAAATTACTAACTAGCTCTACCTACGTATTGAGCACTTTTGAAGTAAATACTTAAAGTTTACGCATAAATCTATACTTTCGTATATTAGGTTTATGTGAGTAAATGAAGTAGTTTATATAAGTGGGGGGGGGCTGTAAATTATCACCCCACCCCACTCAAAAATGAGATATTACTTTATTTAGGCAGTTATGTGTAAACACGAAAAATACTTCAAGAAAAAAAAAATGCAATTATTTCACACTAGCAGGGAGACCCAACGTTGCCCAGGATTAAATGAGGATCCACAAATATTCTACCCTCTCATACTTTTATTTTTTATTGAAGTCTGTGAAATCACCCGTTTTACAATCAAGTTGATTGATTGATTGATTGCTCTAGTTGGGGACCAATCATGGTGTAGTAGAAAGAAGCTTTACATGCCTCCCTGCATTGACTTAGTCCACAATACATTGTAATCTACATTGCACTGTAAAGAATCTACTATTGACTTTATAAAATTATTTAATATAATGCCTTGAATTAGAGTTTAAAATGCAAAAAGCCAAGTACCATGATTCAATTGTGTTCTAAATAGAAACATTTATTTAGGAAGCATCCCTGTCTTACCAAAGAACCTACTGTTGATTTTATATGCTGGGCCTTTCTGGTTGTGTGTTGATAAATCTTCTCGAATGCAATTGTAATATTAGGCTATATAAGGTGTTAAACACTCCCAGAGATATCAAGTACATTTGTATAAAATTTTTTAAAAATCGGCTCAGCCATTTTGGATTCCATAGGTAACGAACTCACAACGGCTTTTATATATAAGTAAAGATATGAATTCAACGTAAAATGTCCATTTTCAGTCTATTCTTGCAATTTAAAGTAGTTAACTATTTTTCTGTTGTTATAGGGGATAAAGTATATTTTTCTTCTTTGACGTGGGATGTTCTTTTTAGACAATTATGTGTGGTTTTTACAAGTCTTTTTGTTCTTTTTTTTTTTTGGTCGGGGGGGGGGCACTCAGTGATTGGGTTAAAGAAAAGGTTTTTATGGGAACAACATTCAGATCCAGGGTTAATGATAGGGTAAGTAATTATCTTTTTCTTTACAAACTTTTTAATAGGAATTTCTTCTCTTAAAAAAAAAAAAACGGTGCAGAATTTATCTAGCATAGCAGAATTTTTATTTTTGTTAACTACATCAAAAATCTAGAATGACCTGGAAATGGGGAATCATTCAATATTAAATTTCATGTATGTGGGAGGCAAGTTTGGAAATTTACCTTAATTTCAAATCTTTTTGCCTTTGGCACTCACATTTCTGATCGAGAAAATTTTGAAGAGAGCTATCTCCTAAGGTATTCAAATAATACCTTACGACTGAACATGTCCCTGGCAAAAATGAAACTTATTTTTAAATTCTATTCTATATTTTGAACAGGCAGATAGATAGATACTCAAATGCATGTTAGTAGGCATTTTCTACGTCATCAAAGAGTACCGTATCATCAACAAATTTTATTTTGTAGAAAATATCTTAAGTATTTTGCCATACTTCTGTGTGTAGGTATTATTTTGAGGCTAAGTATTTCTGTGACATTTGAAAATGCATTAAATAACTTTGCAATGAAGGTCATCATTAGTCGAGTCTGGAGGGACTGAATGGTAGCCATCCACTGTGTCTAAGATCTTTTGCATACATGTTGTTTATATTGGAAGTTTAGATGTTGATAGTTTATTGCTTTAAATCTTCATCATGATTTTTGAAAATCGTTGTAGCAAATTGATCTAACAATTATTCTTTCAGCCTACTGATATTTTCATTTGCTGGAAATGAATTTTAGAATATTTGGATGGTTGTGGTCTTTCAGTACAAGTTTAAATATATGGACCAAAGAGTTTATGCCATGTTGTGGATGCAGAAATGAAGCATTGTGTGTTAAATTAATTGCAGGCATTGTTGGCACTTTTATACATTTGAAAAAGCATAAAGGTAGTATACGTATATATGTATTGCTAAAGCATAGTATATTTTTTTGCATACACACGTGCACATACATATATAGTACTTGCTTTGACATCCTTTTCTCTTTTGGATTCATTTTTGCCTTTTGAAATGAAATCCTATGCATCATGAGATTTGATTTTGAATCTCCAAAAATTCAATGGTGTTACGTAAACAGTTAGAATGAACACTAACGAAATCTGGGCAGCCAGTAATTATAGAACTTTGAGTAATTTCATCAATGACTTGTGCAACTAAATAATTGCAGGTAGAGATCGAAGGTTCGTGTGTGGTTTTTAACACATACCGATCCATTTTAGACTTATTAAACTTGTGTTGTAATTTTTGAGTGAAAGTGATAAGTGTTGCACATAGTGCTCTCACATAATTATAAAATGTTTCATCAAAAGTATTTATGCAAAGTTTTTTTAGCATTGAATGATGTAGCATGGGTAGCCTGTCAGCCATAAGTTTCTGCTCATGGAGCTTGTCATCAATACGATTTTCTCACAATCATCTGGTTATGATTATGTAAAATTATCAGAATAAATATCTAACTTCAGATTTTCTTGTAAAAGTATTAAGTATCTTTTCAGTAACAAACGTCAGTCAACCACGGCTAAGTTTGTTGTTTATCGAAGTTTGAGTTGCCGTTTTATGTTCTATGATAGTTTCTCTTCTATTTATAAATGATGACATTTAATCTGAAATCACTCATCAATAATATAACTTTCATCTGTGTTTTTGTATACATTTGTTGCAGTCATTAGCATATGCTTATATTTCAGTCAGGTTTTCAACTTGGATGTGCCTTTTGATTTCATGTTTTTATCTATAATTTTCTTCAATACCATATGTACGTGCACGTATGCAGACCTATTTTTATATGTCTAATTTCTCTGTATTAAATATGACTAATCCTTACGCATACAGTAGGTGCTTTGTTTAACATTGAATAACCTAAAAAAAAAAGATCAACATGCTATAAAAGAAACAAAATAAATTTATTTGCTTTCTTTTTTTGCAAAATAAAACCTTTTTTTCCTTTTATAAATTCCTCGTTGATCACCTGAAAGGCATTTTGTAAAACATAAAATGCATAATAGATTCGTTTTTATGCTACAAATAGTATTCATAGAATTATGTATTGTAAAATGTATTTTTTTTTTTTAATATCTGTTCCCATTTAAGTTTCCTTTTTTCCCTTTCCTTTCTTGCAGGGATGAACTAAACTCAAAGCAAATGGATTGATTACCTAATAACTGGGGGGGAGAGAGAGGATGCCTGTTACTGCTGCTGCTGCTGAGGACAGTATAGCATAATTACCACTATACATGGGTAAGTGTTGCAAAACTGCTCAAACCTAAAAAGCTTCTCTTTCTCATCCTCATCGTAACAATCATCCAATCTGCTTGGAAAATTTGAACTATTTCCTCTTTTGATATTTTTCCCCCTTGAAATAAAGCATCAATCATTTGGAGTTATAACTATCAATGTTCTGAAAGTGCATACATTGTATTTATCAGAAAATCCAAAGTGTGTGTGTGTGTATATGTATGTGTGTATATATATATATATATATAGCAAGTTTCTTTCATTTCCAAAGAAAATCATCAGAATCAGTACTATATTAAAGCTGGGTACATCCGCATTTGTTATTTGGGGCTTTTTTTCCTCTATGCTCTGGCACAAAATATGTACTCAAATATGTTATAGTATTGAATTATGTTTGTAGAAAAAAATTAATTCTCTTAATAAGCTGTAATTTGTAATTAACTGAATAAGTCTACAATCTCTTGCTTAATTATGCATTTCTTTCACCTATTTTCACCATGTTGATTCAATTGCTTTCTAAAAGTTCTGAATATCTGTGAATATTTAGGAAAGAGTATTTTTAATACAGTATTTTTCTATCTAATTTACTTATTTAATCATACACAAAGTAAACATGTAAATTAGATAGCAAAGTAATGTCTCTTTACATGTATATTATCCATATTGATAATATAGAAGTAAAGAAATTTATTATTTTAATTTTTACAAAAAGAATGTTTTACCTGAAATATCATTATTATTCAACTGAAACGAAAATGGAATAGTCATAATGGTTCACATACAACTGGCGGAAAAGTTGTATCTTAACCATCAGAAGTTTTATGAAACGTTTGACAATTATATTTCAAGATTTATAATAGAATTTAAATCAAATTTCAGAATTAAAAAAATCTAAAAGAGCATGAATTTAATGTGTTTAAACATTTCATCACTTGAGCATGGAAGAACTCACCAGATTTTCTTTTTCTTACATGGACTACTGACGACTTGGATTGCTTAAACCTTGAACATAATATTGAATCTTTTACTTCATGGAAGATTTTCCTGGTATTCCTATGAAGGGCTTGCTGAATTTTGATGCATGATTTTCTTATGATGAGAGATTTTTTACCATATCTTGAGTTAATTGCCATTAAATCTTATTTCAGCATAAGTAAAATTCATGTTTGAGATTTTTCATTCCAAAATTTAATTTAAATCATATAAATCTTTGAAAATATATGATTGAGCTCTTTTTACTATGTATTAAATATTGAGCTTTCACTTGGCAATTTGATTTGTATAGTTTATCATAAGACTTTTTCTCCTACAAATTTCACTTATAATAGAAACGACATTTTATATAGTGTATTATTCCTTATTTATTTATATATATACTCATGAGGGAATACTCATGAGCTAAAAAATTGGGCCAAGCGTGAAAGAAGGAAGAAATCGATTTTTCAATATTTTTCTATGAATTTTTGTTAATTTTAACTGAAAATTCCTATTTTGCAGATCATTATTATTATAGCATATAATAAGTGGAAAAATTAATCTTAAAAATGGTAAAACCGCATCTTGGCAAGGATATAAAAAAAACAAATTGCAGGATTAAGGTAGTCCAAAATGACTTACAAGCAAGTTTTTGATATTTTAAGAAAAGTATGTGAAAACATTTCTTTCTGTAGTGAAGTAAATTGATCAAAGGTTCAAAGTCGAACGCTTGGTAAAAGGGAAATCTGGATCTGGTCGCCTTAGAGCATCCACTTTGAAGGACGACCACAGGCTTAAATTAACTGTTTTGAAGGATTGAAAGAAAACTTATGTTGACCATAGTAAAGAATTCAAAATGGGCTGGAAATTCTCTTTCTAGATATAAAATATCTAGACGAATGAAAGAAATGGGATTTTTTTCTTCTAAAAGGTGTGCAAAGAAGCCATTTTTATCTAAGAAGAACATCAATGATAGAAAGAGATTTTTGTCGTGTTATGGCAAGAAAGATACAGACTAGTTCAGGAATGTTTTCTGGTTAGATGAATCAAGATTTTGTCTTGTTAGTGATGCTCCCGAATGGTGCAATCGAAGAACTGGAGAAAGATTTTTGCCAAGTTGCATAAAAACGACAGTTAAATATGGGAATAGAGGGATAATAGTATGGGGAACTTTTACTGCACCAGGAGTTGGGGAACATATTATATGTGAGAAGTCGATCAATGCAAAGGAATACATTTGAATATTAGAAACAGGACTTTTATTAAGTATACAGAAGCTGAGAATATCCCAGAACATTATTTTCCAACATGATATAGCCCCTGCACACACTGCTAAAGTCACAAGAAAATGGTTTTCTGATAATTCATCTCGTGCATTGGCTAGAAGAACTTTTTCAAATAATGACAAACTGTGGGAAGCTGTGCAAAGCGAATGGAATAGCATCTCCTCTTTGCAGTGTTCCACTTTGGTTGAGAACATATCTAAAAGGATTTATCTTTTAAAGAAATCGAAAGGGAATGTGATTCCATACTAAGCATTTATTAAATTAAATGTCTTGTTCTGTGTTATTAGTTTCGTTTAAGTTTCCTTGTTCAATTGTTCTTTGTTCAATATAGCATTTAGTGTAATAAAATGTATAAAATTTGTTTGGCCCATTTTCTTTGCTCACGAATGTGTGTGTGTATATATATATTTATCTGCATGCATTTATATTTATGTTTAAAAAACTAAGGACCTGAAAACCAAACACAAAATAACATGCAGAACCATAGGCAGCAATAAAACCTGTACTAGAAATTATTTTAACCACTTTGCCACGGAGACAGACATGTAGATTGATGTGAAAATAATACCAAAGTTTTAACATTATATACTAATCAAAATTCACTGTTTGTTTTATGTTGGCTCATTATTGTAGTGTCATAAGTATTATCATTATGGATATTTATTAATATCCAATGCATTTTATTAATGAACTAGCGAGGGGTACCCGGCGTTGCCTGAGTGTTTGTATGTGCGTGTGAAAAAAAACGGAAGCCTTGACGCGCATAGTAAAAAAAAACAGGTGCCCGTGAAAAAAAACCCAAAGCCTTGACGACGCACAGTTGGAAAATAGTAAAGTGTGAAAAAAATACAGGTGTGCGTTTTTGATTGACGTGAGAGCGATAGCTATTCAGCAGTTAGGATTTTGTGCAGGACAGTTTTTAAATAAATAAATCGGTTTGTTTGTTTTTAACTAAGTTCGGGGAAAACCAGCTCCCTGTTTATTAGGGGAAGTGTCTTGTCTCGAAATGAAAGCTACCGTCTGATATGACGAAGTCGACATTGAACAAACGTTACTTAGCTCTCTAGAGACCACTGGCTCTGGGCCGGTGATAAGAGTCGAGTTTCGCTTTTTGTTTATACCGAAAACCGAATGTAACGCGTGCCGATGCGGGAAATGTGGAATAATTAACGTTTGAAAGTCAATAAAATTAAATAGACAGGCGAGCTCCGTGGTTAAGTGTGAGATATTACAATTTATGGATGATATAAAAAGTTGTGAAGCGAGCGAGTGCTTCTCTGAAAGAAGCCTTTTGTGGACATCGAGGAGAAGCGTACATACATACATACATTTTCGCTTTTATATTTATAGATGTCTTTATAAATATTAGTTTTGTAAAACTTTAGATGATAATCTTCCTCCTATTTCTCATATCTTGGAGTTTATTTCATATTTTCTTATCAATTCCATTCACCACTTCCTGTTCTAAATAATGCAAATAAGGTATTTTTCTTATTGATTTTTATTTATTTATCTATTTTACTTATATTTTCTCACTTATCAAAGCCGAAAGCCCCTCGAAGATGAAGGTTAAAATCATGAATGGATTGTCAAGTGAATGATGATAGGTTTGAAAATGATGAGTAAAATGAATAAAATTTGACAACTGGTGAGAACTGCTTATAGTAGCAATACACATGAAAACATTTAAATGGCTTAAAATATTTCAATATTGGTATATATAGAAAGAGCTTGATAAGCTAAGAAAGAATCTTTTAAATTTTTAAAATCCAATTAAAATCAAGGAAGTTATGACTATTTATATGCCCTGCATGTTTGGATATTTTCCCCTCTTTAAGACCATATGCGTTTTGTCACATTTTTTGCACTACTTTTTCAGTAAAAATACTATAACTTTGTTAAAACGCAAGACTAAGCAATGAAATTTGCCATATAAGTGTATTTTTGTGCAAGGAATCTGAATATGCTACTGAAAATCTCCAGAAATTAATGGTTTCCAAATAATCTGTAGTAAATGCACATAAATATGCTGCGATTACTTAAAAATACCAAGTATTCATTAAAAGAAAAGAAGTTAGAGAACTCAAAGTTTAGTTGTAATGCTTTTTATGTTCCAAAAACTGAAATCGAAATCTAGGATTGGTTAAAAATGAATATATTGCAATATTTCTTTGGTATTATTGTAGATTAGTACCTTCTGCTACCCCTCCCCCATCTGACGACCTCTCCAAAACATGTGATTCTACCTTTATAGACAATTGTATGTGAACAACTTGAAAAACTTTAATAAAAGATAGACAAAAATTATTTTAGAATTTAATGTAAAATGATTTCCCATTTTGAATCATTCGAGCGTTTATGGGCAGTTACCCCCCCCCTTTTCCTATGATAGATAAATCCTGGGTGTTTTTTTGTTTGTTTGTTTTCTAAAAGGCGATTATGCGTGGTTTTAAGAGGGTCTTTGTGCAATTATGAGAAGGTGGGGAGGTTGCCACTCTGACTTTGAGTTAATGATAGGGCTAAGGAAAATTATGTGTGAACATCCTGAAGACTTGATAGAAACAAAACAAAAACAATTTTAGAATTTAGAGTGGGGGTTGGTTTCACATAAATGTAAAATAATTTACCATTTCAAGACGATCCTAGCATTTTAGGATAGTTGACCAATTTATTTTTTTATGGGAGATTAATCATGTGATTAGTTTCCATTCGATAATAATTCACTGAAAACATTTTTTAAGGGACGAAAATTAGAAGTGTGGGTACCCTTCGTACACGCGAACCAAAATGATAGTTCACATTTTCACTTGTTAAAATATTTTAAAATTTACTGCTACCCAATTTTTAAAAATATTTGTATGGTTGATAACAAAATAGCTCTAACTAAACATGTAAGAATTTTTATTTATAACCAGATTTTCAATTAAAAAAAAAAATCGATTTGAAATAAAAATAAACGACAAAAATAAAACGTCTGTTTACGCCATTTTATCGCTGCTGCTGCTACTATCTACTATATACTAGAGAAGTTTTGATTCAAATTCATAACGATTTTTTCGGATATTATGTTTTTAAATTGCTACGTACCACTAGAGAAAACGCTGTCCAATCATCTTTTTTAAGAATAAACATAGTAAAAAGATTGTTTTATTTAATAGTGAGTGTCCGAAGAAAATTCTTTTCAAAATTTTCAATACTCATGATTTTGAAATCTTTTTTTTAACACAACAAAAAAACGAGTCATCAAATGAATTTCGGAGACTCGAAATTATTAAAAATGACATCTCTTTTGGCTAATTTCCAAATTTCATTAAAAAATTCTTCACAGAAACACGGTACGAATGTTTAAAAATCAGGGGGTGTCGTTATAAAATCTTACCGAAAATGTTGTTTTATGATGTTCACATTTTTATCATTTATCTGCTTAAAACTCTAAAAATATATAATGTATGTTATTATTTACTAATTCATTTGAAAGTATATTAATTTCTGAACAAAACGGTGGTATTTTGAAGACTTAAAGTGCTTTGGTTTTTAAAATATGACTATTTTAGCAGAAACCCCTTGAAATCTGTGATTATCCAAAGCGTTTTAACGGCCATGTGTATTGCTACTTATAGCAAGTATTTAGAGGCTATCATAATGTAGTTTACAGGGAAGCAGTCATGTGTTCAGATTTGGTCATTCTTATAAATGCAGGATAGTTATCCGAATAAGTTGGCCTCGAGTTCAGATATGAAAATCTTGTGAACGATGTTGAACCGCTGTGAAAATTACTTGAACTTGTTTCATGCATAAAAAGAATGTCTTAGTTTAAATGTAAAATTAAATTGGTCTATTCAAAAAAATATTTGTATAAATATTCTCAATTTTTTATATTCTTAATAGTTGTTAAACATCAAACTTTTGCCTCCAACACTACATTATGACTATAGTATTTTTGTATAGTCATTTTACAGTTAAATAACAGTAGATTTAAATTATTTTAATTTCCAATCAACATTAATTATTGAGATATTTTTGGCATTTTCTATCAACTTTTGTCTTCAAATTACTCCAAATGATGCATTGTAACTAGAATTGGCACTTCCACCTTACAAACTTCAACAGGAATGAGTCCAAGCTTATTTTCCAAGGAAGAGATGGTTCATTTTTTTTTTTTTTTTTTTTTTTTTTGTCTTTTTAGTTAAAATCGTGTCAGAAAATTATATATTTTCACTTTAATTTGAAAGAAAGAGGAATAAATAGAGATCTTGCCAGAGATAGTTTGGAGTTCAATTTCTTAGCACCATTCAACAGATGCCAACATGGACATTTAACTGAATATGATGATGGTGATTAACAACAGAAAAAAACGTTTTACAATAGTTTAAACTTAACTATTTAATTCTTTCGAAAAGCACTCTAATATAACTTTGAAAACTTGTATTGTTTAAAAATATATACTTTATTGACTTTGGGTTGAAAATTTCCTGAAACTTAGGTACTTTTTTATGATTAAAAGAATTGACATATTGGTTTTTCAACAAAAAGCAATATCATATATAGACTCTCACACAGGCACTATTCAGAAATCCATTTGAAACATGTTAACTTGAAGAAAAAGTAATTAATATAGCTCAGCTATAATAGTGTCCTCTGCATTTGCTTATACAATCTATATTGGGCTTGTTTCTTTTGAAAGATAACTATGAAATGTTATATAACATAACAAGATATCCTGCTAAAATACTAATTAATTTTTCTATGTTTTCTTTCTTTACTAAAATAATTTCTCAAAGGAAAATAACTTAAACAATTCTTATATTGTTTATTAGATTTTATTAGATTTCTAATGAACAATTACCTTGGCGGTCCAAAGAATTGAAGTAGCATGCATTTTTTTTTTTTTTTTTTTTTTACAAGAGAAAATTTCACTTAACACCAGGTATAAAATGGATGAAATTTCATGTAAAAAAAGAAATAGTCATTCTAAGGTATTGCTTTTAAAACAAGTTATGTTGATTGGCTGTTTCTCTTGTCAGTAGCAGTTGTTTTGCATTGCCCACTAAGTTGCAAAATGAGAAAGCATCTTTTGATTATCAGTGATTATTGAGGATTTGTCCTTTGTGAACTGATCAAAATAAGAGTCGCATGTCAATATTTTGTTACAATTAATCTCTTATGAACTATTGTCTTGCTAATTGATCATGTGCATCACTGTTCTGAGCAAATTTGTTCCTTCTGTCTGTTGACTGGGATATTCTGTCCCATTATATGGATTGCCGGCAAACTTCCTCATTGAAAAAGATCTTTTTCTTTTCTTCATTTTATTTTACCACTCCATTGTTTCCTCAAACACTTCTTAGTTATCTAAGGAATTCCGATCAATATTATTAAGAAGTCGATGCCTTTGTTCAGTCTCGAAAGACTGAGGATACCCCTGTAGAGGCAGTTGCGCATCTAATTGTGAGGCAAGGGTTCCGCAATCTCCAACCACTCGTCTCCTGAATCAGCATTTTTGAGCCCAGCTGCAAGGAGAAGTCCAGGACGACTGGAAACAATGCCGATATAAGCGGAGAGCACATACAGTCCCAAATGGTCATCGATTTAGTACTGATCAGGTTCCTCCAGGAACCAGTGTGTCAACATGATTATTCCGTATTCATTAAAAACTAATATATTTGGATATCCTTTTTTTTTTTTTTAACCAAAATCAGCATTATTGTGCATTGTTCTCATTTTCTTCATTTACATCATATCCTTTAGAGAAAGAAAGCATATTGGAAATAGACAGAAGTAACAGTGATGCATAAAGAAGCCTTTGAAACTCTGTTCTCATAGTCAACTCATAGTCAACCTAAAAAAAAAATAGTAAATGGAAAATGTGACTAATCATTGAGTATATTTTTAAGAGAATGAATAAATTGATATTGTAAATCTTTGGCATGTCTAAGTTATTTTTCTACCTAAAGTTATTATCCAGTTGTGAGGCATGAATTCTAAGATGACTACACAGTTCATATGAAACCATGATATGTTCATGAAAAAACATTCAACAGAATCGTTAATGTAACATTTCACTAACTTGAATTTAATGATTCTCCGTAATCAATATATAAAAAAAAAAATCAACATCATACATTATAAAAATGTATTAGATTCATTAAATCAAAATTACATTTTTACAAACTTTTACTAAGCATTTCTGAATAAAAGTTAATTTTAATGAGTTGCTTTAGTTGTGCATGTATTAACCTATGTAGCAAAATATCGACAATAAATGAACTATGCGAACAGATGAAATACTAAGAAAAAATATCAAACTTGTAGTGCAACACATGAGCATAGTTTTTAGCATACAACAAGCAAGTGTTGAGGCTAGCTACTATGAGCTCAGTAGTGCTTGTTTCTATCAAACTAGCATCACCAACGATTAGCTGTAACAGGTGTTTCTCATACGGAAAACAAGTGGAAAAATTGCATATTCACCACCAAATGGTCGTCACCTGTTTTGTAAATTGTCTTGTAATGGCGCTTAACTGACTGACACACGATATGTGTCCACTTTTTTTTTTTTTTTTTTTTTTTGCAAGTATTCCCTTATTGCTACAGTTCACCTAATCACTTCTTGTTATCAATAAGAATGCTTGATAAAGAAACTTTTGGTCTAATAGTTTCAGTTATGATAGACTTTTCCATATTTATTTTGGTAATCCTTTTTTATTCTCTCATCCAATGTTTTCTTTTTGGTTATATTCCCAGATAACAATTACAAAAGAAAATAAAATTCAGTAACACTGAATTAATTTTGGCAGTAAATGGAAGAAAACAATAGTCCTTTATTTCTTTTTGTTTAATTTTATGATCAGAAAAAAATCCATTTCTAACCTTTTGTATGGCAAATTGCCAAATATCATGATGGTGGTGGGGGCAGCCTCATGCTTTTTTCCAAAGTTTCACATGAGCTTTAAATATCAGTTTTAAACAAAGTATTGATTAGATTTATTATCTTCAAGTTATTTGTAAAACTCTGAATAAAGAGTAAAATTTCCAATTTTTATTGAAGTAAAAAATGAGTTGAATGTTATCTTTGTGTTTGTTTGTATAAAACAAAATACATTCTTGTAATTTTATCCAATGTGAATGATAATAATTAAAAGTATATTAATAAAACTAAAATACTCCGATTTATTCTTGTAAGTTATAATAAACGTGATCGAAAGTTTAAATAGTGGGCAACTCCAAAATCTGTAGCAGAAAATTGTAGAAAAAATATATTATCACCCTAAAAGGTGTCACTACATGTACCATCCCAAATGATTGTGAAAGGGTTTCTTCTAAAACAGTTTTAGAATGACTTAACATTATTTTAGAGTCCCTATTTATGTGTTTTCTCATGAGGTCAGTTTTTAATATTTGAAAAATTCAGCTTCTTAAAAGGGACACTTTGGATCAAGACAAAGATTCAAATATTCTCAGTCTCAGATTTCTTCTCCTGTGAGAGAATACAGAACATTTTGATTTTTATTCTACCATTATTTTGCAATCTGAAACCAATAATCATTCCATTAAAATTCTATGTGTTAAAATAAGTCAAAATTAAAACTTCCTGATGCGTACACATTTAATTCAATAACAAAAGGTCAGGTAATGAATATAGAAATTACTAGACGAATTATTCGGGATATTTTATACAGGGTGTCCAAAAATGCATTGAAGAGTTTTGAACTTAGAATAAATTCTTAATTTTTGATGATATATATCTTTCTGTAATTTTAACACAATCTGACTAAGTTATTGGGAAATTAAAAGAAAAAAATGTAAAATTCAAACAATATTTATGAAAAATAATGTCTATTTGTGCTCTTTCCCAAACATTATTCATAACAGATTGCAGAATCTTTGGATTGCGATTTAACTACCTTATTTCGTTCCTGATGTTTTCCTTCAATTCTTGCAGGGTTTGAGGTTTGTTAACATAGACTCTTTCTTTAAGATATCCCCACAAAAAAAAAAGTCAGGGCTAGTCAAGTCTGTTTTGGAAAGAGCACAAATATGCGACGCTGAAAGTGAGCAACATTTAAAAGACTTTATTTTTCATAAATAAAGATTGTTTGAATTTTGCGTTTTTTTTTCTTTCTTTTTTTTTTTTTTTTTTTGAATTTCCCAATGTCTTAGTCAGATTGTGTTAAAATTACTGAAAGAGATCAAAAATAATCTATTTTAGTTCAAAACCTTTGTGACTTTTTGGATACCCTATACAAATATTTCATTTAATTGATAATTTACAATTATGAATTTTTATTAAGTATCATCAGCATAGGCAGTTTTAACTAGTGTTGGGACGATTCCTAATTTTTTTCCGATTCCAGGAAAATGTTGATTAACGATTCTGATACCAGGTACGATTCAGATTCCAATTCCTGTGGAATTGTTTTGAAATATACCATTATATAATCGAAAATTTTTGTGTAGCGAAAAAATTTGGTACAGCGAAAAAGTGGAAATACAATTAAGGGAATTTCGAAAACGATTTGATTTTTTTGTAAAATTTCATCCATTGAAGATAAAAGTCAAAACAAATATTTTAACCATGAATTAAACATGTACCATGAAATTAATAACAATCAATTTCAGGAGTTATTTTATATATTAAAAAATATAAAGAAAAAGTAAGTCATGATTAATTCAACAAAAATACAATAACATCAAATTTCAAGGGGAATAACATGTTTTGTTTATCTTTTGATATTCATTTTTTTGGTTTTATTTTATCTTTATCTTCGATAACTCTTTAAAATTTAACATTTTTTTTTGCAGCTTCAATCGCTAACTGATTTTTATTCCACTTTCTAGAATATTCTTATTTCTAAATGAAATTTAAAAATAACTAAATCTTTGATTAAATTTTTAGCCTTTATATTCAATCGTCTCAAATTATTCCTATTTATTTATTTGACTTTTTAAAAAATATTTTTAACAATAATGTTATTTTTTAAATCTAAATAAATTGGTTTGGTAAATGTTACGTTATGCTACAACAGAACACTGACCATTCTAATTTGTTTTTTTAAAGGTATTTGAGGTCGCTGACAACGAATCTGATAATCAAACCTGCCGCAAATTTACTGTTTGCATGGTATGAACCCCTAGACCTTGGGACTATTTTGTGCCATTTCACCTTCGGTAGTGTTTTTCTTACATGATTCGTTCATGTGTGAACGGGCGTAGTGAAATGTCTTATTACATTGCGGAGAAATCTTTCTAATAAGAAAGTTTAAACGAAAAAAAAAAAGCGGTTCGTTTTTTTTGTTGTTTTTTTTTTGTCTTACGTTGTTTTTAAATGCTTCTTTATAAAGTTTTCATGAGCAGTTTGCCAAAACATAGCAAACACATTTTTATGTTTTTCGTTCTTTTCAGGGGGGTATTCCATTAACAGGTGCTTTTGCAGTTTAATTAATCGTTTTTTCGTAAGTAACGCACTGACATTTACCATTTCAGAAAAAATTCTGTTTACATTGGGGAGCAGGGGGAATTTTTGTGAAATGGTAAATGTCAGCGCGTTACTTAGGGAAAAACGGTTGATTAAACTGCAGAAGCACCTGTTAAACTACATAAGTCCTATAATTGAATACGCCCACCCCCCCAAAAAGAACAAAAAACTAGTGGTGGGACGATTAATTGGAATCGTTAATCATAAGAATCGTGTATTTTGGGGGGAATTGGAATCGCATCATTAAGAAATGTCTTAGATTTAAGATTCTCTTATATTTTTTAAGTTGAACTGTTTGTTTGAAGTGAGATTAATGCTGTCAAAAATTTATGATAAAAACGTCATAGAACTTTTCATAACATATTAAATATGATGTACAAGAATTTTATTAACTACTTTAAAGGTAATCTGTATTTATCTTAATGAGTTTCGAAATTTCTTAGAATTTTTTTCTTTCTTTAATTCTTTGATTAAAAAAAAAAAAAATTCTTTTTTACTTTTAGCTGAACTTGCTTTTATATTTCACCATTTCGTTTTTTAGTAATAAATGCTTCTCTACATTAAACACCGACCTTGTGTCTAACTCTGCCCCCGTGGGGAGGCAAGTAAATAGGAAATAATATGGCGGCTGAAAAACGTTTTTCGACCACCATAAAAGCATTACAATATATTTAAACCCTGAAGAATTTCCGCCATGCACACTTGTTGTTCTAAGTTAACTAGCCACTACTTGTGTTTCAAACTTTAAAAAAAAAAAAAAGCACTTTAAAATAGTAAAAACACTAAAGTTTTTTTCGTTTTGGAAGGAAGGTTTCAGGCGCTCCTATTATCTCAAAGAACCAGCTATGTAAACACTTTGCAATATTTTTCAATAACTATTTAAAAAAAAATTCTTTACAGTCAATTTTTATTTAAAATTAAGAAATTATTTTCTAAAATATTTTGTTTATATGTTTACATTTTGTTTTTAAGTAAAATTAAGAAATTAATTAAAAAAGTATTGTTTATATTCATCTTCATTCAAAAGGGTTATTTTTTTGGTAGCTTCACCAGTTGTTAACCTAAATTTTCCGAATGTCAGCTATGGGAATGAGAGCTACTTATCTAAGCTTCACCGATTTTTGTTATGATTTATCTGTTTTTTGTTTGTTTTTGGATAGAGGATTTTTCTTTTTTTTTTTTGTCGGAGTTTATGTAATTGTTAACAGGAAAATTGGTGAAAGTAACTAATTATGGGCCTTGAAGTTTCGAAACACAGACAGCGCCTATGTATGTGACGGAATAGGAAACTCATTAAGATAAATAAAGATTGCCTTTAAAGTAGTTAATAAATTCTTGTATATCATTAAATATGTTATGAAAAATTCTATGACGTTTTTATCATAAATTTTTGACAGCATTAATCTCACTTTAAACAAACAGTTCAACTTAAAAATATAAGAGAATCGTAATGAAAGAATCTTAAATCTAAGGTATTTTTTAACGATGCGATTCCAATTCACCCCAAAATACACGATTTTTACGATTAATGATTCTGATTCCGACTAATTGTCTCACCACTAGTTTTAACGTCCGTTTTACATTTTAGCATGTGTTATAGACGGCTTTTAGAAATTGACTAAAAGTGATCAATGAATAAAAACAAAAAATTATATCAATTAAGTAAAAAAAAATATTAAATAAAAAATTCAATGTTCAGGTTGTGGAATTAAAAAAAATTGCATTGCTTTTTATTAAGGCTTGCTTCAAATTTGTTTCTTGAAATAAATGAGATCATGCAATAGATTCTTGAATATTTGTTATAATATATATATATATATATATATATATATATATATATATATATAAATATAAAACAGAATTTTCTCAAAATGGGAGCAGCAGTTAATGGGTAAAATTTCTTAGCTCTTTTCTCCTTTCCCACCAAGGTAACATGCTTTTATATATGATTTGCTGCATTTTCTATTGATAGAAATCTCAACCACCTCCCATGTGCATATGCACACACAGCATGCACAAACATACTTAGCTTTGAGAAGTTTGCTTTTTGATTGCAGAAAAAATAGTATTTTTCAGTATCAAAAGTTAAAAGTTTTTATTTTTTATCGAATCTAAGGAAACCTTCGCTAATCGCAATTCAACAGTTTTTTTAATTTATTTTTACTGATATAAAATATGTTAAAGCTGCTATTCTCTATAGAAGATTTGTAAAAAAAAAATAATACCAACTTCTTGATTACATTATATCTTAAAGAAAACAGTTTATAAATTGAAATGCCAACAAATTAAAAATAGCATATTGAGCACATGATTCTTGTTTTAACTAAACTGGAGTGACTATTTGACATGGCTTCAATGGGGTAGCTCTTGATGGGGCCTATGAAGATGATTTACTTTTCTTTATAGTAGTCCAGGAGTGAAAAGGTTTCCAGATATTTTCCTCTTTGGTGGGCTGGTATATGACCATTTTCACTTGAAATATATTTCAGTAATATTAACTATGGCTATTCATTTTCAATAGCTATAAGTTTATTCTGACTGGATTATACTCACAGGAATATGAGTGCTTCTATCTGGACTTAACATGTCAAGTGTATTCAGCAACTGATCTCTCACTTCAAATCCTTTTTGTCACATGATTAAACCAACCAGTCTGATGTCTACTTGTATTGTGGGCCATAATTGACTAGAATTAAAACTTGTCAATCATACCTAACAGGAAACCATATACATTTGCACAGCATAGTACTGCTAAGTAATATGCAACATGATTTCAGTGCTCCATAGTTCAATGATAATATCTACTCTGATTCAGATTAACCATAACAACCAATGCATTCTTATTTGAAGATAAAAAAAACCGATAGAATACCATGTAACATGTAACGGTATTCTATCGGCATTCCAGTGGCATTAACATCAAATTTAATGAACTTTTCTTTTCCTTCTATGTTGATGGTTGCGGCAATACCTACTTTTTTTGTTGTTGGAAATAGTTTTGTTATTGTATCACACAAGAAATAATAAAAAATTTTGTAGTTTTCAAATGATGATGGAAATTCATTTTAACATCTTAACATCATGGCTTAAGGTAAAGAAAGCCATAAATTTAATTGCATAATCATAAGGAACACATAATTTTCCATAATAATACCAAGTTTTGTAAGAATAACATAAAAAATAAATGTTGGATGAATTACTGAATTTCTTGAAATTATTAGATCCATATTTTAGCCAGCTTTATATAAATGATTATTAAAGAAAAGGTTCGGCTGTTTAAATTCTTATAACTTTTGAATCCTGTGCTCATCATCCATTCTGTCTCCATTGGGATCTTCTGATCACTCATTACATTTTGGTTTTATCTTAATCGAGAGAACTAAGTCCTTAGATATACCTCTCCATCATACTATATATCGATAATCTATGGCTGATTGGGATAACTTTCGAAGATTTTATACCTCTGCACTCCATGTTCAGAAAAAAACGTGTCCTCTACAGTATCTGATCTGACTGAATGGTTAATTGTTGATGTAGACCACTTCATACTCTTCAAGAAATTCCAGCAAAAACCCAAACAGCTTGCTGTGGTTCACCCCAGAATATGCCGCTGCCATTGCTCACAGAAATCACTATTTCCATTGCTTCCAACAAAATAAATGCTGTGAAACCCAAGCCACCTTTAGGACTCTCAGCAAACACTGTAAAAAAAAAAAAGTAATAAAAAATGCAAGAGATTCTGAACAGAAGCGTGTCCTCTATCCCTACCATCATCAATGGACCTGAAGTAATTTCATCAGCATCCGACAAAGCAAAACTCTATGTCAAGAACCTTGCAGCAAATTCTATTCTTTGTGATTAGGTCCACCTACTTCCGATATTTCCTCCTGTGACTGAAAAACACACTATTTGACATAAAAATATCTTTGATGTTGCCAAGCCTATCAAAAGCCTTGATTCCAAAGCAACTGGGCTTCGACAGCATTCCATGTTGGGTTAATTAACCTTTAAGTTAACTGTAAAGTAAATAAATAAAAACTTAACTTTTCTTCTTTAAATGGCTTCCTAGTGGAAGCTATATTGACGACAAAAGAAAAAAAAATTAATGTAATATTTTTTTCATTTTTTACACACACAGATGCAGACAGATATGTCTGTTTATTTTACATGTTTACAAGAAAGAAAAAGTATGTCACATACACGTTTTTAGAAAAAAACAAAGGGAGACAACTCCAGGTCACCTAATTTTACTACATACACCATCACTTAACAGACAAAGGGAGACAACTCTGTTGCTTATATCACCCATAAATAACGGTCAAAGTAAGACAGCTCTTCAATATTTAATAACCCAACGACATTGATAAATTTTCAATATTCCAGCCATAGTGTTAAAAAGGCTTCAACTGGAACTAGCTCCCATACTTAAAAAGTTGTTTAAACGTTGCCTTAAGGAGAAATGCTTCCCAACAGCCTGGAAAACTTCATTAGTCTGCCTCATATTTAAAAATTCTAGAAATCAATTCTCTCCATTTCAGTACAGACTAATCAGTCTCTTGTGCATCATGAGTAAGTTGCTGGAATCTGTGATAAACAGAAGTGGTCAACCAATTCAGAAAAAATAACTTACTCAATGACATGCAATATGGTTTCCATTCTGCGAGATCTCTAGCTGATGTACTGTTATATCATATATGAATAATGAATCTCTTGACAGGGGCTTCGTTTCTAGAGCAATAGCTCTTGACATATAAAAGGCTTTTGATAGAGTATAGTATAAAGGTCTGCTTCACAAGATGGAATAGCTGGAAATGTCCTCTCAATTATCAGATCATTTCTCTCTGATAGGCTTATAAGAATAGTCGTTGATAGACAGAAATCAGAAACTCATAGTATTAACACTGACATCCCTCAAAGTTCCATCTTGGGATCAACTCTCTTCCTGATTTCATCAAATCACATTCTTAAATCATTCATAGACATTTATGCAGATGACACCACAATCTGTTGCAACACTTCAAAGGCCAGCAATAACCAAGATCTTTCTGATTCTCTCTCTTCTGATCTTGAGAATGTGGTGCAATGGGGAAAATGGTGGCTGATTAATTTTAATGCATTGAAAACTAAGCTTCTCTCCTTTCATCATAATCGCTCTGATCCTCATCATGCCCCAATTGAAATGAATGGCTCTTGTCTTGGGAAAGCTTCTGGGATATACTTTCACTCCCGATCTGAAATGGAACACGTACATCAAATATATTGCCAAAATTGTTGGAAAAATGGTTGGATCACTCTACCATTCCAGAAGGTATCTTAATGCCGATGCATTCCTGTATCTGTATAAGAGCCAGATATGCCCTAAAATGGAGCATTGTTGTCACATCTGGGCAGGAGCTACTCGACGTGCCCTATCCAGCCTTGATAAAGTTCCAAACCAGCTTAGAAATCTAGTAGGTGATGTCCTTTTTTCTTCCCTGCAACCTCTTTCCCACAGAAGAGACATTGTGAGCCTCTGCTCTATCGTTATTTTCATTGCAAGTGCTTGACTGAACTCCAATCTATGGTTCCTCTTGCCAAACTTCACAAAAAACATTTGACTAGTTACAACCACTATATGCGATCCCCCCCTCTCACTGTGCCTAAATCGAAGGGCTGAACAAAACTTTCCCAGAACTGCCCGTCTGTGAAGCACTGCTTCCCAATTGAATACAACATGGTAGCCTTCAAATCCAATGTAAACACATTCTTGTTGATCCGTCCCCATAAATAATCAAATTCTACCCAATTTACACCATTAACGATTACTAAATTACCATCTTACACTCATTGACCCTTATCTTCGGCCCTTGATAAGTGGTGACTCAAAAGTTAAAAAAAAAAAATCACTGATGGTATTTACATAATTTAAACGATTTTGAGCTTCTTTTATCGAGTTGATAAAATAATAAATTCAAATAATAATTACCTGGAAGAAAGAACAAACAAAAAACAGTCGACTTGTAATGTTAATATTATTTTAGTAGATGTGTCCAATCAGCTCTACAAGAAGCTCTTTTGATCATGATTAAGTTTGAAATAACATTTTTATCAATAAACGCACAAATTAAACTGACCATCATATTAATTTTACTTTGTTTTATTTTATTGATCTTTCTGGGAAATACCTACAAATGTAATGTTAAGTTTCTCTTTGCTCAGCAGTTTTGTTTTATAATCTTTCAATATATTATCTTTTCTCAAACAATACCAATGTTAATTCAAATATAATTTTTTTTATTAACATCCTTTCTCTTAACTGCCTAATGAATCTGTTGTATGATTTTATTTTATTCTTTCATTTCATTCTTCCATACAAAAAAAAACTTAAATAGGTTTAAAAAAAAAAAACACAGAATATCAAGTGTATTGCTGTTTAACAATCATATAAAAGTATTAATAAAAATAGATCTCCTGAATTTCACTCAAACTGATTGACGCCTGTAATCAGTTAGAATATCTAGTCATTTATCTTCTCTGTATTTTCTGTTTATTCTTTGCTTTTTAAGATGGGGAACTTTCATAATGGAGATATTGTGTCTGCCTCAGAATATTATTAAAAAGAAACATGTTGTTGCACAGCATCAGTTATATTTATTGTTACTTGTTAAACTGCAACTTTTAGTGTATGTTATTTAGAGGCTTTTTTTTTCATCCCTATATTAATGAAAAGTCAATTTTTCCGATATCATTTTTGACACTATAGGAAAACAATGAGGCAATTCCAATGCAAATCTTTCACATTCACCTTTTTCACTAAATACTACAGCATGTTTTCATGCAAGAATATGCACATTTCATCACTGTTTAATAAATATTAGTTTATCCTCTACGACTCACTCTCTTAAATGTGTAATCCCACATAGGTAGTAATATTTCACTGTCTTTAAATTAAGCCCTCCCATGGAACCTGAAATCATCAGGTATTTTTTATTCATAGCCATACATAGCCACATGCCACTGAAAAATTATTCTCCTTCTTAAATGCAGTCATTTCATACATTTTAGACTAAAAACTTGAATTAACAAACACCCCCCTTTCATACTTAGTTTAACAGAATGTCGGAATAGCTGGCAATCAGCAGTTAGACATTAACATTAAAACCAGTCGCTCTTCAAAATAGGAGTTTGTATTTTCAAATATGGAAAAAACATTCACAGTGGTGATTTTAAATACGTTTAACCAAATAAAAAGATTCTCTTTACATATCGTATTATAACTTTTTCTACTGTAATTTAATCATTTTTTTTTTCCAATATAAACCATAATTTACATAAATGATTTAAATTACTCATCGAAAATGCAGATACACAATTATTCATGCAACATATTTACACACTGCTATTTTTATTCATACACTTTCTGCCATTTATACGTATGAGGCCCTAAACATAAACTTACGTTTTTTCTCTGCAAATTTGCTTCATTACATACAACATTAAATTAGGATTCTGTATTCTTGGCATTACCTACTACTATTGTTAGTACTACTACTACTGCTTCTACTACTACTACTACTACTACTACTACTACTACTGAAATATGTTTTATTTATTTTTAAGGTACTTATGCGGAAAAAATGACAGGGATTTTTAAAAATTATTCTGTATTTTCACCTAACAATTAAAGATATAGTATGATTTATACCTTTATTTTTATTTATACTAAATGAAAATAATATTTATAGTTTTATTTATTTTAAAAGTATTTACTTTAACCTATCAATTTGATAAAAAGCTACCATAAACATTGAATTCATCCTGACGTGCTCATATTGTGTTACGATCACAAAATGCCCCCCCCCATTTTTTTTGTAACATATTCTCTTTTTTTTGTTTTACATACACACTAAATTAAACTTAACTTTTAAACTAGAAGTAGCACAGTTCATCTTTTTTTTAATATCTATACTAAAATCATTTTAGCATTGTTATTATTGCTATGAACAGAGCTCCTTAAAACTATTCTGTACTTTCACCTAACAATTACATAAAAATATATCGTAGCACGTTTTATGTGTTTTTTTTTTAAATTTATACTAAAAGAAAAATTTACAATTTTATTTATTTTAAAGGTATTTACTTTCACTTAAGAATTTGATAAAAAGAAAAAAACTAGCATTAGCAGGTACTTTTGCAGAATACAGTCTGGGTTTTATTGTTGGTGGTGGTGATTTTAGTATCGTTATTATTGCTATGAACAGGACTTTTAACAACATTAACAAGTACTTTTGCTGCATATTAACGGGACTTTTTAATAAAAACACGTAAACAGCTCTGCTATTTAGTGTAGTGCTAGGTGTATCAGAACTTTTCGGGAATTTTTGACACCTAACACGAAACTGCGAATAAAATATAAAAAAAAACTCATAATTTCTCTTTAAAAAATAGTAGAAATATTATTTTTTACTTTTTTAAAAAACAGTGTTTACAAAGTGCCGGCACACCTTCATGCAGCCATTTTTTTTTTTTTACGTAATGAAATCAATTGTACGAGTTAATTTTTTTTTCAATTTTAAAATTTAAAAAATCTATCAAAATTTTCTATTGGTTAAATTTTTACGATATTTTCAGGGTCAGTGTGAAACTTTATGCTCTTTCCAATAAACCGAATATAATAGACAAAGGGTTTTTTTTTTAAAATTCACCCCCCCCCCATTTTGAAATGTCTATTAAAATTTTAATAATTAATTTACGTACCAAAGTTTTATATATCACAAATTGAAGATAAAATATCAATAAGTAATATACTGTAAATTAAAACAAAAAAAGAAGTGTTTTTTTAAATTTACCTGTAAAGTCCAAAGTGTAAAACCTTTTCTTTTAAAAACCATGTTGATTTTTTTTTTTTCTTAATTGGAAGCCTATGTTCTGCTTACATTGTCCAGTACGTAATGGACGCTAACAACAATTTTTTCTATTTCATTCAATGTTTTCTTTTTTTAGATATTAAGAAAAAAAAAATTCACTCGATAAAGAAGAATGAAAATATAATAAATCAAAAATCTATGTATTTCTTTGAGAAAAGAAAAAAAAATTCCTTGTGTGTTTTTTGAGGCAAAAACTTATAAGTAAAATTTGACTATTTTTAAACTATGGGAACACATATTTCTTCAGGCACAAAGCTAGACAGCTAACGCAAAGTGTAGTTTTTACTGCCTTTTATCCATCCGTAGTTCTAAACAAGGCCAAACGGCTACTTCCGGTTTTTCGATAAAGATGTAAAAATGCTTGCGTAATCGCGTTTTTTTCAAACAGTCGTTTAAAAAATTCTTTTATTTAAAAAATAAATGGAATTTAAAATATAAATATGGATAAATTCTGAACAATGAAGAATGGACTAAACATTCAATAGTATTTTTATAGGTAAGTGATTTTTTCGAATTTATATCGATTTTTAATAACCAAAGTAAGTAAAATTTTGTTGATTTTCTTCAAATCTTTTTTTAAAGAAAACCGATTTGCATAATTTGCTATTAAACCTGTTATTTTTAAAAAATTTGGTCTTTGCTCCGTTAACTGAAAAAAAATTAGGGTTTGAATTACATTTTTCAAGTAGTTATAAGCTTGTAAAGATAGGAGGTCGAATTATTCAATTTTTTTTCATGCATTTATAAGATCGGTTTCTGACACTGCTAGTGTAGTGCCAGTTGATACTGAAACTATAACTTTATTATTATTGTTGGTGTTGGTTTTAGTATAATTGCTATTCTTACTAATAGCACTATTTTGATTTTCTACATCCTTATTTTTGGTTTTTATTTCGATTTATTATTAGCAGTAATAGTCTTATTGGTATTCTTTTTTGTTTTATTATTACTATTCTGAGTATTTCTACTATTGGCTATATTACTATTACTAGTACTATTATGCTTATTCCTGTTATTAATATTAGTATTAACATTACTTCATTTCTTAACATCTTTTAGTATTATTTTCTCAATGCTATTAGTATTACTATTATCGCTATAGTTCTATTAGTATCATTGAGTGTTACTATCTGTAGTATCATTATTTGTCTTATAATTTTCTCAGTATTGCTATTATCATTAACATTTTTATTGCTATTTATTTTTAATATTATCAATAATATTATTACTATAAGTAGTAATAGTAGTAGCATTATAATTTTTGTTATTATTGATATTAACATCACTATCATATAGAATTATTCACCATTAATTCTAGCTTAGGCTTGGTCATGGAAATTTCGTCACTTACTCTGAATTCCCAGGCAATGCTGGGACACTGGTAGACTAGTATTCAATATATTTTCAGTTCTCTGGCAAGTGCTATGTATTTACTTGTCTTTTTTTTCTTCAGCATCACCCTGTGAATTGCTGGGATGGCAAAATCTATTGAAAACATTTTTACCCCCTTCTCGTTATCTATTATCATTTCTGGTGGTCTTGCTTAAGGGAATTTGTTAGTGTGTCTTTCTATATCTCATAGGATTTTATTTTTCATTTTTTCAGCACTGTCTCCAGTTTGTACTCGTATCATTGGTCTGCATGTTAAAAATTCAGTCAGCTGCAGAGTTGTCATGTAAATATCTTCCCAATCCAGTCATGTCTGTTTCTATATTCATTTTAAACTAGTTTGTTGCATTCTGACCAATAATTTTGAACCTAATAGTTGTCATAGGGGTGAAAGGTAAAATACTTATACTATGGCACGATTCCTCCTAATAAACAATTATAAAATTTTAATTAATTTGATGTGTTTCATGTAAGTAAAAAAATTTTTTAATAATTTTAAAATTATGTTCCGCTTAAACAAAATGGAGTTCTGCAAAAACTATTACATCTGTTGTCAACAATGTTCTTAATATTATCATTTAAGTAGGATCGTTTCCATTTTTTCATTCATACATTATTAAGATATTCCTACTGTAAAGTTTTGTTTGTATGTCATGTTTTTGTACATCAAAAAAAAAAAAACTGTAGAAAAATACATTTAACAGTCATTTAAATTGGAAATTATAAAAAAATTTTGAAATAAGAATGCACATACAAAAATGTTATTAAGCTAATAAGAGGAATGAAATATCTTAATTATAAAAAGAGAGGGTAATCCTTGAGTTGAATTATTTTTCTGTAGAGAAGAATGCAGGTATTGTTCATATCTTCAAAATGATGTGATTTCAAAATATGTGATGTGTGTATATATATATGTATGTATGTATGTATATATATATATATATATATATATATATATATATATATATTAGAGTGGCAAAATTTTAATATGATAAAGAAAAAACTGACCATATTTAGAGGTTTAATCGATTAAAGTATGAATAAAATAAGGAGGGGAAAAAAGTGGGGAAATTATATATCTTGGAAGTTTTTTAACCTTTTAAAACTATATAAAAAACTTATTTAATTTTTATATTTTTTTTATCATTTGTTGGAAAACTATTTAGTAAGCCATTTAATCACTTGCAATCAATGCATCAACTTGGTCTCTCGAATTCACAATAGTCCTAATGTTAATTTAAAGGATCATCAGTTGTTTACCATGAAACACTGTTTCAGGGATTTATATATAACTAGCGGGGGGTTCCCGGCGTTGCCTGGGTGTTTGGAGGTGTGTGTGTTTTGGGGTAAATGAAAACAAAAATCGTTGGCCGGGTGTTTGTTTTTTAAAAAAAAACGTAGCCTTGACGCACAGTTGGAAAATAATAAAGTGTGAAAAAAAAACGTTCGCCGTTTAATGGCAGGGGCCCGTTTTTGCTGACTTAATGACGTCAACTTTGAGTGCAGGACAGTGTTTTATTTACCGCAAGTCTGTTCGCTTCTTTTTTTATACGAAAAAGCTTAATGCACATGTGGCGATAGAAAAATCTTGAATATTTATCTTTTCAAAGTCGGGCAAATTTAATAGACAGGCGGCCCCAGTTGTTAACTTGTAGATATTATCATTTAGGCGTGATATAAAAAGTGAGTCGACCGATTGCTTCTCGGAAAAAAGCCTTTCTTGGATATACACAAAAAGCGAACATACATACACACATTTTCGCTTTTATATTTATAGAGATTGAATAAAATGAACAAATCGATGAAGAGAATCACAAGGTGTAATTATTAAAACCGAAAGCGCTTTTCGTCAAACTACTTTTTCAAGGAGGTTATGTCCGAAAATGTTTGTAGAAATTATAGGCAGCGGCAAGAGAGGAATAGAGGGGAGGAAAAAAAAAATTCACAAATGGAAGCCACCCAAGCTATCCCAATGTGTCTACCTAAACATTTTTAACTAACCGAAGGTTTCTCTGCTTGCACAAAGTAGGGGGGGGGGGCTAGAACTGATAGGTAGCGCCTCGAGGACGGCCAGCTGGAACTTGGTGCGTCCTCTATGCAGAAAAACACTCTGGAAAGAATGCAGAACCACAGTCCCTTTTTATCCACTAAGTGTTGACCAATAGCCGATTCTACCTATTGACAGTTAGAATTATTTGGGTAGACACATTGTTTCCGTTTGTGAATTTTATTTTTCTTTGTTTATTTTTTTCCTATCACTCTCTCGCTCTCTCTATAATTTCTACAAACATTTTCAGACATATCCTTGAAAAAGTGATCTGATGAAAAGCGTTTCCGGTTTTAATAGGTACGTGCAAAATGAACAGCTGATACTCAAAATGTATAAAAATTTTGACTACTCCCTTTACTTAAAAATTCACCAAAATTCTGGAAATTAACCAATTTTAATGAAATTTTCAGTAATTATCAAATAATGATCACGGAATATAATGAACCGTTATTTTTATTTGAATCTTAATGAAAATGTATTTATTTTGTTTTAACAAAAACACCTTTACTAAAGTTATGGTTTTCAGTAGTAAAAAAAAAAAAAATGATTTAATTCATTTTTGCTATTTTTATGAAAATAAAGCATCGTAAATTGTAACAATAAAAAAAGAAAAATTAATTTTTACAGGAACATTATGAAAAAAGCCCCTAAAGTCCTTATTAATGAATTCGAAATAACTCAAAGAAAAATTAATTTCTCAAACTATCGATATTATCATTGAATTAAGCATTGTTTATTTAATATTTTCACACAAAAAAATTATAATTGCAAAAAATATTTCTATTTTTTTTTTTTTTTAGATTACATGTTTTACATCACGGTTTCAGCGTCGCTGTAAGCCTATTCAGGAGAACACAAGCAAATACTTTCCCAGAGACTGAGAGCAGTGATATACCCCTGTAGTTACCGCACAGCCTGCGATCTCCCTTTTTGAATATGATCACTAGCTGTGCGTCTTTTCAATCTTGAGGGACAGTTGCAGTGGTCCAGGCACTCTGTATGATTGTGCAGAGAGTGCTAAGTAGTTTTTGTCCTCCTCGCTTGATGATCTCAGGGTATATGCCGTCAGACCCAACTGATTTGCCATCCTGTAACATCAGCACTGCTTTGCAGATTTCATCTGAGTCAGGGCATCTGTCCATCCAGTGCTGTGTCGGGAACTGCTCCAGGTTGATTATTGCTTGTTCGTCAATGTCTGGCATCTCGTTTTGAAATGCTCAGTCCATCATTTTAGAAGCTCGCATTTGTTATTGAGGAGAGTGGAATTGTCGCTTGCAAGTAGTTGATCGGAATGGCTCACATGTGGGCCCCAGATTGCTTTCATACTCCCATAGAAACCCTTCATGTCATTGGTGTCAGCCAGAATCTGTAGTTCAGCAGCCTTAGCCATCCACCAACTGTTCTTAAGTTCCCTACATCTGCTCTGGAGCTTGCTGTTTGCCTTAGCGTACTTTGCTTTGATGGATCTAGTGTTCCTGAACAACACTGAACTTCTTGCAGCGTTTCTCTGGTCTATGAGTTCCTTGATTTCTTCACAGTTCTCATCGAACCAGTCCTCATGGCGTTTCCCGACCAGTCCGAGGCACTCTTTGGATGTTTCATAAACAGTTTCTTTGAAGGACAGCCAATCTGAGTTTATATCTCCGCTTTGTTCAGCAAGTCTGTTATTGAGAGCATTCACCAGCTCTTCTCTTACATTTTGATATTTCAAGCCGTTGACATCCAGCTTCTTAGGGGGTGGTTCTTTATCTTTATTTTGCATCTCAGTTTGAATATCGCTTGTGTCTGGATCATAATATGGTTAGTGTTGCAGTTTGCTCCCCTCATTGCTCTCGTGTCCAGGATATCTGGGAGGTCATCATTTTTTTTTTTTTTTTTAACATCATTTTTTATAAGTAAGATTCTAATATTTTCTTCGTTTGAATGAAATGTGAAATTTTCGGCATAACATAATTTTTATATAATCTTGAAAAATAATTTTTTTTTTTTTAATTTAAAAGCAGGAACATAGAAAAATAATTACATAAAAAAATGGTAAAAACTGTACAAACGTTCACATTAGGAATGTATGGATACATGGCTGGGGAAAAAACAAAAAAGAAAATCAGCATTCCCTATCTCCCTATAACTACCTGACGTCATTTTCAGACAGTCTTTTGACTTTCTGACATTTTGGTCTTCTATAGAATCCACACTTGGATGATTTTTCGTTTGTTGTGATCCTGCGAAGCCAGAACCTCTGACTTTTGGGGGCTGATTAAGCTATTTTTTGTAAAACAAGGTAGTTTTTATTATTATTATTATTATTATTATTATTTAATTCAGTACCTTAAGACTTTACTAATTACCTATGAAATAGACCCAGAAAACTAGTATTTATCTTTCAAAGCATTTTCACAATGAAAATTTCTCAGCTACCGAATGTCACTGTGAAAACATTTTTCATTATAACTTTTTTTTTTATGTGTACAAATATTTTTTTCCTTTTGGAAATTAACTATAGGCTTCAAATAGAATTTAAAAAAATAGTTGAACTCTACAAAAAAATTATGATAAACTTTCAAAACTATGTGCCTTTATTTTTTGTCTGCCATTTTTGCCCGTTATTAGGTTTTAATAATTACACCTCGGGATTCTCTTTTAATCGACATTTATTTTATTCAATTATATATAAATTTTCCCATTTTTTTTTTCTTTCCCGTTTTATTTTATTATTTTAATCGTTTAAACATCTAAATATGGTCGATTTTTCTTATATATATGAGAGAAAAATTGCATCTTACTAGAAATTTATTAGTAAGAAAAATTTCAACAACTAAATCTTGATTTAATTAAATATATTTTCTCTTTACTAGTGATGCGCATTTTTTGTAGACCTAATTATTACTTTGATATTTGATTTTTCTCTTGACCTTTGAAAATCTTATTTTATATATCAACATCAAAGGAATGTTTCATTATTGAACCATTTGCACGGGAATACTTCCCACCCCCTCTCCCCCGTAATTAACTGGTTAATTTGCTTTGTTGATTACATTCACACTGATGTTATTCAGGTGTTCAATGACACAGCAAATAAAAATGATAGGTTTTTATTGACTAATATCTACTCAAACTGCTGAACTTTACCAGCAACATTTTCTAAAATATGCATGACCTTTTAACGTGAGAAGAGTAGGCACATGGTCTAATGGATGCTCACAAAAGCTTATGAAATCGGTAGAATTCAAATCCTGTTCGGTCCATTGCATTCAATGTATGTACTAATAGTACAGTGGAAGGCATGAAACTATGACTACATGCATCTGCTGTTAAACTAGTAAATTCTGTTCAATTATTCACAATAGTTGAATGGTGTTTCAACATTAAAAAATAATTCTAAGTACGATTGACCTGCCATAATAAAAGTAGAGATTCTTATTGTGATTTTATTCAATTTATGAAGGTTTTATTTAAACTCATTTACTATTAATGGGTACATAAATGATGACCATTTTTACACTCATTATTCATCATGGGGAAGTAGGGAGAAAATTACCTGAATTCCACAATGGATTAAAGCTTCATAAAAATCATGAATATCTCATAAATGATGATAAAATAAGAATATCCTGTGTCATACGTTATAAAATTATCCTTGAATTTTGCTTTTATTTTGTACTTAATATCAGTTTACATTAAAGACATAATCTTTAATCTGTTATGCATATCATATATAAAATACTTTACCTCTTTATCTATACTATTAATAAAATTCTCAATGTTTATTTATGTGTGTGTATATATACCAATAAAACTTACGGACAGATGCACCGAATTGAAAAATTATTTTTCCCCCTGAAAGGTGTGAGTCCCTAGATTGTCCTTATCTATATATGGTTCATAACGAACAATGCCGAGTCATGCAAAAAGCCCGAAATAAGGGTTTTGGGCCATTTCATGCAATTATTGAAAAAGTTACCTGCCCATGTCAATGGAAATTAGCACTGTCTGTATACAGTTGCGGTAACATCTTTCGGCATACAGACAGGACTTATGGTGCAATGGATAACGCGTCTGACTATGGATCAGAAGATTCCAGGTTCGAATCCTGGCAAGTTCGTAATAATTTTAACCATCATTTTATTCAACGTTTACTCATTATCCTTACCCTTAGTTAGGGTATTTTTGTTTTTTTAGTGATTTTGTTTTGTGCATATGGGAATTCCATATTCAAAATTCACTGGGTAAGTGTTGATGGTAAGACGAGGTTGAGTGTACTTCATGTTGAGTGTACTCGATTTTGTGTTTGACTCGGTGTCGTGTGTGCCAACACGGTGCAGCCACTAGTTGTTAATAATAGCTTTATTAACAAAAGGAAAAGTATATAATTAAATTTGCTTTGTCAGTAATTGATGGCAAATATTTGTCTGTTGTTTCAATCGATTTTAATATTTAATACTGATCAATATTTTTTTTTTTTTTTTTTTTGATTAATTATAAAGGAAGGTGGAAGACTTTAGATTAGGAACCTGAGTGATGCCAGGTAGAGTTGCTATTTAGATATAAAATGCCTTATGTTTTCTCTGAGGAGTTTTATATGAATAATATTTTCTTTAATAAATTCTATTATAACAGAAAACGTTTGTGACTGTCTGTTTCTAGAAAAACAGACTAGAGTTCCTAAAATATAAAGGTTTATATGTATGTAGAATTTTCCTAGGAACATGATCAGATGATATCTGACACTCTACAAGCAGTTTTAAGAAATACATGCACTCTTTTCCAATATTTTATTAAAAAGATAGTTTAACAAATTACAGTTGTTCAGTTGAGAGAGATTCAGACTGACGACCTTGAGTGTGATGTTTTGATCCCGTCTCAGATTGTTTTTGTTTTTAATGAAAGCAAAGAATATTCTTTTTCCTTTTTATTTTAAAATATAAAAAAATGTAAATCAAAAGCATCTTAGATTTTATAACACCTCTGTTCGTTTGTATCTCTCTCATATCTCGATCTTTATATATTATAAAGGAGAACACATGTCTACCTGTGTGTATTGTACCTTAAGTATGTTTCACATGTAATTTATTTTCTAGAAACATGAGAGAAATAGTTCTGTCCATAGATACCTTTTTCTCCTATGTTATTACACATTGAAATTCATCTATAAGCATTATTAGCATGAATAGTGATTACAATATGAGGCTGACACCATCAATGTTACTCATAAAATATACTCTCCTGTTGTATGATCCTTATTCCGTCCTTTGTAAGATAATACATAAAAAGTATTAAAACAATTTTTAAAAAATATTAGTCTACTCGTTGGTCCTTAAAGGATAAGATGAAAAATGGTCAAAATAAGGTGATTTTGAGATTATATTGTCTTTTATTGTCTTAAGAATACATTTTTTAAGCGATGAGTGAAAAAAATAACTCAGGAAGCCTCCAGAGCACTTCTGCAAGCACCAATTAAGATTAAGGAGGCCCTGCTAAAAGCACTACTAAAACCAACCAATCAACCAACCTCCTCTCCTCTTTGAAAAGAAAATATTTTTTAAGTAAGACCTGAAAAAAAAAAATCGTCAGAATCCACAGGAACACTACAAAAAGCAGTAAATAAGGTTATAAATATAATTATAGTTATATAGCGTATATTTATATTTAAATAAGTTTTTTAACTCAACAGGATTAAACTACATTTATTTATAAGGAAAGCATGTTAAAATAAGTTAAAACAAAAAAAAATTGACCTAGTGTATGCTTTGAATAGCAGCAATGGCTTTTAATATCAGACTTAAGACAGGGCGGCCATGAAAAAGGTAAGCAATATCCTGAAATATCACTTCTACGACATGCTACACAACTTGGGATATGTTGAAGCTCACTACACAATATTCTGCACAGTTTAAAACTCTTTCCTTATAAAGTGCAGCTTGTTCAACACTTGAAGCCTGAAGATTTTCAAACAAGGGTTCAATATGCAGTTCAAATGCAAGAACTTGTTCGAAATGACCCCAATTTTCTATAAAAGTTGATTATATCAAATGAAGTCCATTTTCATTTGAATGGATTCGTTAACAAACAAAATTACAGATTTTGGGGCTCTAAAAATCTAAAGGCAATTCATCAAATGGCCATCACGTTCTTCACACTTGACTAACCCCGACTTTTTTTGTAGGGATATCTTAAAGAAAGAGTCTGTTAACAAACCCCAAACCTTGCCAGAATTGAAGGAAAACATCAGGGATGAAATAAGGAAGTTAAATCGAAATCTAGAGATTCTGCAATCTGTCATAATGAATAATATTTTGGAAAGAGCACAAATATGCGAAGCTGAAAATAGGCAACATTCAAAAAACATTATTTTTCATAAATAAAAATTGTTTAAATTTAAAAACATTATTTTTCATAAATAAAAATTGTTTAAATTTAAAAACATTATTTTTCATAAATAAAAATTGTTTAAATTTAAAAACATTATTTTTCATAAAGATTGTTTAAAGTTTTAATTTCCGTATGTCTTAGTCAGATTATGTTAAAATTACAGAAAGATATCATCAAAAATCAAGAATCTATTTAAGTTCAAAACCCTTCAGCGACTTTTTAGACACTCTGTACTATTTTCACTGCTTTTCATTCCAGGTTGAGTCAACTATAATCAGCAGAAAACTATTAAGAATCTGAAGGCAACTCCACAATTTATTTTCAACTATGGCCCCTGTTAGCTTCCTCTTCAGGGTTAGTAATAGTTGATTCTGAAATACCTGCATTTCGAATAATAATATGCTGAATTTTTAGCAACTAGCCATTAGGTTTAGTACTAAGTTTATGCACATATGTGGACAACTTTATATTATAAAATATTTATTATAAAAGCCCTTAATTTAAAAATCCTGACTCAACTCTTTTAATTAAGAACTAGTGAATAAAAAACAGAAATTCTATTAAACCAGAACTGTAACTGCCAGTCTAAGTCCACACTATATTCTGAGGCTTTTCATTTTTAAATTTATCAACATGATGGAATTCGTCCACAAACTCACAAAATGGCTTAATATCTCCATTGTAATTAGTATCTCTTACAGAACCTCTAGTCTCGTGCTAAGATTATCTGATGAAAAGTCATGACTTGATCTACATAAAAAGCCACTTGTGCTCAATGGGGTACATAAATCCCAACAAGTCAAAATGCTGTATTCTCTATGGTAATATTCAAAATGTTAACTATGCTCTGTAAATTTTTAAAATAAAAGGAACACTTTGCCTTCAAAGACTGTCAGGAGAACCTTTGTCATTGAGAACTAAAATAAGATTGAAATCCTTTGACAGAATGCTTCCATAATCACTTGGAATGGAATAAAAGAGCATATATACTGGAACTGTTCAAAATGACAAAATTAGCTCGGTTTGACAAAAGGGGAGCTTCAGCACCTAGGTTGAAATACATCACTAACAATAAGTGATGATTGTTTGAAATGATCTTTGTGTTGGCAACAAACTTTGCTTAGTTGATATGCCTATTACATTCAACTATGTTGAAAGGGAAAAAATCATTAACCATGCCACTTTTTACTACATTATCTTGAACTCATTGTGTAAGTTGATAAACACTACTTAATCCACATGATGCTTAATGGACAATTGTTTGTCCTAGAATCCTATTGTCCCTGTGTTTACTAGGGATCTTATTTCTTTCATACTTATTATCGTTTTCAAGTATAAATTGAAGATGAGAATTGAGAGGGAGAAACTCGCTTCATGAAAATTTAATTACAGGTGGGTAAGACATTTGCAACTATGTTTGATTGGTGCTGCCCTTGAATGGTACATGTCACTAAGAAAGGAAAATTTTTGACCTATTTAAATCTATTTAGAGCTTTTTTTTTTCTTTTTTTTGTAATTAGTAATTGAAATGCTTGGATATGTGACTGAGATTAGCTAATTTAGTTCAGAAATGACCAGTCATTCTCCCATTCAGTATAGAAAAGTTTATTTTCATCATTGATCTTGTGTGTTATATTAATGTGCAGATTAAGCATATCGTCCACATTGGTGGCCCCTGTCCAGATACCAGGCTAGCTTCAAGTATGATGGATGTAATTCTCACCTTCAAGAAATTACCATGCGGATCAACTGCAAAGTGCTTTCATACTATGTAATTTCTCTGCGTCAGTTCTTTCCAAAGCAATTCAATTTGATATCACCTCACCTATCAGGAACTTTCAAATCTCAGGTAATCTTAATGTCACCATTCAAGCATTCCACATGCTCATACCAAATATGCAAATAAATATTGCGCAAGCAGGATCCAAACTTTATTTTGTGTGTACTTATTTGTCTTTTGTTTTCAAGATTTCATTTAACTTAATAAATACAAGAAAACTGACTCAATATAATTGCATTCTCATTAATCTTTCTTCAATTTTCAACAATATTTTTCAGTAAAACAAAGTCTCAAAGGCTTTTCTTTTGTATTTAGATTTTTTTCAATAAATCTTAATATTTAAAAAACGTCATATTCAAAATTCATAAAAATTGGTTTGTAAGTTGTGATAAAACCTTAATACATGCCTAAAATTTAGGTTGGATTAACTCAAGAGTTTGAAAGTTATTAAAAAAATGCAATTTTCTTTGATTTATCAGACTTAATTCATATTATTTGAATTATTTGGACTACTGTTCTCATCTTCAATATTATTTGCACAATATTTCGGTTAATGTAACCTCTCACCTTGAGATGTATCTTGTCAAACTCTGAAATCATTCTGTTGAACTTGGGAATATGCATGGAATTTTGAACGGAACCATTTATTTAATCCACATGCTCTCATTCTGTCAGCCATGAATGGTTAGAATCTTAATTTGTAATTGCAATCTTAGCATTGTCTGCATTGAGGATTTAACCTTCAACCTCTTTCACTAAAAACATTATCATTTAGCGCTTATATCCATCACATCACATGTCCTTTTTTGTTTTCACCATTCAGCATTAAAGGTAAAAAAAATTTTTTTAAATTAAATGTTTTGCTTTTACGATAAGTAACAGGTTTTAATTATTCATTATATTTTGATGCAATTAGCATTAAATGAAAGATTGAAATGAATTTCTAATCCAGAAAAAAAAAAAAAAAAAAACTTTTTCTCACATCCTTCTTCATTTATTTTTAAGTTATAATTTTTGGTTGCAATATTGTTGTATTCTTTTGAGGACATGAAATGTAAGTTTATTTATTTCTTTTTCACAATTATTATTAGTTATACCAAGATTTTACTTCTATTTTACAAAAAAATAATTTGATTAGTTGCAGATGGGGAAATTATCTATATATCTATAAAAGTGAATGTGTCTGTGTCTGTATTTCCCTACGCAATAACTCTGTCAATTTTAAGTCTACAGACTCAGAATTTGATATACAGAGTACTGAGATTTGGGAAAATCTTTGTGATCGGTTTTCGGCCAGAAATTTGGCTGTTAAGGGGTCAAAGTTCAATGATTTGACCTTTGAGAACTCTACCAAACTCCTCCGACAATTTTGAGTCTAAACACTTGAAATTTTAGATATAGATTCCTTGGACATAGATCTAACTTAATAACTTTATTTGAGCCCAAAACAATAAATATTAAGGGGTTATAATAGGGGTCAAAGTTAAAAAAAAATTGACCGCTTTTTTTTTTTCTTTTTTTGCTCAACATACATCTCCAAACACCCGAGCAACGCTAGGCTGAAATGCTAGTATTATAATGAAACTGGAAAACTGCTTCTGTGGTACCAGTTTATAAGAACTCTGGCGAAAGAACTGACCCATTAAATTATCACTTCATTAGCCTCCTCCCTCCTTTCACCAAAATATTTGAGTCCATAATTAATCAAGCTGTAGTCCACCACCTTACAGTTACTAAACTTCTTTTTGATCATCAATATGAATTTAGGCAAGCCCATTCTACTGCGGATATTCTAACTTTAAATCTCTGAACGTATCTACCATGCACTGGATAAGGCAGAGGAGGGGAGGGCAGTAGCCCTAGATATATCTAAGACTTTTGAAAGGGTACTTATGAAAATCAGATCCTATGGTATTACTAGACGAATACTTAACATAATTAAATCCTTCTTAAATAAGAGAAGAATCCAAGTTATCCTCGATAGTCGTACATCCAAACAAAGATATAAATGTGGGTGTACACCAGGGATCGATCCTTGGACCTTTATTATTCCTAATATTCATAGATAACCTCCCTGATAAAATTAACTGAGATGGGTAAATTTGCTGACAATACAACGCTCTATGGCAAGCACGATGGGAAAACAAATGAACACATATGCAAGGCAATGGCAGAAACCTTAGAGGAAGACCTTTTAACGCTGCCAAAACTAAGCTTGTTTCCTTTTATAATTACATGAAACCTTCTCAACCACTAATAGCTATGGCTAATGATACATTACCTGAAAGTACTTCATTCAAGCTCATCAGCTTAACATTCACAGAAACAAGAGTTGGAACAGATACATCAAAGCATTGCCAAGGCTGCTGTGAAGAAGGTGAGCTCTCTCTCTACCATGCTAGAAAGTTACTTGCACCTGAAAGTATCTTGTACCTCTACAAGGCCACCATTCGCCCATGTATGTCATATTTGGGCTGGTGCACCTACTACTAGTCTCTCAAGGGTTCAAAAGAAAGTCGCTAATCTGATAGGTCCCGAACTGTCATCTAAGCTTTAACCTCTGTCCCATCGACGAAATGTTGCATCCCTCTGCCTGTTTTACATGTTTTTTAATGTTAGGTGCTCTGACTAACTACAAGCCCTTGTATCCTCTCAATGTAAATTCCCTCAACAAACCTGACAAGCAGCAAATCCAACCCTACACAGTAGAGATCCCTAGATGTAAGAACACCTTCTACTCTAATAGCTTCTTCCCCAGAACTGCTAGACTTTGGAATTCCCTTTCGGGTTCCTGCTTCCTCAACTGTACTGACATGCAGAAGTTCAAGTGTAATGTGAACAGATATCTTACTGCTCAACTCCCTACATATTAATCCCTGCAACTTATGTCCCTGATAATGGGCCCCCTACACCAAAGTGGCAATGTGCCTTGTTTGGGGGAAAATTGTAATAATAAAAAAAAATATAATAATAATTGGATAGCAAATTAATGATACCTGTATCTTTTATTTATTTATTTATTTCGTGAACCTACAGTTCTTTTTCTGATCTACGTCATCTGGATTTTAATTTTCAAATTTTGGATCAGATCTAGAGTAGAAATCACATTTTGACTGTTTATTCAGATTCAACTTAATGAGTGCAGTTGCAAAGGCTGATATCATTCTTTCCGAACTTCTCTGGCCTGTTTTGAGCAATTTAGAGTGAGGGTGGGGATACAAGGGGATTAACTCATATTCACCTCTCCTACACACATACGCACTATTGAACAAAGTTAGTAGCTGTTCTTGTAATAAGCCTAATAGGATAGGCATGTTTTGTGTTTATCCTCTTACCAAAACTTCTAATAATCAAGGACATGGTATAAAAATACAGCTTGAGAATTTGCTGCGATAACAGATATTTGTTTCTTTTCTATGCCACTTGTAAATGACTTGTTCTGTCACCATTTCGTCTCTCTGCGCTGTAAAGTGTTTTTGTGTATGAACGCATCATCACAAATTAAAGCTGAAAACTATTCGAGCATATGGGTTAATAAGATTGTCAATTGGATGATGAACAATACTCTGAGAGGATTAAAAATGATAGGTGGAAAAGCAAGATTTGATTAAGAGCTCAACAAATATTTGTTGAGATTGGATTTGAAAACAATTGTTCTAGTCAGCAGGTAATGTGTCCTGTAATATTTGTATTCTACAAATGCAAAGTACTTGGAAAAATTTATTTGTGGACGTTCTGTTTGGTTTTGGGTACCCAAGAAGGATGGGAGGTTTTTTGCTATCAGAGTAGCCAGGTGGATACTTGCTGTGAAGGTTTTGCAGAGGATAACCAGAGATTACAGTTCCATTGATCACCTACAGTGAAAACAATGATAGAACAGAGAAAAACTAGCAACATCTTTTCTGTGAGAATAAGATTAGGTTGCAAAGATGGTTTTGTACTCTATTAACACAAAAAAGTGTTCTGAGCTGCACCCTTCCCTCTACATGTGGCAGCTGTACTCCAGTTTTAGATATATCCGACTCTAATACAGGTAAAGACTTGTATCATGAAGTAGGTGCTTTCTGCAGTAGAATGATCTCACTAGTTTTTCAGTGACCTTTGCAACTGACTGCATGTAAGACGTCCAGCTCAGTCCATTATGAATAAGAACGCCTTAGTTGACAAGGACAATCACGTTGACACGCTGGTTTTTGCCGGATCACCGAAGTTAAGCAACGCCGAGCCTGGCCAGTACCATTTGGAAAGGCAAGGCAAGGTATGTACCGCAAGATAAAATACCAGGTTGAGAAACTGGTGCTGTCTATCCTTCTCTCGAGGGTAGGCACCCCATCTATTGATGGCTTCATGATAAAAAATACCCTTGATAGCCCTGATGAAGTATGAAGTATTCAGCTACTGACAAGATATGATTTACACACTACAAACTCGTGTAGTGAGTTCAATGCTGGATGGATGGATGGATGGAGTTGACAATTGACTTGTCTCACAACAAAAAGAGGTGGTAATGCCATTACATGTGAAACTGATGAGTTTTAAATAACATAAGCACTGTGCTTATTTATATTCTAACAGTAACATTATGTCCTGTTGGCAATATGCAAACAAAAAAGGAAAGTTAATAGTGTATGTACAGTGTACCTCATGGAACCATTAAGCCAATTTTTCCCCAACCTTTTTTGTCTAGTCGGCATTCCCCACAAATGAGAGCGACTCCGGCAACAGGCAAGAAACTCATCTTCTCTTTAACAGTAGGTGAGAAAGTTCTAGAATAATTATCTCCCATGACTATTGCCATTATTTCTAAATATGAAATTTATTTTAAAAAATAATTCATTGAATTTTTGGCACAAAATTGAAACATTTATTTTGAAAATTAATATTAATACTAATTCATAGCATGTTCTAATTTTTACACCTCAATCTTTGAATGTAAGTTCACATAAGCAGCTGCAACATGTTTAATCAACATGGTAACTGTCAGTGAAGCTGCTACTGTTAAGCAAATGCAACAATTCGCAAACACTGGTTGATTGGAATGCATTCCATAATTCATAAAAGTCTATCATTTGAAATCGTGTGTTTTTTTTTGTTTTTTTTTTAACTGTTTGGAAAGCAAAATGAGTCCTCAAATGTAATCGGTATTGACTGGCAAGCAAAAGTTTATTATGCAAAAAATATTACATAAAATGTAAAGAGAAATAAAGATTAACAAAGCCAACATTTTATGGTGATATGAAGAAATATATAAAAATGTATCAAGTCTTTTCCAAATCTTCTGTTTTTTGAAGATCATATTTCAACTATTTTTTATTTTTTTATTTATGTAATGAAAATATTTTTAATTATTTACATTACTATTTTCAGCTTGGCTGTTACTTTTACAAAGTTTTATAACTTCACACCTTCATCAGGTGCATCATTGCGAAATTGAGAAATCTTTATCAAACTTAGGAACATATATAGAATTTAAAATCAAACTCTTTATTTAATTTAGATTGTTCTTGTTCTATTGGCCATGGTTAAATAGAATGTTAATTTTTTTTTTATTTTTACTTATTTGCTGTAATCTGAATTGAATCTCCAACTTCCAAAACACTATCACTTAGAAACTGACTGTTAAGTGATGCTGCTATCCATTGTGTTATGGGTTCATGTGATCATGGTGTATAAAACAAGAAAAATCTACCCCAAAACGTTGTGAGAATAACACTAAAGACGAGAATAGTGTTCTGAATAATATAAATTATTAACCGTCATCTAAAAACTTCCAAAGCATAAAATAGTTTTGAAATATCAAATCTAACATTACATGGATCAAATTTGATAAATATTCAACATATTTTTTATTTAAAAAAAAACGTAAACAAACATTTCAGATTCGACTAAATAGAAGATATTTGTTAAAATAAATAAAAGACACAACCCTTCATCAATAAAATAAAACGGCAATAAAATAAGAAGGGAACTATTCAGTTTTCTTGCTAATTATAAAGTCTTGTTTTCTTTTTAGAGGTCATAAGTAATATCACTGTAGTTCTCCATTCTACTGTTTATCATTAACAACTTTTATTTCTAATGTCTTGAGCGTAACACTCCAATCGTCTAAAATATTTATTGTCATTATGCTCTATTCAACCATTTTGCAACCACACTCTTGAAAAATGCAAATCACATAGAAGTAAAATGAAAAACATTTCTGCCCAAGTAAATAAATCTATCAGTGCCATTTTATCTTTACATTCACTTTGATCACTGCACTGCTTTTTCTTTAGATGAGTAAAGTTTTCTATCTTTTATTCCCAAACGGAATTAATGGTTTCAACTAGAACAAATGTAGTACAATTGCTTAATGCTGACTTTAAAGGATCTGATCATATTTTTCTAGCCTATTAACCAACTTGTCACAATTCAAGTGATTTATCTATAACTCCCAGTTTTGTTGATGTTCATTTTTTGCTCTCAAGCAGAAAATGAGAATTTTATTTTTTTTAAATATGTGTATCTATGTGTTTTTTTTTTTTATGGCATTGACCTCGACTGCCATGCGATGTGTGGCATATTTTATAATAATCTATGGTGAGTTTTATGCTTGAAATATCTGATATATCAATTTATATCTACAAATTACAATGATCGTGAGACTATTTCTTTTTAAATACCAGTTAAATAACTTGAAATATAATAGATCATATAGTTCAATATGAAAAAAAAAAACATTAGAAAAATGATTTTTTTTATCTGACACAAACTGATCTGCATGTCTTCTGTTACAGTTGTATTCAAAGTTATATAAAGTCATCGTTAGATATTCTCGAGATTTTAATTCCTTATTAATAAAAAGACATTTATATGTTGCTTAAAACCTTTTTAATGTAGTATTATTTGCACATCCTGAATTAATTTTATGATACGATTCATAACTTTAATACTTTTATGTCTATGTTCAGTTTAATTTGCTAAATCATTCAGGTATTAACCGCGATCTTTGTACTCACACCGGATGAGCACAAGATTAAATTTACTATTGTAAGAAGAGAAGGAAACAGCCATGCTGAAATCTGCTAACAAGTTTTAAATGACCATTAATATAATTGGAATTTTTCAAATGTGTTTATCTTTTCAAACAGTAAATTTTTTTGAAAAATTCACAGAATGGCAACAGCTAGTTATAATGGAGTAAACATTGAAATTAAATTATTCAATAAAATATTTTGAATGCGTACAATCACATAGCACTTAATAAATGTTTTTTTTTCTTTTCTGTATTTTATGTCAAACACTGACAATCACAAATAAACCTAAATATAAACATGAAATTTTAATCTACTCATATTTTAAATGAGTACATTGAAACCATATTAAATCTATTGAAAAGTATTAAAATGTTTCAAGTAATAATTGCTTAAAGGAAGAGTTGTTTTAATAACTAATATAATAATAGTAATAATCTTCTTTTAGAAAGAAAAAGAAATGCAGATAGTTTATATTTTGATAGTGTAAAAAGAGACTACTTAAACAATTAAGAGACAGGAGGTATAAGAGGGTATGGGGGGACGGTACTATTGAAAATGTTTTTTGGAAAGAGATGTTAATTATCTTTTGGAATAGATAAACTAGAATGAAGGAAACAACTTTTTCCATATTTTGAACATCACCTGAAACATTGAAGCTGATATAGAGAAAGGGGAATCGAAATTAAATGCATGGAAAGAGAATTAAAAAGAATGTCTACACATTCTCAAAAAGACTCTTCAATTATGATTCTCGTCAAACGTTCATCAAATATGACAGATACTTTACGATGTTTTTTAAAATTTTTATTATTACCAAAATTATGAAATAGACATATCAAACTCCATTTTGACCATCAAAAAAATGATAAAATAAACATATTAATCCCATAACTTTGCAGCTAGAACATCTTTCACTAGAAACCCTAACATTTCCCATTCCAATATGCTCTCAAGGTATACCCCTCCCTTAACATATGCTTATGCCTGCCATATGCTTTAAAAGCATATTTCCCTTCACACTCTAATTGTATCCCCTCTCTCTTAAGCAGTGAAAGTATGCCCCTCCCTCCTTTTCGCATATGTGAAAGCATGCTCCTACCTTTTCTCTTAAGCTTTGAAAGCATACCACCTCCCACTCATTCTATTAATAAAAGTATTCCCATTATCACATTTCTATTTTATATTCATTATTCAAATGTATACAAACTGATTTCTATGATGCCACGTATAAAAACATGAGATCATAAAATTAAAAACTTTTCGTGTGTATACCTGTGTGTTTCTCACTTCTATGGCATCTATTCATTTTTTAGGAAAGTCAGTGAAATGTAAAATAGCAAGTATTAACAATAATTCCTTACACGTGAAAGGAATGTAGCCGGTTAAAATCTGAAAGGCTTCTTAGACATTGATTAATGGAATGTACGGAATTGTAAAAGACCCAATATGGTCAGTGTAAATTAAAAAATCAAAAAAGTCATTCTGTGCAAACTTTAAGTGCTTATCCTGACAAAGGGCTACTTTGTTATTCAGTCTATATCAGATAGAAAATAAAGCTATCACAAAATATATTTTTGTGTGTGCACGCCTGTCTAAAATTAAAGGTGAAGTTAACTTCTTATAGAATTATAGAGTGGAATTTATTAAGTGTCAATTTAATTTTAGTTGATGTGGATCTCATGTGTTAAATGGGTGCGGTCAAAGTGATGAATGTTGCCAATATAATGGTTATTGGCATTATGTTCACAACCATTTCACACTTTGTAAGATATTTTTATGATGCACAGATGAGTAAAAATGAGTGAACTCAATTGAACTCATATAGAAAAAAATGTAATAACAGGTAGTTATAAATACATCGAATATTAATTAATATCATAGTATAAAAAAACTCCCAACACATTTTTGTTTACCATTGTCTATATCTATGTTGTCACCATTAGATATTTTGTCACATGAGAAGGTCTTATTTTTAGACTAATGCATTAGCCAGCAAACACAAGATATAGTACAAAAAATAACATGTTTTTTTTTTAAAACATTTTATTATATCTTAAACTAGCTATAGCTTCCTGACATAATCTGGAAAAAAAATTTTTTTTAATTTTGAAATATGTTGGGTCCACCCAATAGACCGTTAGAAAATTCGAATGAAGTAAAATGCAAGTCATTTGGTTTAATTACGTGTTAGAATTAAAAAAAAATCTTATTTTAACTGTACGTGTGCATTCCATAGACCATATTATTTTAAGAAAGTAAATGTAGAAATCTTGTAGTGAATGTCTTTGAAACATTAAAATGGAAAATGTTAATATTTGGACATAGAAACTAAATCAAAGTAGACAAATTTTACATCCGAACCTACCTATTTGCCTTATTCTGTTTAAACTGTTTTTTCTATATTATTATTCCTATTATTTTTATTAGTATTATTTGTATTTTTTTTTTATTATATTTTAATCAAAAATAATTTCTTCTTTATGATGTAACAACAAAATTTAAATTGATCATTTATATGAATTTCTTTTTGCTTTTGCAATGCTTTTTATATTTTTGACTCCCTTTTAATAGGGTCCTGGATATGACCTTAAACTAAATCCGATGGTGAGGCCCCAGCTTGCAGGCGTTGGGGAGTGTGGAGCCACCCTTTAATTGCCATTGCTCCCATGTCCACTCTGACCCGGAGTGGTAATACCTATTAGGGTTCCAACTATGGGTTAAATAGAAACTGACTTGAAAAAAAACAAATATATTCTATTAAAACATTGTTCTTCAAAATCACTGGATTCTGCATTAAATAACCTGAAAAGGGGTGATATGCTGTAAAACAAAAACAACCAACCCTTTTAATAGAGTTTGAGAATTATTCTACATAATTCTCAATTAACATCGTTTTTTTATAGCTACAACAGCATATACTAATTGACAGTCAAACTAATGTCGATTTCAATGCGATTTTCGTTCAGATCTTATTTTACATATAAAAATATACTGACTGTACCGACACGATGTTGTCTGAAGAACGTTGAAGGTTCCATTAGCTGAAACATTGTGCAAATAACACTAAAGATGAGAACAGTAGTTCAAATAATATAAATTATCAGTCCTCATCTTAAAAATTCAGAAATAAAATACTTTCATTATACTATTATTAAGGTACTTCTATTGCATTTGTCTCTGGATAAATATAGCACTAATGGTACTTTGCTTAGGCATAAAAACAAACATCGTTACATCTATACTTATCTGACTTATTTGCTGCTCAATTATTCTCTCAACCATTTTTAGGAATTGATCCATCAACTTTAAGCCACTGAACTTATCTCTATCTAGAGCTCTTCCTTTACCCTTGTAACAATTGTACCCAGATCAGTCTTTCTGAACAACACCTTGTATGGCCTGATTTGACAAGTCTGTCATAATTTCAATGTCAAATTCACTCAGTCTTCAATATTTTTGCAACAACGCTAGAAAATCTTGTAGCTGTACCCTTATGCGTATTACTCAGAGATTCCTGTACGATTTCTTTCTCAATTGTTATAGAAATTGCTAGAAATTGCTTCTGCAACTTATACCTTTTCTGTCTCATGGGAACTCTGTATTTAATAATCTCTCATAAGATATAACATACTTCTTGCCCTGTTCATTTGTTGCTAGCGCTCCATTCTTATTTTAAATGCATTTCTCTCCAACAATATCCATGTTTGTTTTTATCATCTATTTAGTTATATTTAATCCTTCATTCTCCTTGTCATCTCTTGGAAACCTAGCTAACTTAGTCACTTTGGTTTTATATGTTGCTCTTGTTCTAATCTTTATTCTTATTTACTAAATCTTTTATTCACTCACTATGGTGCATAAATACAATTGTGTAAAATTTCTCATCAACCTTTAACTTTAATCGTATGATTAGCCCGCTTATATAAATTATAAAAATAATTCAATGAATAATAATCAAAATAACCTTGAAGCAAGAAATACACATACACAAGTTATCACACAATTTTATTAATATGTATATAGTGTTCATCCGTTAGAGTTGGGCAGTATGATAATGTTCGTTTCGGTATTAAATTCGTTGTTTCCCACTAACCTTTGTTTCCAGTTTTTTTTATATAGTAGTTGTTTTCTAAAGGAAGCCATTCATTCTCTTGTGTGATGATGCATTATTCCAAATCTCATTGAATTATGCCACTCTTATAAATTGGTTAATTTGTAACTCAATCATTTTAACTAAGGAGTTAAGTGTTGAAATAAAAACTTTTGATTTATTTAATTTTTATGGCAGTTAACTTAAAACGACATGTTAACACCGTCTCTTGTGAAATCATTGAAGTTAAGCAACATTGAGCCTGGTCAGTATCATATTTGGACATAATACCTATAACTAAAATATTATCAAATAATTTTATTATTATTTATGATTGTAAAAGTAAAACATACTCTTCTTTTTAGAGTCTTTTTAAATATATTTCCTTTCTACTGAATAAAAGTTAGACATAAGGTCGGTTTAATGTGGGAGATCCCAATTCTGGATGGATGCCAAATTTGCCATTATTATACTTGACAGTATTCCTGGTGATAACAAATGAACGATGGTCCAATCATGATTTCTCTGCAAATATAAAATAAATAAAATGCATGAAACATGTGATGACTGAGACAACAATAAAAGGGAAGAAAACGAATTTGTGTGTTTAACAAAAATTAAAGTTGCTATTTATTTTAAACTAATAGTTGTAGTTAATAGTCTTTAAAATTACAGTTTATGATTTAAGGAATAAAGTTATTGATTTTTTTTATGTTGACAACGATCAAAATTTTGGATGAATAAGATGCTTATTATTGGTATTCATTTACCTAATATCTTTCTAGTTAGAATTATTCCTAGAAAGGCATTTGATACTTAGAGACCATGTGAAGGTTGCTAACATCCCTATATGATAGTCTCTGTAACAAACTTGTGTTGCTGCTGCTGTTTCGGTCATCATTGTTGATGGTTAAAGCTGGCAAGAGGTGAACTGTAGATAATGATGGACAGACAGACAAGACAAGAAACTGCTAATGTTGTTATAATAGACGAGCTCTGATTATCGTCATCACCATGTTGTAATGGTAGTGAGTGTACTGAAGACGGCGTGATAGTGGAAGAATGATGTAGGTTGTGCTGGCAAAGGTTCTAGTAGCAAGTTGTTACATGAAGTGATGAGGATCGAGGGAAAGCTCAAATGCCTTTTGAGTGGAGAAAAAAAAGAAAAAAATGCTTTGATGGCACATATATATTCTGCATAAAGCATGTACAAAATGACACTATGTGCAGAATAAAATGAAACTTTTAATTCCTGCGACACGGCAATTATTCAAAGATCAAACATCTGGTTTTGTCCAGAGTGCTGAATTGTGGAAGGGAGCAGGGCACAAGATCCTTTCGCTAGATATTTTGTAGTGCATATAAATGTTCACCAGTGGTCGAAGTTACTAGTGTCATTAAGTATGTGCTGTTGAAGATGGTGAAGGCAAGTGAATCTGCACTGTTGTTGGTTGTGTCATTAAAGTTGATGAGTCCCTTATTGTAGAGTTAATAAATATCCAATTGTCAATCCTCATCTTAAGAATAGTTGAAATCAAGTGGGTTTGCATGGCTGTTAGAATGCAATGTTTCCAAGTAAGTCTGCAAATTTTAATAGACAAGTGTACGTGGATTTGCATAGTTGTCATAAATACATTGTTAATGAGTACTCTTGTTGTGAAGTTTATCAGCGAGCATCAAGTCGTTGAGTAATAAATATGCAACTTGTTTTAAGCTGGCGAGGCTTCTATAATGTTCTCAGTGATGATCTGGTTGATTGAATTTCCAAGCATTTTTTGTACTGGATGAATGTCTGGAAAAGTTCGGTCATGATCTTATTTCTGGAAGATGCTGGTAGTCCTTGAAGCGTGACGTAGATGTTTGTTGAATCTGACTTTTTACAGCATATTCAGTCAATGACGCTTTAAATAGTTGCTTGCTTTGGCTGGGTATTTTTTCTTTTTTTCTTTTTTTTTTTTAAATAACTAGTGAGTCATGTTTGGGTAATTTTTCTCTTGAGTTGTTGCTGCAGGACATCGAGTAACACATTTTTATTTAGTATATAGAAAATAGATAAGTATTAATATGTATTTTGTAATAGTTGCACATGTGTATAGATAAGACCAGATGATTGACCTTTTTTATGCATAACACAAGTTTCTAAAAGTGATTACGTTTTTGATAAGTTCTGATTGATATATTTTGTTGAAACGATAATCATGATCTAATATATAAAAAAAACTTTTGTATTTTCTGTGTGTGTACATGCATGTGTTTCAAGCTGAAAGTTAGAAACTACATAAGATGCACTTACAAACCTTATATTATCAGATTCAGTATGACTCCATTCCGGTAAAAAAAAAAAAGCACTGTCTTTTCAGATCACCAGAGACCAAATTAATGTGGTTGAGTGATGTAAATTGTTAACTTTTCATTTTTACTGGTATTAGTTTCAGTGTTATTTTTTAAACAGTCAGATTTTCAGCTTTCTATTTCTTGCTTTCTTTTTATCTTTCTGTTATATTGAAGCAGTTGGGAAATTTCAGAAGAAAGATTTTACACACTTTTTAACGCTTTCTTTTAATTATCCATGCCTGCACTGAGTATTCCTTATATAGTGTAATTGTCAACTTAACAAAATAACCAAAATAAGAGATGGCAAGTTGTGGGCATTATGTTGAGTATTGCGTTTGTTCATCCATTATGGTAATGACAAAAACATTTTTACTTGAGTGATTATTTAAAAATATAGCAATCAATATTGTTATATTGATTTTTATTTGCTTATTGTTTTGTATTTTTTTTTTCATGGTTTGTCGAAGAACTTTATTCAAATGAACAAATATTTTAAGGAAACGTTAAATTATCAAAAACTTTGATAAAATTTGGCTCATAAGTAACAATTTTTTACAGAAAAACATTTCATTTTAAAGATATAAGAAAATATAATATCAATACTGATTTTAGATAGACAAATTAGTATTTTTTGTTTGCTTACATTATATTCGCTAGTATTTTTCATTACCATTAGTGTGCTTCCGTGGTTGGTAGTTCATCTATACAAATGAGATTCTTTTCTAGTGTGTGGAACTTTTAACACATTATATATCTACTAACAAATTTTCAACACATTATATATGCTAACAAATTTTCAACACATTATATATGCTAACAAATTTTTAACATTATATATGCTAACAAGTTTTTAACACATTATATATGCTAACAAGTTTTTAACACATATATGCTAACAAGTTTTTAACACATTATGTATGCTAACAAGTTTTTAACACATTATATATGCTAACAAATTTTTAACACATTATGTATGCTAACAAGTTTTTAACACATTATATATGCTAACAAATTTTTAACACATTATATATGCTAACAAATTTTTAACACATTATATATGCTAACAAATTTTTAACACATTGTATATGCTAACAAATTTTTAACACATTATATATGCTAACAAGTTTTTAGCACATTATATATGCTAACAAATTTTTAACACATTGTATATGCTAACAAATTTTTAACACATTATGTATGCTAACAAATTTTTAACACATTATGTATATCAACAAATATATGCAACTGAAGTACTTTTGGTTTTGCTTAAATTATGTATCTAGTGTATTGTATATTGGATTTGACACAGACTAAAATATATTAATTTAGTATAGACAATGAAAATGAAGAATTAAGATTCTGAGAGTTCGAAGAGATTGAGAAATGTTCCTAAGTGAATTAGTTTTTTTTTTTTTGTGTGTGTGTGTGTGTGTGTGTGTGTGTGTGTGTGTGACAAGAAATAAAGTATGTAAATTTGTTTTTGATGGCACTACATGCATGTCTCTGTTTTGTTAAAGAATACATGTGTATTCATTTCAACTGGCACCATGTGCATTTATGCGTGTGTGTAAATGAATCACCATAAAGGTGTGCGTGTGCGTTAGTATGTTATTGTTTTGTTTGTGAAAGTGTATGTAACTATGTACATGTGTATTCGTTGGATGGCGTGTATGTGCTTTGTCAGGCATTGTTTAAAAGTCTGAAAATCTCATTTGTCTGTTAAGGCTCTTCAGCCAGAGAATGTGTTAGATCAGAAAAGTTTAACTTAAATAGCATTTAAGTTCACATATCAAACTTTGATGCTGACTGGCAAATTCTCATGTTTTAGTGTGCCATGTTATCATTGGCATTATAATAACATATTTTGCTATGGTTTATTTACAAAATTATGTAGTACCACCTAGATAACTGTGAAAATTGAAACTGGTTTCAATTATGACCAGGATGGGGGAAGCAAAAGCGTAGTTTTATTGAAAAAATATAAAAAATTATCAAAATAAGTAATACAATGTACAAAACAAAAAATCCTTTAACCCTTTTTAAATGCAAACGCTTACCGAAATAAACGTTTTAAAAAAATATGATGGGGGGAGGGGCTGGTCGTAAAATAAATTGTGACAATAGGGGGAAGGTCATTGTCTGCCTGGTCGTAAAAAAAATTGTGCCAATAGGGGGAAGGTCATTGTGGCCGGGAGAAGAGAGGAGGGATTATAAGAACGTGGGGGGGGGAAGGTCAGCGTTAAAAAAAATATAAATTAACGGAACTTGGGTGTCATCAGTCAGAAGTGAAACCGAAAGCAAAATTTTGTAAGCAAAGAAAAAAAAAAAAAACGATGTTTTTCACGTGTGGATTCTCATAACTGAAGTTAGTAACAGAATGCTCTTCTCTATGTGTCCACAATTACGTAGATGTTATAATGTCGCAAATTTAGCTATTTAAAACTAAATAACATATCGACGATTCGTGTATGCGCAGTTTGCAAATCGCGTCGAAAACCAAGTTTTTATCTGACCCCCCCCCCCTCACATCAAACAACGATATTTCTACACAAAATAATGTACGATTTTTTCCAATTCTTAGATGTTTTGTCAGAGAGATTACTCTTTGTAACAATTCCACGTTCATGTGTGTATGATGCAGATGAGAAAAGTTTTTAGTGGACATACGAATACACGCACAGATGTTTGAGATTTATATAATAGAAGCGAGTAAGTTAAAAATAAATAAAAAATATTTGATATATCCAAAGGATTTAAAATTAAATTGTGAACACAGAAGAACACAAGCTATATTTCTAGATTTAGACATAAACATTATTTATAAAATGTTTGATAAAGAAACTTCTTGCCCTTTCAAACAGTTCGTATGCTGCATAAAAATAGTACTTGCCCTATATGTATATGTTTTAACTGAGCATTATGCCCGAGTTTTTGAGAATAGCTTAGGTTACCTTAAAATGAATAGATTTTATACCTCCAGTTTCTAGCTTAGTTTTAAGAATGATTAAACAAATATTTAGACAATTAAGTGAAGCATTTGCTCGTTATCCTGATATGTATAATCAAAGTAGATTAATGGAGGAAATCCAAATAATGTGTAATGTATCTAAACAATACATTAAAAAACATGTGTATATACATATTCATATATTTTTTTAAAAAATAATATATATAAAACTATTATTAGTAAATGTTGTAAATATATAAAAAATAAAATATTGATAACAAACAAGACAAGGTGATAAATAGTATAATGGATTCATCCAAATGCTATAAATACAGCAGCTTTGTAAATATTTTCCCTTCCGGAAACAAATACGGATGACACGGATAAGGAAAACATTTTTTATAACATGAATAGGTTACCATAATTATTCTGGGACAAAAAAAGACGGCATTCAATATTCACCACATTTTTGTCCTGTTTTTGTGTTTGATCGATGTAATTTAATGTTCTGTTTTGTTTTTAAATTCCCAAAATGGTATTTTATGGTAAACAACTGACGATCCTTGGAATAACATTAGGACTTTTGTCGGATTCATGAAAACAAATTTATTCAGCGATTACAGAAGATCAATTACTAAATGACAAACTAATTTTCCAACAAAGAACTAATTTTTTTTTTATTTTTATAGTTTTAAAGGTTACAAAACTTTTAAGACTTACAAATGGAGTCAAAGTTGTCTTTGTAACTGGGTTTGAATCTCCCGACCAGCAGGAGTTGCCACCTCCTACATTGATGATTGCGTAAACATGAAATACTAGTGTCTGTAGATATAAATAAATTATTATTTAATTATATATAACGGAAATATCAAACAAAGGTACAAATATTTTTCAAAGGTTAAATAAAAATAAGACTGAGGGGAAGTCTTTAAAAACAGATGATATTTTTTTTTCATGGTTAAAGAAAATACTTTCAACGGACAACTATGAAATTATTGGATAGACATCATAAAATTTAGAATCTTTTGAAACATAACGATTTGAATTTTGAAGAGTTTAATTCTTTTGATTATAAATTAGGAAATTTTCTGTCATACCTCTGTGTGTATGTTAGGTAGGAATTTATTACTGTTAAAGTGTGCTCCACTCAATCATAGAAATTTTTTTTTTATATGACTGAGTGAAGCACAGTTTAACAGCAATAAATTTCTACCTAACATACACACAATATTGAGTGCATACGAATCTGAAAATTTGAATAAGTTTATAAAGGGTGTGTGTTTTTTAGAGTTGGCAAACCTAAAATAAATCACAGAAAAATATTTTTATTATACAAATATGTGATTTCTTCCAAAGATTTTGTATTTATTATTTAAATTTTAATCATATGGACAAAGTGACCAGCTGACTGGTCAGTTTCATGAAATTATTTATATATCAAATATTTCTTTTAGTAAATTGATCATATCATTTGCAAACACTGCTTCATAATGAATTGTCAAACTCAAAATAACCGATAGTTGCCAAATCTGCAATTAAAGAAAATAGTATTATCAATTTAAAGTTTGACACCTCCAAAAAAAAAAAGCATCCTGTATATGTGTTTTAATTAAAAGTTAGTAATAATGTAAATTGCTCCTTTGATAGCTGAAAAATTTTCAAGAACTCTGAAAAGAACTGACCCAAAAATTAAGTTTTCTCTTGCTCTTCACTAAAATTTTTGAATCATTAATAAATCTACTGATAGTTTACCACTTTAAAAATGCTAAACTTCTCTCTGTCCAATACAATGGATTTTGACTATCCTGTTCTATTTTGGATATCCTGAAGGTAATCTCTGAATGAATATACTATACACTGGATAAGTCAGGTTAACAAGGTCTGGTATGAACGTTTTCTTAGGAAAATCAACTTATATGGTCTCACTGGACGAATATTTGATATAACCAGAACTTTCTTAGCTAAAAAAAAAAAATTCAGGTCATTCTTGATTGCTATTCAAACCTATATTATTCCTGATCTTGTTTATGCAATCGCATCTGAGATGATTACAACACACTTATTTCTGCCATGAGGGTAACTCGAATGGCCACACAAACAAGGCAATGGTCAAATCTTTGTAAAATAACCTCTCTGTAGTAGAATGAGCCAAAAAATAGATGGTCACATTTAATGCTACCAAAAAAAAAAAAAAGAAAAAAAAGCTGCCTTAAATGTTAGGCATTTTCTAGAATCGGAAGGATTCTAGGTATCAAGTTTAGTAGCATTATATGTTAATTTTAATCTTCATAAGGTGACATAAAAGTCCTGCAAATCTGTTCTGTTTGAGGAATTCATTTTACTCTTCCTAGGATGGATATTCATCTAGTATATCATAAAGTTATCTTAATTAGATTTTCAAAATGCGACCTGCACGCAAGCTAGCAAATTGATATTGGATTGTGTCTAGCTAGTGAAATATAGACCTTTTCGATGTATGCTCCTTAGATACAAAGAAATTCTATTTGATTTATTCTGTCTGACGATACTTCTTCAGAAATAAAAATTTAGAGGTTCAAAATGGCATTTACATTCGTTGAGTACATACCTATTTAAACCATTCTTTTCATTTACATTCAAGCAAACATCTACTTTCTTCCAATTAGACATTAATTATTTACTTGATTTTGGAAATTAAATGAAAAACATAATTATGCACGAAGATACAATTAACATTCACAATCTAATTAATAACTCTAGTATAAATTCATATCAAACTCAATATTTTCTCTACCAAAACAAATTTGTCTACATTCAACTGCACAATATTGCCTATTGTAAAACTACATTCTGTATTTCTATTAATAAAAATATTGTTACTCAAGTTTTTTGCGTGATAATGTCAAAAAACATACCAAATTCGATTTTTATCTAAATAATTTAGGTGATTCAAATAAACATTAGCCATAAAAAACTTAATTTATTCACAATGAATATTTATTATTTCTATTTATTTTTTTAACTGAATCTTTAAATGTTATTGCAAAAGTGAGAAATATTAAAACGATGCTATGTGACAATAGGTGATTATGCCTGTTATGATGCCTTATATTCTTTTTTGTTTGATAATTTGCATATCAAAGTTGATCAGAAAGATTTCTTTGCCGGTTAAACCCATTAATTTATTTAGTCTCCTAGTTATTTGCCTCCTCACAAGGGTAAAATTTACTTCATTTATTCATATTTACTTATTTTTAATTTTAGTCCGACATCCTTAAATTTTTTCTTTTTACTAAAACAAGACAACCTCCCCCCCCCTCCAGAAAACAAACCAAATATTCTCATTGTCTTATTTTTTTAAGTCGCATCATTTAGTTGTGCTTGTCTCTCATTTACACTTAATTTTTATGACTCGATTATTTACGTCAGCATTCAAAAACATAAAATAAAACAGTTTTTTTTAATCCTACTTAAATTGAATCAAGAAATTCTGCTCATCCGAATGCATTTTGGTTTCTTCTTAAATGAGTTAACTATTTTAATCACTAATTTATTCATTTTATTGTGACTATTAACTTGAGAAAAAAAATGAATCAGTGATCCTTCAGAATTCAGAAACATTTAAATTCTCAGTCAATTTAAGTTTTAAAATTCTCATAAAATATTTATGTATTGAAACTTTTGGACGGTAGTTACATCCAATAATTTTATAGAGATGGTACCATTACCATAAGTTACATATATTTTTATGACACTTTTGGTTTATTTAAAAATTAATGACCAAAAAGTACCATTTTAATTAAATATTCTTTTAAAAAAAAAAAACTTAAAAAAAAACGAATCAAACACAAGTGGCATAGTTTAAAAAACAAAAATAAAGAACTTAAACATGAAAATAAAAACTTCCAGGCAAGATCTAGCATCCACAGCCAGTTATATTATTCTAAATGTTATTCATTATAGTTACCGGTTACATATGTTTCATGCGTATCTGTTATTTGAACACTTTTTTTTCAGTCAATGTCCATATATGGAATCTCCATCCTTGATCAATGATTTTTATTTTTATTTACATTTCGATAGTTTGAGTTTAGCTTGTCTATAAGTATTCTATTTAAAAACGATACATACAGTATCTGCTTGGTGTACAGGGCTTTCATCGGCCTGGAATGTCATTTCTAGGGTAGAAACTGTCTTATATTGTCAAATCGAATCTTCAAATTATTCAGTATTGAGGGGGAAATACAATTCACGGATTCAGATCAAGTGGTGCTTGCTTTTTGTGTTCCTCCATAAAAGATAATCTGCATTCATAAAATACTTTATATTAGCTCTTGTAGAAACGACAATCAGGCTTTTTTTAACTTGTTTATGATATATATTATAGTTATGGAATTAATAGTCAAACATGATAAAAAAGGAGCACTGAAAATTGTTTATATGTTCATCTCTGTTTCATCTTCATTCCAAGACTTCATCAAAATCATTGCTTTTAAAGAAAAACAATTTGAAAATATGTGATGTGTCTAGGAACAGAACTTACATTTAGATCCAGTTATTTTATACCCCATTTCTTACAAAACTTTGTATATAAGAAAAGTATTTAAAAATTTATATATATTCCACTTCATATATACATCACATATCTTGAATTTTAAACGTCTGTTTTGTTTCAAAAAAGAAAACATCCTTTCTACATCATAAATGCACCATGTATTTTCAGCTTTTGATTTTGAATGGGCTGCAAGAGATTATATATACATAGGCTATGAGCTTGACTTTTGATCCTAACCTTGAAAAATAGTGTGTACCATTCCTAGATGGTGATTATCATTGTCAGGTTTGGTCATGATCGGTTCAGTGATGTAGGCTATAGGAGAGTTGTACACAGACACACACGAACGCTACTACTTTATATATATATATATATATATATATATATATATATATATATATATATATATATATATAGTTATTCACAACTCTTAAATGCAACTAGACTATTACCTGCTCCAACGAGGGATCAAACCTATAACCATCTTGTTGATATTTGATGATTCTGTTTGATTACAAGGTGGGTTTTGTTGGTAAGTGATAGCTCAATGCTTGATATAAACATTGTTAGCCACCAGACAATGCCACATTCGTTTATTTGCAAAAAGCTTTGCATTATATATTTTCATCAAATATGTATTTTGATCTTGTACTCTCATTCTAATAAAAAAAGGGTGCTTTTTCAGGTTTTCTTTTCTTACATATTTTTCTCGTTCTTGTGCAGATCAGTTTTATTTTTTCTTTACTCTCATTCTTTTCCTATATATATATACGTACATATATGCACACTTATTGCGATTTCTGTTTTTGATATGGAGAAGGAATAATGCATTGCGAGTGGATTTGCTTTTCTATGATACGAGTTTCACTCTAAAAGAAACTGACCTGACCTTATATTTTGATCTTTCGATTGATCAGATATTTTTCAAATTTGTACTTTTGCTTTTCATTTTTTTGTTTTTTCCTGTTATTCTCTTTCCCTTTATTCATTCCCCCCCCCTCTCTCATATTATCATTTTTTATATTTCTTGTTCTTCTATCAGCACGTTTTTACCTTTTGGATTATGTTCAGTTGTTAAAACACACCTTCGACTGAACTTAGTCACACTTTGATTATCCTGACAAATACAATATTTATCGTTTAATTGCTGCTTGATTATAGTAAAGAAGATAAATTCCTACACCAACAACTTTTCAATGCTTGCTTTTTAAAGTGTGTGGGGGGTTATATATATATATATATATATATATATATATATATATATATATAAGGATGTTTGATATTTAATCTGTTAAATAGGAACCTCCCTCTGAAAAAGCACAATGTCATACTTCTCACATAACTCTTGTTTGTGCAAACATGACAGACTTATAATACTTGTATTGATCTTTATCGTTTTCAATAAAATATGCCTGGCAGGTCTTGTTCAACGAATATTTATCAATACATAATTCTGCCTTGATTACATAATACGCCGGTATCATAACGGTGAATCATAACGAGTCAGCTATTGCAAACTGAATCAACTATGGTGTTCACTTGTCAGTTAAATAGTTCTTGAATATTTCACTATAGCCGACTTGGTCTATAAAAACCGAATTTTCTGTGGAAAACTGAATCCAGTATATTATATAACCAAGAAAAAATTTTGTATCAAGATATAAATAAAATATGCTCTTGTTTCAGTAATTGAGTACTCTGGTCAGTATTTCTAAAAAATACTCTATCTATCGATAGATAAGGAGATAATAATTAGTTACATTAAAACCTTATTACATTATCATGTCAATAAGAATTATGATGATTGCAATAAATGAAAAGGGAAATTTCACTTATTGTAATCATGATAATCCCTATTAACATAATGTAATAAAGTTCTAATCTAACTTTAATCTCTTTATCTTTTCTTGTAAATGCTCCTCTTAATCAGGTAGAGCTTCATCGATCCAGACAGGTTAGCACTTTCTTTTAAAAAAAAATGTATTTTTTCAAGTTAACTTATATATAAACAGAGAAAGAGGTGTTTAAAAAATCGATGGCATAACTTTGGAATTATGTTCTATATGTGCATATTGGGAAAAATGATTTCTATGGGCTATATTGATAACCAACATGGAAAACCTGGTCAGCATCTTGCAAATGCTGGCTCTTCAACCATAAAATTATTCAAGATATTATTTTAAAATACTTTTAGTTACTTTTTCATAGATTGAAAAATTCCACAATTTTGTAAGTCAATTAAATTTTTGCAATTGCCATAGTTGTTTGCTTCCAGGAATTTATGCAGGTCTTCACACAGAATTTTGATCTTGCTGGTATTATTAATGTTCTCATAGGAACTATCAGTAGTTTACCATTAAAAAATGAGGATTTAAAAATAAATCATTTTATCATGGAAAAATGAGGATTTAAAAATACAAGTCATTTTATCATGGTTCTCCAGCAGTTTTAATTACACCATCTCTCTACAAAACGTCGGCAGTTAGGATACCAGATCCCATTTTTATTTTGAATTAATCGTTTCCTCACATTTTGATATTTATATAATATTTCGTTTGTTCCTTCCTTAGTTAACCCATACGTTATGCTTTGAAAAAGGCTAAATAAAATTTTTTGAAGGTCAAACTGCTTCAAAAAAGGTTCAATTCACTAAATTTTGCTTTTAAAAGTTCAGTCTGTCAACCCTGGGCAAGAATATGAGTGATATTGCATTTTTTCTAAATTTTTTTTTTTTTTTTACATGGTAGTTACCACTTATCAAGGCCCAGAAGCCACTTGGGAATAAGGGTTATTGCGTGTACAGTAATCAATGGGATAATATCGTAGTAATCGTTAGTAATGGAGATTTGATAAAGTGTCTTACTTAAGGGAGCGGTTTATCAGGAATTTGTTTATGTTGGACTTGAAGACATCCAAGTTGTAGTCAGGTGGGAAACTGACAAACGGAAGAGAGTTCCACAGGCGTGCACTTCTAAGAAAGAAGATTTGTTCATGGAATCTTTGTTTTGATTTAGGCACAGATAAAGAATGGGGAAAATTATTGACAGTGGTTTCAGCTAGACTGGTGTTTTCGTGAAAGATTGGCGAGGGGGGGCAGAGATTGGAGCTCAGACAAGTACTTGCTATGGAAATAATGATAAAACAAAGACAGGCTCGCAACGTCTCTTCTGTGGGAGAGAGACTGCAGGGAAGAGAAAAGGGCATCTCCTACTAGGCCATGAAGTCTATTTTGTACTCTGTCAAGGCAGGATAGGCTTTTTTAGCAGCTTCTGTCCAAATGTGGCAGTAGTACTCCATCCTTGGACGTACTTAGCTTTTATATAGATAGAGAATTGCATCAGCAGTGAGATATCTTCTGGAGCGGTAGAAGGATCCAACTATTTTTCCAGCGACCCCAGCAACAGACCTGATGTACGTGTTCCATTTCAGGCCAGGAGCAAAGGTCAATCCCAGAAGCTTATCAAAACATGGAGCCTCCCCTAGACGAGAGCCATCCATTTTAATTGATGCCAGGTGGGGATCAGAGCATTGATGATGTAAAGATAGGAGATTGGTTTTAGATGCATTAAAAGTAACCAGCCACCTCTTCCCCCACTGTACCATGCGCACAAGATCAGAGGAGTAAGAATCAGAGAGAACTTTGTCATTTATGGACTTTGATGTGTTGCCATAGGTGGTTGTGTCATCAGCGTAGATGTCAACGAATGATTTAAGTATGTGCTTTGGGAAATCATTGATGTAGATCAGGAAGAGAGTTGGGCCCAGGATGGACCGCTGAGGGACTCCAGCATTAATACTGTGGGCCTCTGATTTCTGCCCATCAACCACTACTCTTATGAACCTATCAGAGAGAAATGATTTAATAATTGAGAAAACATTTCCAGTAATACCGTAGCTGGAAATCTTATTAAAGGCCTTTGATATGTGAAGAGCAATTGCCCTAGAAAGGAAGCCTTTACTGAGAGATTCACTAATCCTATGAGATATAACCATTAGCACATCTGCTGTAGATCTAGCAGAATGGAAACCATTTTGCATGTCACTAAGAAGGTTGTTTCTGCTGAGGTGGTTGACTACTTCTCTATTTAATATGGATTCCAGCAGCTTATTCATTACACACAGGAGACTTATTGGTCTGTACTGAGAGGGAGATGACTTATCACCTGAATTCTTAAATACAGGGCATACTAATGAGGTTTTCCAAGGTGTTGGGAAACACTTCTTAAGGCAACACTTAAACAGTTTTATAAGTATGGGGGCAAGTTCTGGTTGAAGCTTTTTCAGCACTATAATTGGAATGCCGTAAGGGCCAGTTGCTTTACTGGAATCAAGGTTCTTGGCTAGCTTGGCGATATTTGTATGTTGCATAGCGTGTTGTCTGTTATAGGAGGAAATACGGGGAGTTGATGGCTTTCGTTGCATATGGTAGAATTAGCTGCAAAGTTCTTGGCAAATAGTTTGACCTTGTCTGATGGTGACGAGATGACCTCAGGTCCATTGATGATGGTTGGGATAGAACGCACGCTTCTGTTCAGGATCCTGTTTGCTATTTGCCAAAACTGGTGGGAACCAAGCCGTTGCTCATGATGGGGAGCTGGGGCCATTGCTTCGTGAGTGAACTCTCCTGGTTGACAGCATGACCCAGCCAACATTATCTTTTTATGAAGCTGATTTGTCAGAATGAGACAATTTGACAGCAGAAACATAAGGTGTTTGAAAGAAAGTGCTACCATCAGACACACAAGATACAATGCAGACAGTGGTGATCAGAAGTTTCTAATTGTCTAGCGTCTTCCATATTCATTGGCCAGGCCTTACTGTCATAAATTAGGATCGTTCACACCAGTGCTTAAAAGATGATTACTTTAGTGCTGCTGTAATACTATCAACCCCCCCCCCCCGGGCATTAGCAAGTTAAAAAAAAAAATAGGAAACTTGTTTATCAGCAGAACAATAGAAAGAGAATTGCTCACCAAGGTACACAAAGGAAGGTGAATAAGATTATTAATGAAGATGTGGAGGACAAAAGACCGGACATAAAGGTCCATATTTTTAGAGTTGACAGTCAGTTTTAAGTGTGACAGTGAATTTTACAAGTTTTAGGTTTAAGATGGTTGAGGACAGTTGTGAGTTTGTCATAGTTGTAGACAGATTATGGCTTGGATCAGATTGAGAGAGCTTTAAGAGATCAAGATGAGCTGACATCAACTGACAAACATGGCCTCATCAGAATGTAGATGTGAACCTCAGCGTAGTCGATGGTGTATCTCTCTCTCACACACTCACACACACACAGAATGCAACTAATATTTGTAAAATGTTTTGGAGCTTTTGTGTTTTTGTTTTTTTTTAATTTTATTTTTTATACTTGTGAACATGTGTGCGCCCTTCTTGGCAGCCATCAATGTGAGACAAGGAGGATAGATGTTTTGTCTGTTCAGGCAAAGCTGTGAGTACTTTCTGTCTTTAAAGCACTTATTTTTATATCAATTTCTGAAATAACATGCTGAAGTTCATCTATAGCAAATTGGACATGAGTAAATGTTTCACAAAGTAACTGGGTATCATCTGTATTGTCTAAGTCTTTGGCAGCAAAGTTGTGATCAAAAGTGACACAGGAAAACTATTTTAAGGCATTTGAGATGACCAAGTCAGTGGTGTAATTAAATAATTGAAAAGAGTTATTGAAAGAACATGTCCTTGCTGACTGTCAGACTGTATTTCGAAAGGTTCTGAAACTCATTTTACATACATATACAGGATTGTATTAAGCAGTAATATATGCTTTAGGAAGACTGGGAAGTTTGGGCAGAATACCGTCTGCTTGCATAACCGGTTATGATCAACAGTCGAATGCAGTAGTGAAATCAATGGGACAGATGCCTATCCTTTACTGGAAGCACTAACGGTGTTCAGAGATTCATTTTAGGGTGAAAATTTGACTGGTGCAGCCGCAACCTGGACAAAAACCAGATTAGTTTTCTCTTGTTCTAGAGTTGTGTTCTAATTGGAATCGTCTCAGAAGAATCAAAGCAAATATTTTAGCAGACACTTTGATCAGACTGATACGATGGTAGCTGTAGGAACCCTTATCACCTTTCTTAAAGAAATGTACCAGTGTTGCATCTCTCCAATCTTTGGGCAGAATTTCAATCTCCCAGATCCCATTGAAAATTTTCTAATTTCATTTCCCCCCAAAATAAAACATCTTTTATAATTAACAATATCCTTGCCCTTATCCTTTCTCCATACTTTTCTTGTGAACATCTTAGTTGATCTTTACCAAATTATGCATGCATTAATATTCAAAAATAGTCTATTCAGCTGGAAATGTATTATCTAACATTTGATAATAAACAAAACAATACCCATTCAATTTGTATTTAACTATGAAAATGCGATTTAAAATTTAACTTTGATACACTACATTTTGCTTTAAATAACATAAAAACTTGCAAGTTAACCGAAACAAAATTTTAGGCACATTTTCAGCTTTTTTTTTTTTAACAACTGACACGTCAATTTTCATCAAATTTGACTGCCGTTTATTTTTTTAAATATTCAGATAAAAAAAGCAACATTTCTTAAAGATTTAAAGCTGAACTTGAAACAAACTCATTTTTGAGACTGAAATAACATTTTTTTTTTTGCATTGACTAAAGTTTATAAATATTTATTATTAAGTAATTTTTCCCCTATTTCATTGATAAGTATAGCTTTCTATGTAAAATTGCAAATCTTCTTCAGCAGTGATTTAATCCAGTTCTTGATGCACATTTTCCTAAAATATGTATTTGTTTTATTCTTTTTGAGGTGTTCTTTAATACAAATGTGGAATAGTCTGATGGTGTTATCGATGTAGAAGTCCTTGTGGTTTGGATGGAGCAGTTTGCCATTGTTTCTTACTCTTTAGGAAATTTTGTAATGAAGGATTAAAGTTTGCAAGATTTTGTAATAGAAGATACCTACTCACATAAGCAACAGTTCCTCTGTTTAGACTGTCAGGTGACAGAATCGGGGAAGGAAAGAGAAGAAAAAAAGTTTGTAGATGGATACTTTATATTCATGTAGCATTAATTTACATATGAGGGGAATAGTAGTTATAAGAAGGATGAATTGGAGAGGACAGAGTCAAGTTTTTTGACAGCTAAAAGAAGGTATAGACGTTGAGAGGTAGTGTTTTGAATTATAATTTAAGTTAAGGAGAGTTGGTTTGAATTGCGCCATTAGTGAGTTCTGACACTTTTTTTTTTCATTACTAAGATTAAATTAATATTCTAGTTTAATACAACAAATTGGCTAGTATACATCGTGGTTCACATTACAAATTCAGCCATTGTAACGTTTAGATTGACTAAATTGCTGCACGATCGATCCCCCCCACCAAAAAAAGAAATTCACAGCATGACTCTTGTAAAAAAAATAAAAAAAAAAATATCTTAAGTGTATATAATAGAAAGAATGAGACAAAGCAAGTTATGTTCAATATTATTATTAAATTGAAATGAGATTAATAAAAATAAAGAGATGCCTCAAGATATGTATCTGACTTATTGGAACTTTTATGTTTTATATAATGTACCCAATTTAACACATTCGTTTTTACTCATTTACAGATTAAAAACTTTGAGGATCTTATTTTGTTTTTTGATTTTTATAAGAAAAATCAAGTTTTGTTTTTTATTTTTATTTTTTTTTTTCAAAACTGTCAAAAATATTTTGTTTATTCAACTATATATTAATGGTTCAATCTTTTTTTAAATTATTTTTTCAGATTTCTTATGATAATCTCAAAATCATGAAGTTTCCAAAGTAGGATTTGAACAACTCTTTTAATCGGACCCCTATAAACTAAAAAGGGTACAAAATGGCAACGGATATTATGTTACCAAAATCCCCTCGCAAGGGAAAGCTTGTGAACCTCCGGGTTCAGTTGCTAGATGATAGTTCTCACATCTTTCTTGTACAGGTAAGTGTATCCTTGTTTCTTTAAATTTCTTCTTATAAAAAAGTATATCAAAAAAAAAGAAAGTATATATTAATGTGTGTAGCCGTTACTATGTATATATTTATACTTACCTGTCGTCTGTCTAAATACATACATAAAAAAATATCACACATGGATCTCCAGCAACAACTATCTTCCTGCTTGCTAGTTCATACATGGAGAGAAGGGAGGGGCATTCGGCAAAAGTGATTCAAACCTGTTGATATATACAAGGGTGAGAAAGTATTATTTTGTTTTATTTAATAACAGTAATAAGACATAATAAGTCGATAAAATTAAAAGCAATTTTTTTTAATTAACTGAAGAATTTCCACAGGTTTTTTAAGTAAATCTATTTTTTTTTAATTGTAAAAAGAATCTTATAGATATTTCCAGATACTTTAGTAGTAGAGTATGGATAAATGACAACTTCAAAGTCAAGTTAGAGTCCCTGGGAATTCTTTCACTCTGTACCTTTTATCATAATGTTTGAGACACTCCAAAGAGTTTTGGTGAACTGTCCATGAGCGTTCCTTTTGTTGCTGATTTAATTATTGCCAATTCTTTGGAATAGCTCAAAGATAAACTGAAAATATGAAAAAAAACAGTTTGAAGGTGTGAAACCAAAGTGGTTGTGTATGGCTCTCGGTTACAATTCCTAAGAAATTAATTAGTATCTTTGTTCTGTGTGTGGAAATGGTGTTGGGTAAAATGTGATACAATCTATTATGGGTTCAATAAAAGTGTAGTGATCTGAAAGGTAAATTAGCCCAACCTGAAGTGTAGAAGATGCTTGAAACATGCACTCTCTATTGACAGTCATTCTCAGAGATGATACTAGATGATAACATTGGGAAGGTAGTAAATTTTTTTTGCTATCGAGGAGATATGTTGAGTGCAAGAGGTGACTCTAAACTTTGTACTATGACAAGAGTGAAGACATCATGAACAAAATTTTGTGAACTGTTGCCTTTGATAAGATCCCTGCAATAATAAGATTTGTTGCAATAAAATAGATATCACATTTAATTCACATTTAATATGAATTGTGATAATAGGCTTAAGTGTCTTGTATTTTGCAGTGAAATAAGCATTAAAACGTAATCGATTTCATGTAATAATTTATGAAAATATGCTTTAAAAAAAGATTTTTACACAAGTTTTAAAAACAAATATTAAAGGAAATGCATCTATGCATGAACTAAAAAACATTGCAATGCATTGTTTCACTTCCATTGAAGATTGTCATGCAATCATTTCTAGTTTTTTTTTATCAAGACATATTCATTATTAGAGGTTGAGAATTTTTATGTTTATACAAAAAAGATTATTAAGCAACAAAACTTTAAGAAAAATGTTGGTGTTTTTCTTGAATGAAATTTTACTAAATGTGCTTACAATGAAATTATAAAAAAATAATTTTGTCACATAAAGGAATCCTATTTAATAAAACCTGTAATCTTTTCCCAAGCCTTCATACTTATGTCATATTCATAGATCATTTAAATCCATTGAATAACAAAAGCCTGACATTAATCAAACTTGTGCTATAAACAATGTTCTTTTAGGAATAGAATTATTCCTTTGCTTCATAAAAGCAAATTTATTTTGATTGTCCACATTCAGTATTGCATAACATAATTCCATTAAGAATGTTTTTTTAATTGATTTCTTTTATTACTGAAATATGAACAATTTTTGTTTTTATATTAATATCTTTTGGACAATTTTCTTTTTAGACGCTACAATGTTATTTGGTCTGTCATAAGTTGAAAATAAATTGTCTATTGATCTGTCATGCTTAAGAGAGCATGTTCTTTGAAAATCGAGATTTTGGCATATTTTCAGCCAAGTGAAATTCAGTTCCAAGAATATTATTTTGATAATTTGTACCAGGTTTTAATGGAATTTCTCGAATCTTTTTCTTTTACATTATTTTGAACTACTTTGATGATTCTGAATTTGTTAAATGAAGAATTATTTGAATTAGAAACCAAGCCAATTATTGTAGTGAACATTCAAATTTCGAAATACATATATTTGGGCACTCGAATCTAAAGAGACTGTTAAATTAATACTATCAGAGACACAGTTGAAAGGGTACAATCTTAGGTCAAAAGGTAACGGTAAAATGTTATAGAGTTAATTTAAAGCACATGTAGATCTAATCATCTGATTCTAGCCTGTTTTCTGGTCAAGTGGGAGGCAGTTATGAATATAGATTCATAACACATGCATATGTTTGAATTCTTAGAGGAGAGTGGAAGATATTCAGTCATATTAAATCGGTCAAAGGAAATCGAGGAATGTAAGATGGTTTCACTTAGTGCTAGGATCTCTGTGGAGTTTATTGAGAGAAATGATTCTACATCATCAACTAAATTGTCCAGGAATCTCCGGTCAAAGCAGGTATTCTTTTAACCAAAAAATGATAATCATTACAATGTCAGAACATCAATTAGAAAATATGAGTCAAATAATTTTCTAAACATTTTCTTGTTTTGCTGTCAAAGATGACGTTTCTTTTTATTTCCCACAATTTTCTACATTTTCATTCTTTTTAATTTTAATTGAATTAAGCCATATTGAGCCGTAATTTTTTAGTTTCATCTCTGAAATATAGCATGTAGCTGCCTTTTTCCATCCAATGATTAATTTTCTAGAATGCAACATTTGAGGGAAAATTGTCATTTGTAAACTTACGATTTAATGATTTTCTTAAATTTCATCTTGTAGATAAAACATTCCACATTTCTATTGAAATGTTCATTTCTGAACTTTAAGAGAACTAATTTGATTTTAAAAAGTTAAAAAAAAAAAAATGGTACATACACAAACCATCGCTCAGATTAATTGATTTCTTTTTTCTTTTGATTTCATGACAATCCTATTTAAAAGATAAATAAATTTATATCAAAATTACTGCAATGTTTATTTATTTATCCACATAAATGTGAAGGTTTTATTCTTGTGTTTGTAGGAAACTTATGAATGAAATTTTGAACATGTTGGTTTGAAGTAGTGAACTTTGCAAAGCAATAGCTGGCTCACAGTCAGCTAATTTTAATAAATTACACGTTTGTGGTTTCAAATTTAAACATGCTTTCAATTTTGCAGGATAAAATATTAAGAATTACAAATAATTCATTCATTTCATATTTAAAAAATATTTTCAATAACTGATTATTAATTCCATTATATAATAAACTCACAATTTAAAAGAATTCATTTTTAATTATCTGCCATTCTCTCATTTCTGATCATCCCATTAGAAAATAATTTCAACAACATCCGCCTCACCACCCACTTCACATGCTTTTTAAATACAATATTTTTTAAAATTTCAAATATTTACTTGATTGGTTATAGCTATGTTTCGAATCAATTTTTATTATCACATATATTCATTTTAGTTCATTATTAAGCAAACATTACATCAGTTTTTCATTGGAAATTTTTTCTTATTGGACTACTCTCCTCTTTTCCCGAGTTCTTTCACAATCAAAGTTAATGCATCATAATGTTGTTGTCAGACAATATTTCAAACCAATACACATTTTTATAGTATTTGCCTCCAACTCCTACCTTAGACCCAACAAACAACTTCCTCCCAAATTTCTTTATGCACTGAAGCCACACTTGATGATCTGAAAATCACCTCTTATGTTCGTGATATCATAAAAAATTTAGACACCTCCAAGGCATGTGGGCCTGATCTCATCTCTGTTATACTAATTAAGAAATGATCAGCTGAGCTAGCCACTGTACTTTCCAAACTCTACAACGAATGCTTTATTAAATCTTGTTTCCCTAATAGCTGAAAAATTGTCTCTGTGGTACAAGTGTACAAAAAAAATTGGTGAAAGACTTGTCCCACTCAATTTTTGCCCTATCTCCGCTAAAATCTTTGAGTCTGAGTCAGTAATCAATCCAGCACTAGTCCATCATCTCGCGAAAGCTAATCTCTCTAACTGACAGTATGGATTTAGACAATACTGTTCTACTGCAGGTATTTTAACAGTTATCTCTGATGCATATACCATGCATTGGATAAGCAGAGGAAGCCAAGGCTGTAGCCCTTGATATATCCAAAGCCTTTGACAAAGTCTGGTATACAGGTTCCTAGCAAAAATTAAATCCTACGATATTACTGGACAAATGTTATAATTAGATCCTTCTTAGACAAAAAGAAAATCCACGTTGTCCTTGATGGATGTACATCCAAACAGCATAATATTAATGCTAAAGTCTCTCAGGAGTCGATCTTTGAACCTTTCTTATTCCTGATATTAAATGACCTCCTTGATAACATTGTATCTTAGATGAGTATATTTGCCGATTATACAACACTCTATGATAGGCATGAGGAAAAAGCAAATGTACACATACCTAAGCTAATGATAAAATCCTTAGAAAACAACCTCCAAACTAGTGGAATGGGGCTGTAAATTATGGTAATATTTAATGTTACACATTACTAGCTTCTTTTATTTAAGAATTAAAAAAAAAAAAACTTTCCAACCACTAATAAGACTAGACTTTGGAATTCTTTCTGTTACCTGCTTCCCTGACTGTACTGACATACAGAAGTTTTAAATATAGTCCTCATCTCCTCTAAACATGGTCCCAAATAGTAGCCCCTTACATTCAAGTGGCAATATGCTTTGTTTTTGGGTAAACATAACTAAAAAACATTTGTAAATATCTTTTGTCAAATATCATATAAAGAATGCTCACTCTTTTTTTTTTTATTGCATGAGGCATAGCTTATCATTAAATAACCCGAATCAAGATGGTCATTTTTTTTCAATAAAAAGGTCATTTATAATGGCTTGTTTTGTTTGATCCTGCTATGGTTCACTTTGTGTCAGTTGTAGGTATGTCTCTTTTCTTCCTGAGATTCTCATGAATGCCTCTACTCTTGAAGAGGAACCGACTTTGAAACTTCTTGGTCTTTCTTTCTCATCAAATCCTTCTTGGATTATATATATTAAATCCATGTCTCATTTCTGTTTCTCATAAAATCGGTTGTCTCTGTCGCTCTAGTCTAAATACTTTCTCACATCTGAGCTTATTCTCTCTATAAATCTACTATTAGGCCGTGTATGGAGTATTGTTGTCATATTTAGGCTGGGTAATCTCTATCCCATTTGAAAGTTCTTGATAAGGTACAGAAACGTATCTTTAATTTAATTAAGCTCTGCCTTTTTTAGTTCTTCTTTGTACCCACCGCCACAGACGTGATGTTGATAATCTCAGTCTTTTCTATAAATTCTACTACGGCATATGTTCTTCAGAATTGTCTGATTTATTTCCTGCTTCTTTTGCTCCAACTCGTTTGTCTCGTGGTCTCCATAAATTCGCTGTTTTAATACCTCATTGTAATACAGCTTATTCCAATATCTACTTTCCAAGAACCACAGGTTTGTGGAACTCTCTTCCTGCTGACTGTTTTCCTTCTCCTACCTATAACATTTGTCTTTTCAAGACTCTGGTCAATAACCATTTCCTGTCTTTTCGCTAATCATATTTTGTTTTTAACTTCATACCTTCCCACCAGCGATTTCCATTAAAAAAATATAATCTTGTTATAATTCTATTATAGATATCAATGTGATTAATGCATGCTAAATATATTATAGAATTAAAAAAGAATGAACATTAAGAAAAATAATGTATTCAATATGAATCTTATGTGGATAAAGAAAACTTTAATATTTACATAATCAATGAATCAAAGTGTTGTTAAAACTATTTTCTTTAATTCATAGAAGAACATTAAAGAATCTGACAAATCGTTTTACTTTGAAATTGAAAGTCCAAGTTTATGTAACAGTGATATAATTGGTTTTGAGTTTATTCATTTGAGTCGACATAAAACGATTTTAAGGGTAAAAGAAAATTTCAATAAATGTTATTTTCTGCATGGAATTAATCACATTATTCAGAAAACCTCACAGACTTCATGTGTCGCATATGCTGCAGTTTGCCGATAACAGATTTTAAAGTCTGAATAATATTATGTTTAGCATAAATCAAGTGGCTGAAGGGGTAAAGAGCCTGGTTGAAAATGAATCAATTATTGTACAAATTCTCTGGAAATATTACAGGAATGCAGCCATATAGTAATAAAATATTGAAGGCTGCATCGATCCTATCCTACATTTACTTTTGTTTATAAATTTTTCGAGGATTGGTTTAGATTTCATTTTAAATTATTCAATTATTTTTTTTAGATACAAAACAATATACAGGGTGTCCACAAAGTCTGGCTACATTATGTAGCCATACTTTGTAGAAGCATCCTGTAGATTATATAGCCAGACTTTGTGGACACCCTATATATATATAGGGTGCCCACAAAGTCTGGCTACATAATCTACAGGATGCTTCTACAAAGTATGGCTACATAATGTAGCCAGACTTGGTGGACACCCTGTATTTTTGAAATGCCGGCTATCAAAACTAGTTCTTCGATTTAAAAAAAAAATGTGTTCAATAATCGTTTTATTTAAAGAATATTCCTTTAGTAGATTAAACAAATGATAGAAACGGTTGCATAAATAGAGTAACCAAGTTATCATTTCCTTCAAACAATCGGTTCTTACAGAGATTATAAATGTTACAGATTGTCTGCAAGGTATTGCTTTTTTCATGTGAAAATTGAGGTGGAAACCTTGGACACACATATAGCTTACTGCATCCTTCTAGAGGTGTAATTATTAAAGATGCAAGATACACACTCAACAGCATCTCTGCTTAATAATTTAGGTTTACCATTTTGAGAAAGGAAATATATTTTTCAATATATCAAACAGTTTTATTAATGTCATGCTATATCTAATTTATCCAATATATATGATGAGATAAAATGGATGTTTGCTTTGGCAGAATAATCTGTTAAATAAGACTTTCAAAGAAGATTCTGATATGAGTCTTCCTTTTTAAGAAAGTTTTATATTGAGATTTATGATTCGCAGTAAAATTCTGAGCCACTGACTTTCCACTTCTCAAAACTGAAAAAAATTGATTTAGCGTTGAAGCATATGGAAATGTTTTGCTTTAATTTTACTTGTTTCAACATGGGTTCTTTAACTTATAACAACATTCATACTCTTTGGTAACATCAGATTGAGGTGTTGTTATGACACTTTTCAAATTTACATGTAAAAATTTTGAAATGATGGAATCTATATTGAAAAAATTAAGATCACAATCATTTTTTCTAAAAATCCGTTTTTGTGTAGTTAAATTTTTATTTCTAATTTAATCAGTCTGCAGATTTTTTATTCAGTAAAATATTTTAAAAAGGAATAATAATAATAATAATAATAACTAGCAAAATCCATGGGAATTCCACAATAGTTGAAAACCTCAACCCTTACATCAGCAAGAACTTTCTCATTACATCGACAAAGTGAGGCTGTCCTTCAATAAAATAATCAGTGGAATATTAGTTCAGATCATTATAGACAAATATGGAGAACTGCTTGAGATATTATTCGAAGAAATAGAACTACAGCGAGGAATCACTTTTTCTAGAGATTTTAATTTAATCAAAATAAGTTGTAAATCAGTAATAATTATGTCACTTACTTCTCATTTTGATTGTTGTCTTTAAAATGGGTATTGCTCGTCTGATTTGCAGAATCTTTATTCTGTAGGATATTGAGGCTGAATTATAATTGGTAGGTAAAAGTCATTGCGAGTTAAAAGTGAGTGTAAAAGATTGTATTGCACATTCCAAATTTGTTGCGAGTAATTCCAACTTTACTATTTTGAAGACTTATTATTTGATTTGGAGATTTTTTTTTTATTTGATTTGTTTATTAAATGTATACAATTCATACATCCATCTCTGATCATAAAAGTTGAAACAATTTTATAGAATTATACTTGTTATTTGTTTTTGCTTGAATATTTTTGTCTTCAATTATAATGTCTGAAAGACAATTGGCAGAACAAAAACTCTACGATAGAGATATAATTTTATTGGAAAAATAGTTGTTAATAATGTATTTATTGTCACTATAATTATTGACATAAAGTACAATTTTAAAATTATCTTAAATTCTTTCTAGATTGGTTGATTTTTTTTTTTTCTTTCAAAAATGTTTCTTGTTCTTTCTTATATGATAAGGAATAAAATGGGAAAACAAAATTATATCAATTGTTCAAATTAAGCCTTTCATTTAAATTTTTCTGTAATCTTTTATTATAGTATTTATTGTTGGTTTCTGGAAAAAAAGAAAGAATTATCCATAATAATTATTCAAAATGATTTATTCAAATTTAATTTTAACTCCAACCAATTTCATAAAGGCAACGTCTTAACAACTATAAAAAAAGAAGCTACATCAATGAAATAGAACAAGGGTAATTAATTTAAAAAATAGGTACAAATTTAAAAAGTAATAGTGCTGTGCATAAAATTACATTTAGGCAGAAAACCTAAAACTAAGCTTCTGTTTTTTCATCATTGTTTTTATTACATTTTCACCCCAAACAAGGCACATTGTCACTTTGGTGTAGGGGGGGGGCTACTATCAGGGGCAGCAACTACTGGGGAACTATGTTGGGATTTGGGCAGCAAGATGTTGGTTCACGTTACACTTTAACTTCTGCATGTCAGTACAGTTGAGGAAGCAGGGATCTGGAATGGAATTCCAGAGTCTAGCGGTTCTGGGGAAGAAACTACTGGAGTAGAGCATTCGTCAGAGCATTCACCATTAAAATACTTGTAGAACAGGTAGAGGGATGCAACATTTCGTCGATGGGAGAGAGGCTGAAGCTTAGATGCCAGTTCAGGGCCTATCAGATTGGTGACTCTCTTTTGAACCTTGTCTAGGAGCGAGAGACTAGCAGCAGATGTACCAGCCCAAATGTGACAACAATACTCCATACATGGGCGAATGGCGGCCTTATAGAGGTACAGGATACTTTCAGGTGTCAGTAGTTTTCTAGCACGGTAGAGAGAGCCTACCTTCTTCACAGCGGCCCTGGCAATGTATTCAATGTAATTGTTCCAACTCATGTTTCCTGTGAACGTTAGGCCAAGCGGTTTGAAAGATGTACTCTCAGATAGGGAGTCACTGGCCATTGCTATTGATGGCAGAGAAGGTTTCTTGTAATTATTGAAGGAAACCAGTTTAGTCTTGGCAGCATTGAATGTGACCATCCATTTTTGTCCCTATTCCACTACAGATTGGAGGTCAGTGTTTTTGCCATTTCTTTAGTAATGTGTTCTTTTGTTTTCCTGTCATGCCTGTTATAGAGTGTGGTGTCATCAGCATATATACCCATCTCAGAGGCAATTTTGTCGGGGAGGTCATTAATAAATATTAGGAACAATCGCTTTGACTCCCATCAGGCCCCAATTGGAATGAATGGCTCTAATTTTAGGGAAGCACGATATCTTGACAAGCTTCTGGGACTGACCTTCACTCCTGATATGAAATGGAATACATACGTTAAATATGTTGCCAAGATTGCTGAAAAATGGTTAGATCATTCTTCTAGGTATTTCACTGCTAATGCAATCCTCTTTGTATAAGAGCCAAATACACCCTAAAATAGAGTATTGTTGCTACATCTGTGCAGGAGTTGCTCAAAGCTCCCTATTCTGGCTTGATAGAGCTAAAAAATGCCTTTGAAATCTAGTAGGTGATGCCCTTTTCTCTTCCCTGCAACCTCTTTCTCACAGAAGAGACATTGCGGACCTCTTTATGCTCTATTGTTATTTTCTATGGTAAGTGCTCACCTGAGTTCCAATCTACGTTTCCCCCTTTGCCAAACTTTCACAAGAAAAACACTTGATTAGCTACAACCACTATCGACAATTTCTCCCACTCTCTATCTGTACCTAAATCTAACCGCAGATTCCATGAACAAACTTGTTTCCTAGAACTACCTGCCTGTAAAACACTGTTCCACTGGCTTGCTTCCCAGCTGACTACAATATGGTAGCCTTCAAATTCAACGTAAACAAGTTCTTGTTGAGCCATCCTCTTAAATAAGATTCTGTCCAATTTCCACTACTAACGATTACTACACTACCACCTTACATTCATTAATTTACACTACCACCTTACATTCATTAACCCTTATTCTCGAGTGGCCTTGATAAGTGGTGACTCCCTTATAAAAAGTAAAATAAAATAAACCTTTTATGTGCATTACATTGTTCACACTGACCATAAACCCTTTAGTCTTTTGCGTTTCACTAGCTTGTCATATATGCTCTCAAGAATACTGTTTTTTCCTTACCAATGAAAATATAATTTCTAGATGTTTTATTTCCTTTTCTCTTTGTGTTATTTCACAAGCCATTTTCAAGGGATTACACATTAATAATCACATCAATATCAGTCATAATTAATATCAATCATAAGTCATTGTAATGTGCTTTTGCAAAATTAGGTGCCAATTATGATCCAAACATTATGGTCACGTTTGATTGCTATGTTAATAATTGGCAATTCTAATGTCATTAAGGGAGCTTTTTTAGTCTTTTGTTTTTGCAATTACATCTTTGTATTGCTGACAAGAATTTCTCTAATTTGATATTTCTCTTCTATGTGTAATTATGTTGTTGAATAACACTTTCATCTGTAAAATGATTGATCATTTATCAATAAGGAGTAGTTATGGTGTGTGCAATAGACCTAATAGTTTTGCTGTTGGGATTCCAATAGACAAATCTAGATTGCAGCAAATATGATACTCAGTTTCATTGTTGTAGTGCCTTTAAGAAAATAAGAGACATCAAAGAATTTTTTTCATTATGACTCGCGAGGGGTACCTGGCGTTGCCCGGGTGTTTGGAGGTGTGTGTGTGGTTTTGGGTAAATCAAAACAAAAGAATAATAAAAATTGTTGCCCGGGTGTTTGTGTCGGGGGCGGGGTAAGTATGAAGGATCGAACCCAAAGCCCTGAGGCGAAGTTGGAAATTAAAGTGTAAAAAAAAAAACATGTAACGTTAACCACTGGGCCACCAAGAAATAGTAACGGAAACATGCTTGAATTTATTTAAGTATTAAGAATTGGCAGGTGCCTGTACTTAATGACTTAATGAGGTCATCTTTCACTGCGAGGCAGTATTTTATTTACTGCGGGGCAGCTTTTTTTTATTTTAATTTTTTGTTTTCCCCAAGATGTTGGGGGGAAACCAGCTCCCCATAAAAAAGGGGATTATCCAAATTGAATAGCAATTGTCTGATATAGGGAGAAACTCCGCATTGATCAAAGCTGATTGCTTTTGGACGTTCCTGGCGATCGCACCGGGAACGATGTCTTAAGCTTCGTTTCGCTTTTATTATACGAAAAAGCCCAATCCACATGCAGCAATCAAAAAATGTGGAATATTTAGCTTCTCAAACTCGGGCAAATTAAATAGACAGGCGACCTTCGTTGTTAACTCGTAGATATTTTTTTTTTTTTTTTACACGGTGGTCACCACTTATCATGTCTAAATGATAAAAGATATAAAAAGTTTTAAAGAGTGAGCCGACCGATCGCTTCTTGGATAAAAGCCTTTCTCAGACATACACAAAAAGCGAACATGCATACACACACATTTTCACTTATATATATATAGATTACATTACAAATAGAGGAAAAACTTACTTTAAATTCAAAATCATGCACCGACACCAAAACCTGAAAATCTATTTATTTTTTTATGTGAACAACTTTGTTTAAATATGCCGATTTAAATAAAAATTACACTTTCTCATCAAAACTTTGTTATTTGGTTCAATTTTTCCTTGTCCTAATAAGATTGGAGATATTTAGGTTAAATTTGAATGTTTTATGGAGGAAGTATCATGATTTTGCTCTGAAACATTTTTGAAAATTTATTCAGAATTGACTTTTTAAGTATATTTTGAAGCTTTGTGTATTTTTATCAATTTTGTAAGTTTTATTTGTTCAAATAGGAAATATCATAAATTTTTCAAATTAAAAAGTTTCTTCTATACCATGAGTCTTAATGCCTTCATTTTTAGGTGTTCCAAGAAGATAATTTATCTGCTCTTCTTCAAGTTTGAATCCATTCCTGTGTCTGCGTATATAACTTTTCAATATCTAATGTACTAATTCTGCAATGATAACATTTCACCAAGCAGTTAAATAAAAGTCCTATTTTAAAATCAATATACGTTTTTAATGAAAAAAAGAAAGAGATTTGAATTGAAAGAATATGCAATACCTATGAACATTTGAATACAATTAAAAAAGATGCTTTGATTTTGAAGAGATTGAAAATGTCATTTTTTTATACAAATTAAAAATGAAATAAGATAAAATTAGAATTTCTATTTTATTACCCTTAATTTGATGACTAACATTGGAACATGACTAAAGAAAACAACCCCTTATATGCTCTTTTGAACGAAGTGAAGTAGAATACACCACCACTTCTATTTTGCCTATGCATTTCACACAGGCAAACAAGGAATTGAAAATGAGAACACTCTCATCAGATGTCAACAACCTTGGACACAACGACGCAGTAAACATTAATTCAATAACATCCTATGCTATCATCCACCATTTTGAATTGTAAAATCTTCATATCACGAATGAACATCGTTCACCGGGTAAACAGTGCCAGCATGTCTGACATATTTACACTGTAAACTAGAATGGTTCAGTTCTGGAGAACGTTTATAAGAGGTTTAAAATGTTTAAACAAAAATATGCACTTATACTTGAGTGCTCACTCTGAAATAGATGAGGCATTAAAAGTCAGGCATACCATGTATTGGCAACAAGGAGAAGAGGGGCTATAAATAGACAATACAACTACCTTTATCAACCATGGAGAAAACTAAAGATAGGTCAGTTCTATATTAATTTATTTATTGTGGACTATTATTCTCATCTTTATTAGTTGTTGTTTCACGACGTTTCGGCCAACTATTCCTCTGGCCTTCGTCAGGTGGTAACCGTGGCGGATAGGAACTTCGAATCTCCTAACTGCATTCTCAGCAATCACTGCCATCCGTAGTTGTTGTTGTCTCTGGCCAGCTTTGAATAGGATTGCCACCTGACGAAGGCCAGAGGAATAGTTGGCCAAAACGTCATGAAACACCAACTAATAAAGATGGGAATAATAGTCCGCAATAAATAAATTAATACAAATAATACTCATCTCAATAATGAATTGCAATTAAAATAATATTTAGGTCAGTTCTAGTTCTAGATAAACTAAAAGCTTACAATAAATCGAAAGGCAGCACAATAATCATTAGATACAAACTGAATCCTCAATTATGGAAGAGTGATAATAGAATAATGGATCAAAAAGGTGAAACAACTGGTCAAAGAGTTAAGATATGTTGAAATCATTAAAAATATAACATGATGAGGGATGCACAGAGCTTGAGAAACTCCACAAAAGTTGAGGATAACTTTACCTTTAAGCAAATGTACAACATAGCAAACATAGAAGAAAATACTAGATCACACATGCAGCTTATGCACAATAGATATAAGATAAGGCTCAAACCGAACCAACTGAAAGAGAGTGGGACAGAAATAAAACTCTACAACAGATAGAAACAACTGGCACACTGGATAGTAGAACATCGAAGAAACAAAAAGTAAGGAATGCTATGGATGAAGCGACAACCACCAAAACAAACTAGTGCTCAGTAAGGTTAACACTGAACAGTTACTGTAGCGAAATAGGACACTACATGCAAATTTGCAGAAAAAGAAAATACCTCCATTAAATATAGGGTCAGGGAGACTAGCAAATCTACGAAGACTTCTCACAAAACAATATCGGATGTTTAGGTTTCATCAGAAGAATCCACTCAAGCAATAATATCTATTCTGCCTTCAGATATCTGGACAAATGATTGTCACTGAAAATCAAGGTGGATGCAGCTACAGACATATGCATCCTAACATTTGACCAAAGGAACCAACTACCTTTCTAGTGCTCTTCTTAAAACAATCTACAATTTCTGAAGGGATGTTGGGAGGGACGGTTGCAAATATTGCAAAATAAGTCTATTCAGTATAATAAAAGCATTTCTTCTTTTTGGGGATGAAAAGGGACAGGAGCACAGAGTTAATTAAATTAACATGGATGAAATCTATACTCCTATAAATCTGGGGTGTTTTGTGTATTGATATTCATATTAAACCCCTTTTTTCCATTTATTTAAAAAGAAAATACAACTTTCTTATATATGGGTCGTGGAATTGCATTCAACTGCAAAAGATCTAGCTAATTTGCATAGTCTTTTAAACATTCATTTTAATTAATTCCCTATTAGTTTTTTTCGTTTTTTTTCTCCCTTTTTTCCCCGTTCATCTTTACTACACTATTATGTGTAATTATATTAATGTAGATCTTCTACATGATTTATACTTACGTAATATTTGCATAAAAAGTTTATAGTTGCCACAAAACTTTTTCCATATATATTTATGTATACGTATATATTTTTGTTTAAAAATGTTGCCTACTCCTAGAGGTTTTGGTCTACAGACATGAAACTTCATATATACGGTCTTTGAACTCATGCAAAACTTTATATTTAGGTTTTAACCTGGGATAGTCAATACAAAAGTGTTAAAAAATTTTTTTAAATTGCCAGGTGAAGGTCGAACGCTAGCATTACAAATATGCATGCATCACGTGGTAGCTATTGATTTATGATTTAATTTTTAGCCTTGCAGCAAATATCTTCATAGCTCAGTCATTAACGGCAGAAGCAAAAATAAATTATAAGCTAAACGTTTTGGTTTCGATTCTTAGTGGTAACGCATGAGTCTTTTTTTTTTTTTTTTTTTTTTAACTTTTTAAATCATTACTATATATATTGGGTCCAATATAATATAATAATAAATACGAAATTTGCATTAATCAAAATATCATATTTAAACATATTTTATGATTGGGCAATGCTGAGCGCCCTCATATCCTTTTTCTCCCTTTTTCCCGATTCTTGCTTTCCCAATCTCTTTAAATACCTATAAACTGTCTAAAAACAGTTAAATGACCTTTTTTATGCAAATATGATAAACTTCATATTATTTGTTTCCTGTGATGCATTAACCTGCAAAATCTATTGTATATTTTGCAAACCTCTTCCCTCTGATGAAAAGAATTGCTCTCTTCGAAACTCCATGGAATAAGGTTTTTCTTGTTTTATTTGTACTCCTTGTCGAATAATTAAAATCTTGTATACCTTCCTTACAGGTTTATAAAGTTTTTTTTTTAAATTTGAATAAATTTTCAATATAAAGATTTTTATTATTATATATATACATATATATATATATATATATATATATATATATATATATATATAAACAACAGAATATAAACCAGGAAAAGTATAACGGAAGATTACAAAATCTGTTATAACAAAATAGGATGCTTTCCAGGGGAAAATAAAACCAAACTGATAGCTTAGGTCAATCTCTATGCATATCCCCACACTGTAAAAGATCAAATTGGTAAAATTGAAGAGGATGACATGCTAAAAAATAGGTGATGTTTCCAATAGACTGGGTAAACTAGATTACATACTGACCAGGGACAAATATGTAATATCTAAATCCGGTTCTGTTTGTATCCTGCAGACCCGAATAAATACATAAAAGAGCATTAGATTGCAAATGTACTGAAGGAGTTACTTCTGCTTCATGAGATATTTCAGTGTAATCTCCGTGATAATGAGATGTTGACATCAAGAATTAAACTACTAACCAAATCCACGTTTCGGACATACACATTTAAATGTTGTTGGTTATTTGGATTGACAATATGTAAGCATGATGTAATCTTTTTTGGAATAAAAAAATTAACAGGAATAGTAGACAATATGCTTCTATTGTAGCGACCGCTACATACAGCCAGAACATATCTTCTGCAGAGACATTTTCATAACAATCCAATTTGTAGGTCGCTGCGTGGGGAGCGCCAAGGTCGCATGATGAATTTTTATAAAATAAACAATATTTTGTTCACATGTTGGATGTATTAAGTTTAGTAAGTTTCGATGTAAGGAGCAAAGTGTAGCATCTGTTTTACTACTACACTTCATCTTTTCTATCCTCAGTCAGTAAAGGGGAAATTAGTGAATCTCTCGACGAAGGCTTCCTTTCTAGGGCAATTGCTCTTGACATATTAAAGGCCTTTGATAAGGTATGGCAAAAGGTCTACTTCACAAGATCTCGAGCTATAATACAGCTGAAAATGTTTTCTCAATTATTAAATCATTTCTTTCTGATAGGTTCATAAGTGTAGTGGTTGATGGACAGAAATCAGAAGCTCTCAGTATTAATGATGGAGTCCCTCAGGGGTCCATCGTGGGCCCAACTCTTTTCCTGAACTACATTAATAATTTTCCAAATCACATCCTTACATCATTCGTAGACATTTATGCTGACAACACTACAATCTATGATAGCACACCAAAGACCGTAAACAACTAAGTTCTCTCTGATTCTCTCTCCTCTGATCTTGAGCATGTGGTACAATGGGGAAAGAGGTGGCTGGTTACGTTAAATGCATCTAAAACCAAGCTTCTATCTCTACACCATGAATGGCTCTCGTTTTGGGGAGGCTTCATATTTTGACAAACTTTTGGGCTTAACCTTTACTCCTGACCTGAAATGGAATACGTATAATCAAATCCATTGCCAAGATTGCTGGAAAAATGGTAGGATCCTTCTACCGCTCAAGTAGATATCTCACTCCTGGTGCAATTCTCTATCTATATAAGAGCCAGGTATGGCCAACGATGGAGTATTGTTGCCACATCTGGGCAGAAGCTGCTAGAAGCAGCTTATCCTGCCTTGAAAGAGTTCAAAATAGACTTCATAGCTTAGTGGAGGATGCCCTTTTCTCTTCCCTGCAACCTCTTTCCCACAGAAGAGACGTTGCGAGCACGTCTCTGCTTTATCGGTATTTTCATGGCAAATGCTCGGTTGAGCTTCAGTCTATGGTTCCCCCCTTGCCGTTTCACAAAAAACACTCATCTAGCCAAAACCACTATCAATAATTTCCCACACTCTTTATCTATGCGTAAACCTAAATGTAGGTTCCATGAACAAAGCTTCTTTCTTAGAACTGCACGCCTGTGGAACTTTCTTCTGATTGACTGCTTTCCAGCTGACTATAATCTGATTGTTCAAGTCCAATGTAAACAAACAAGTTCTTGATGAACCATCCCCCTAAGTAATCCAATTTACAAAATTCCCACTACTTGTGTTTACTATGCTATAATCACATTGACTAATGTATACCCATTAACCCTTATCCTCGAGTTTGCTCCGGGCCTTGATAAGTGGTGACTCCTGTGTATAAAAAAAAAAAAAAAATTTTAAATCCTTTTAGACTAAGGCAAATTTTATTTTCATTTAAATTCAGAGTACCCCTTTGGGGGAAATGGAATTTATCCCTACATTAACAATTAATGTTGTGTCTAATTCTGCCCTCGTGGGTGGGGAATAAATAAACATAACCAGGATTCAAATCCTAGTAAAAAAGCAAAGACAATAACATCGGATTCAACACCAAAAACTCCAATATAAGAAAAAGAATGGCAACTTTTCTGGTCTGGTGAACAAGGAATATCACTCAGAGAAACTTCAAGTCGTCAGGAATATTCAGTTACCAAGCCACTCCACACACTCTTGATTGTATATCTAAATAGATATTCAGTCAAATTAGCAACATTGACCATACCATTCTGTGAATTAATGGTTGAGAACGCACATTTTTAGTGGCAACTATTTAGTCAAGAATTGACTATTATGACACCAATCCCAACACAATAATATTCCAGTCTGATGCCAAGATATTAGGCATAGGTGCATGGGTGAGACAGACTGATCAAACAAGCACAAAAAAGTTGAAATGTTTTAAAGATGCTTTGCCTCAGCAAAATCGAGATACTCCAACATAGAAAAACAATACTTAATGGTTGTATATAGCTTAAATAAATTTCAATAACCGAAACAAACTAACAAACATATCCTATTATTTTGGACTATTAAAATAATTTATTATTCATGCTATTGATAATGTTTACGTATTCATTTATTTTTTATTATCATTTGTTTTAATTTGCTTTGAAACCTGATGTAAATTGTAACGGTTTTTGGGACTAGCCCAAGGGTTTGACATGTATTGGGATCCTGGATGGAAATCCCATGTGCCCGTAGCCCGGGGTTAGGAATTTCAAGGGGAAATTCTCCTCCCAAACACACGTTGTAAGATAAAAGAAGATATGCAGTGTGCTGGTTGTAATGATATCACAACCAAATGGCACTTGTCGAGGTTTGAACCAGTATTATCATCATGAAACACCTTAATGACATTCACGGTTAATAATTAGAATAAGGCAATGAGAATGACAATGACACAATCGGATATGAACATACTAGAAATATATTAATTTATTTACATGAGTGTAACACAAGTTAAAATTCAAAAAAAAAAAGATAAAACAACAATAATGCAAATGGGGGTGCAGACAATATTACGGGTTGAGATGAGGATAGGGGTGCGATAAGGTTTATTCATGGAGACGTATTGTCTCCCCCTCCCCTTTTTTTTTTTTTTTTTTTTTTTTTTTTTTTTTAATGAAAAATCGAGTCATAGTTATTGTTCGGAATCAGACAGTAATATGTTTTCTTCTTTCTTTATGCATGGCAAAAAGTCAATTTATGTATAGTAAGAATAACATTTGAGCATAAAGATGTGGGATTGGGATTAGCAGATTGGGGAGAATAAAAATTGGAGTATACATAGATCTGTTAGTGATTATCCATTCCTGTCAAGCGTACATTGTTGACGTAAATGTCCTTTCTTCCCTTTGTCACCATTTTTTTTTTTTTTTTTTTTTTTCAACATTATCCCTGACTCTTGATTTTCGGTATATAGTCTTCCATTGGAGGGATATTCATCTTCAAGGATAATATTCGGCCAAGGTAAATCCAAGCTTTGAGTTGATTTCCCTTTTCGGTTCGTTGGCGATCCGGTTTGAGTGGGCTGTATTTTATTCACCTCTGCGACTTTCTACACTGGTGTTCAACTCCATTTTTCTCAGGAGCGATGTTTTCATGAAGTGTCCTCATTGCTTGCAGCAGCTCAACTGAATTTCCTGCTCAAGTCTTCTGTTCACATGTTTCCTTCTGAGACGGGTGTGGCTTGGGGTTTCTGTCTGGCTCACATCCATTCACATTCGCCATCTCCTCAAAAGGGGGTGATGTGGGGGATTTTTTCGCTGCTCGACGGGTGTGGGTTGGGTAATGGGGTGTCTGCTTGACTAATAGATACATTTATTATGATATAAAGAGGAGGAGGGTGTATAGTCTTTTCTTATAACACCCTCTTCCATAAAAGGAAAAAAAAAAAATGAAGTTCTACCTAAGTGATTTTTTTTCTAATGCCTAATTTACTAATTCTGCTTGTTTTTTTTTTTAATTTTTGTTTACTCAGATTCGTATTTTTGTGATACTGTAATATTTCCCCTTTATGTGTCTAATATCTATGTCGAACTCCTGCAATATCAGGCTCCATGAAAGTAATCTTCAGTTTTTGTTCTTCATTCTGTTGGCATGAACTAACGGGTTATGGTCCGTATAAATGACAGTCAGGCCGTGTACTGAGGAAACATATATCTCAAAATGTGATAAACTCATCACTGATGCTAATGCTTCCTTCTCTGTTGTGGAGTAGGATTTTTGGAACTTTCAAGTTTCTTTGAATAAAAACTGACTGGGTGCAGTTAATCATCTTCTCCCATTAGGAGTAATACTGCTCCAATCCCACTATTGCTAGCATCCATGGCTACACTGAAGGGTTTGTCAAACGATGGGGCTTTTAATACTGGTTCGCTACTTAGCATTTGCTTGATCTTTTCAAGTGCATCTTGACACTTGGGTGTCCATTGAAATCTCTTGTGCTTTTTCAACAATTCTGTTAGTGGTGAAGTGAGACTCGCAAAGTCTTTGCAGAATCGGCGGTAATATCCTGCCATGCCTAGGAATTTCCTTAGACTCCTGACGTTTCTTGGGGTCGGATAATTCTCTATTTCTTGTATTCTTGCCTTCACTCGGGTGATTTTCCCATGGCCCACTACATGCCCTAGATACAGCCTGGCAGAACTGTTTTAGCTAAGTTTATTGTCAAGTTAGCTACTCTTAACCTCGGAAGTACTCTTCTGATCATTTCAATGTGTTCCAGCCACGTGTCGTTGTATATGACTACATCATCGACACATGTATCTACATTTGCTATCCCAGAAATGCATGCGTTCATTAGCTTCACAAATGTTGCTTGGGAATTTCTCATTCCGAATGGCATCACACGATACTGGTATACTCCCTCTGGGGTTACAAACTCCGATATTCGCTTTGCCTTTTTCCGTTAGGAGCACCGCCCAATATTCCTTCAGGAGGTCATATTTTGTAATGTACTTGGCCCAGCCTATTTTGTCCATGCAATCGTCCATTCGAGGCATAGGGTATGCATCTGCTTTAGTCACTGCATTTAATTTGCGGTAATCTGTGCAGAATTTCACCGTTCCGTCAGGTTTGTCAGTATTCAAAAGCATTGCCCAGCGATGCCCATTCACTTTGGCTCGGCTTTCTTATCTCATGCTTTAGCATGTAATCTATTTCTGTTTTCATTATTTCTTTGGGCTTAAGCGATATAGGTGTGGTCTAATTGGTTTGGTTTCCCTTAGATCAACGTTGTGCATTACTGTTTTTGTGTGCGTTGGTGCGTCTGTAAATAGGTTGCTATATTCCATTAGTATTTCTTGTAACCTCTGCCCTTCTTCTAGTGGTAAATGTGCAAGTTTGCACCCCAAGTTTTTTAGTATCTCGGAATTCTTCAACTTGATAGGCGGGTCTTACTCTATGTGAAGGTTTCCTTGCAGATACTCTTCATCTGTAGCTTTGTTGTGGCCTAACGCTGCCAGTACTGCTTTTTCTCCTGCTCTCCTGGAATATTTCATCATGTTGATGTGACATATTTGTGATTTGTTTCTATGCTTAGGGGTAGATATTCAGTAGTTTAGGGGACTTATTTTCTCAGAGATTAAGTATGGTTGTTGATACTTCGCTTGAATGGTTGACCATTTATGGGTAGAAGGATTAGCACTTCTTCCCCTTTCTTGAATTCTATGTTTACTGCCTTTCTGTCATAGGTGGCCTTCATAACCCTCCTAGCTAACTTCTGTGTTTCAGCTAAGGTTTGTCAGATCTTAGTGATGTAATCCGCCATATTGTTCAGTATGGGTTCATTACTGACCCATTGCTCTTTGATCATTTTTAACAGACCTTGCACTTGGTGACCGAAGACTAATTCGAATGGGCTGAATCCTAGTGATTCCTGGACTGCTTCTCGAGCTGTGAAGAGCACAAACGGAATCTCCTGATCCCATTTTGCACACACAATAGCCTCTTAACATGGTTTTCAGAGTGGCGTGGAAGCGCTCCAGTGCTCCCTGTGAATGAGAGTGATAAACACTGGACTTTATATGGGTGATTCCCAACAGCTCTATGACCTGCTGAAACAGTCTCAATGTAAAGTTGGACCCTTGGTCGGGCTGTATAATTCTAGGTAGCCCCATTTTGGTGAAGAAATTTATTAAGGCGTCTGTCACTTTCTTTGTTGAGGTGTTACGTAATGGGATTGCTTCAGGAAACCTTGTAGGCGCACACATTATAGTTAATAAGAACTTGTGGCCTGTCTTGGTTTTGGGTAATGGTCCCACACAGTCATCAATTATTCTACTGAATGGTTCTTCCACTGCCGGTATAGGTTGGAGTGGGGCCAGGGGAATATTTTGGTTGGGCTTTCCAGTCTTTTGGCACATCCCGCAGGTTCTACAGAACCTCTTTATATCTCCCACGATTTCTGGCCAGTAAAAGTGTCTGGTCAGCTTTTCTAGGGTCTTGTTGACTCCTAGGTGGCCCGCTAAAGGTATCTCGTGTGCCACGTTCATAATATCCTCCCGATTTGTTAGGCACCATTACTTGTTCTTGCGTAGTCTCTTCCGTTGTCCTGGGAGCATTCTATTTCCTCATTAGCACTCCGTTATTGAGGACTTATTGGCTTTTTGAGTTACGAGAATACTCGACAGAACAGGGGTTTTAGATCGCCATTGTTCTGTTGCTCCTTGATTAGCACTTGCGGTGGCACGGATAAACCAGGTTGGGGTGCTACCACAGGTCTCAGGTGTTTTCCATCCAACGACCTGTCATCTATGTTTCCCTTCTCTGTTGCTCTACTCCTCGTGGTTACCCCTATGGATGTTTTATTTTGGTATTTAGCGATATCATTTCCCAATATCATGGCCACACCAGTCATTGGTAAGTCGTTGATTACCCCTATTGTGGCCTCTCCCGAGTACTAGTCTGATACTAGGTGGACTTTAAATAACGGGACTATACCCTTTAACGTAATCGATCTTCCTACAGCTCTCACTGCTTCCTTGGGCATCTGTTTTCTTTTCACTAGGGATTGGGATGCACCGTATCCCTGAGAATGTTGATGGGTTCCCCTCGACTCTCTTTATCTCGGGTGATATATCCCCTTGATATGAAGGGTTTATATGTCTTATCTATTCCCTGGGATATCGCCCCTTGTGGTTTGCCTGGGATATTCTGATTCATCTCAGTGAATTGGTTTGCCTGGTATTTCACAGCTACATGACCCGGCTTTTCACAGTTGAAGCATACTATGGATCTCGCTTCCCGTCCCAGTACTGGTCTGTTGGTTGTGTTGAGAGGGTTTCTGATAGGTGCTTGCGGATTGTCGTTATTTGTACAACGCTCCCTGGCCTCTGAATGCATAAGTCCCTGGGCTTTTGCCCTGCTTCTCTTGAATCAATATGTACTCGTCAGCTGACGTGGCTATATGGAGCGCCGTTTCAGCCTTTTTGTCGGCTAGGTGCATCCTCATGTCATCAGGTACAGTTTTGAAATTCCTCAATCAACATGAGTTGTTTCAACCTGTTGAAGTTACCCCCTACATCATTGGTATTGCACCACCGATCAAAATAATTCTCTTTTAATTTAGCAAACTCTACGTATGTTTGTCCCTCGCTTTTTCTTAAGTTCCTAAACTTCTGTTGGTAAGCTTGTGGGATGAGCTCATACCCTTTCAATATGCCCGCTTTCACTATCTCGTAATCGGCGCAGTCTCCCGCTGGACGTGCTGCATGCATCTATTGGGCCTTACCACTCAACGCTGTCTGCAAAAGCATTGCCCAGCATTCTCTCGGCCAGTTCATGTTTAGGGTGGGTGGTCCTCTCAAAATGTGCGAAGTAATCATCGACTTCTTTCTCCACAAATTTTGGGACTAGGCGCACCTGTTTTGTCATATCAAATCTGTTTCTGTCTTCTTGTGGCTGATGAGCTATATTTAGTTCGCTCATTCTCAGCTCTTGCTCGATTCGAGCTTTCTCTATCTTCATTTTCGCCATTCTCGTTTTTTCTAATTCAACTTGATCAGGTGTTATGGTTATCTTCTCCGCTGATAATTCTTCCAGAGTTTCTTCCTCGAAGATGTTGTTATCTATCATGTGTTCGGCTATTATTCTTATTAAGTGACTTTTTCTCATAGCTCCCCCAACCTCTAGGTCTAGTTTTTTCCCTATTATGATTAACTCATCTTTATTGAACCTATATAACTTATCAGGGAATGGATTTTCTATGAACTCGTCGATGTCCGTCATTCTGCCTTATTTGTCCATGTACAATGTTCAGGTATTCCAATGAGGATTATTATTCAAGCAGGGGGGGGGTCAGACTTGTTTGGCGTGTAACAGATCCTCCGGCGGTCCCCTATATGCTTGGTGTGTACTGATTCTTCGGGCAAGCCCCCATGTAACGGTTTTTGGGACAAGCCCAGGGGTTTGACATATATTGGGATCTTGGATGGAAATCCCATGTGCCCGTAGCCCGGGGTTAGGAATTTCAAGGAGAAATTCTCCTCCCAAACGCACGTTGTAAGATAAAAGAAGATATGCAGTGTGCTGGTTGTAATGATATCACAACCAAATGGCACTTGTCGAGGTTTGAACCAGCATTATCATCATGAAACACCTTAATGACATTCACGGTTAATAATTAGAATAAGGCAATGAGAATGACCATGACACAATCGGATATGAACATACTAGAAATATATTAATTTATTTACATGAGTGTAACACAAGTGAATGCAAAAAAAAAAAAAAAGATAAAACAATAATAATGCAAATGGGGGTGCAGACAACATTACGGGTTGAGATGAGGATAGGGGTGCGATAAGGTTTATTCATGGAGACGTATTGTCTCCTCCCTTTTTTTTTTTTTTTTTTTTTTTTAATGAAAAATCGAGTCACAGTTATTGTTTGGAATCAGACAGTAATATGTCTTCTTCTTTCTTTATGCATGGCAAAAAGTCAATTTATGTATAGCAAGAATAACAAATAAAGAGGGAACTAAGAATGAGCTCATAAGAAAGACTGAGAACAGGGAAGAATGGAGAGCCGTAATCGTCGATGTCTGCAAGACCAGACTAGACACTTAAAGAAGAAAAAAGCTCTGAACTTGTAGTACTTGTACCCTCTCAAAATATATACTCCCCTGAAAACAACAGCAAAATCCAACCACTCCACTGTTAAGGTCCCTAGATGCTGGGAAGCATTCTACTTTAATAGTTTCTTCCTTCGGACTGCTAGACTTTAGAATTCCTTTCCTGCTTCTCCGACTGCATTAACCTGCAGAAATTTAAGTATGTGAACAGACATTTCACTGCTCAACTTCCCACAGTGCTTTGTTAGATATGATCCTAAATAGTAGCTATTTATGTCCAATAGCACAATGCCTGGTTTGAAGTGAAAAAGAGTTTAAAAAAAAAAAAAAAAAGAAAACGCTGCCCCCCCCCCCCCCTTTAATAGTAAGCCATTATTTCTATCTGATAGAATTGTGGTCTACTCATGGAAAAAAAATGTGTAATAAATTCCAGCAAACAAACTATAAGATTATATAATATAGGCTTATTATTAACCTGTGAGGAAATTATAGTAAATCGAACTCTTAATAATTTATGAATTGAGACTTTACATCAAAAACGAGAGCTTAATTAAAAGATTACTTTGAATAATCTAGAAATAGAATTCTTGAATTTAATATAAAAAATGGTGAATAGATGTTAGAGAAATTACAAGTGAGGAAATCTCCAGAATGAATGTTTGGCTGAATATCTCCATGATGAGATACAAATAAGGACAAAATAAAAGTATTGCTACTTGTTATAGATTTTAAATATTTGCCTTTTTGTATTCAGCATCACATTCAAATAATAGCTAGTTATAAAATACCAGCTTTGTTTTCCTTGTATATGCTTAAGCAATAGACTCTTTTACAAATATTATAATTGCAAAGTTTTGTTCTTTGCAACTTACATTGAAAAAAAATAGGATCATTGATTTGTTGTATCAACGAGAAGTCAATTTAAGCAAAATTACGTTTTGTTTTCTGCAATACAAAAATAAACCATTATTGATGCCAATGTCTAGTTGTGTATATTTCTTTTAAAATAATAAAATTAGAATAAATTATACAATTGTTTATTTTATATTCACAATCCATTTTATAAGACTAGTCAGACATTTAAAAACTGTCATTGAAAAAAGAACATTTTTAAAACTTGTTTTCAGTTTATGCATTCATAATGTACTACCAGACTGCCCGATGTTGCCTGGTTGTAAATACACTTAAATATATTTTAATTTATGCAAATTTCGTATTTATTATCATTATTATTATTATTATTTTATTTTTGTGTGGGGGGGACTGTTAACTGTAATCTTTGCAGAAAAAAATTATGAACATCTTGAGAGTAACGGGTTTTCCCTGATGAATAGAAAGGTTCGAGAGGTACCAAGAAGCAACTACTGATTGATAAAGCATTAATGCAGGATGCAAAGAAGAGGAGGAGGAATCTGAGTGTAGCATGGATCGATTACATAAAGGCTTATGGCATGGTTCCTCATTTATGGATACATGAAACACTATTGATGAAGGTTGCTGAGAATGTGGTAGGGCTTTTGGAGACAGAGAGGTGATGAGGCATGTTGGCATTAAACGTGGAATATTCCAAGGACATTATCGTTTTTGTAATGATAATGATGCCAGTGAGCATCCTCTTGAAGAGAAAAAAACTGGGGTATAACTTTGGATCTGGTGACAGACGCCTCAACTATGTTTATGGATGATTTGAAAATATTCAGTAGAAAGGAAAAGGAAATGGAGAGAGTGATAGAACTTGTGGGGACATACTCAGAAGACATTGGGATGGAGTTTGGGATTAGTAAATATGCAGTGCTGGTGATGAAAAGAGGAGTAAAGGTTCATTTGAATGGAATAGTGCTGCCGAATGGAGAAATCATGAAAGAAATAAAAGATACAGGGTATAAATATTTGGGAGTCTTAGAGGGTGTAGGCATCATGAACAGAGAAATGAAAGAGAAAGTCAGGAAGAAGTATCTTAGAAGAATGAAACTAATCGCAAAGTCGAAACTGTATGGACGAAACCTAATGAAAGCAGTGAATGCATGGGAAGTCAGTGTTTTGAGATACAGTGCAAGAATTTTAGAATGGTCTGACAAGGATTTGCATGCCATGGATATAAAAACAAGAAAAGTTTTAGCAATGTTTGGTATATTTCACATTCGAAGTAGCGTAGCAAGGCTGTATCAAAGAGGAAAGACTGTGGGAGAGGATTGAAAAGTGTAAAAGATTGTGTTAGAACCGAGGAGATGTCATTGAAGGAGCATGTGGTTAGAAGTGAGGAGTGTATGCTTAAGGTTGTGGCCAATGAAGTGGAGGTATGTGAGATCAAGGCTGATTATGTGAAACGTATGGATAGAGAAAGGGTAGAGGAACTGGCGAGGAAGAAAATGCATGGAAAGTTCTTCCAGGATATAGCAGAAGTGGTTGATGAAAGATCATGGCATTGGCTTAGAGCTGGGTGTCTGGCTAAGTACTGAAGCTTTTGTTTGTGCAGCACAAGAGCAGGTATTAGGAACACGATTGTTAAAAAAATGGTTCTAGGAGAGGAAGTTGCTGCAGAATGCTGGATTTGTGGTAAGACCTCAGTCAATTGCGCACCTTGCAGCGGGGTGTAGTGGACTGGCCCAGAGAGAGTACTGCAAAAGACACGATCGCATGGGACTCCGGATATATTGGGAGCTGTGTAAGAAGGTTGGGGTGAAGTGTTTGGAGCCGGGATTGAGGGAAATCCTCTGGAAATGAATCCCATTCCTTTCCAGAGAGACGTTGATAAACAAAATCAGAATTATTATTATTATTATTATAAACCCAATTCTTTATTAATTATTATATCATACCCAATATATAATAGTGTCCCCTCCCCACTGGGCGTGGTCAAGTTGTAAAATATGTTTAAATATATTTTAATTCATGCACATTTTGCATATAGTATTATAGAATCAATATTCTATTGATTATTATATTATACCCAAGGCATAGTAGTGATTTCAAAAGTTAAAAAAAATACTTGGGTGCCACTAGCTGGAATTGGAACCAAGATATATAGCTTTCCAGTCTTATTCATTACCATCTGAGCTAATAACAGATGAATATAAAAACTTATAAAAATTACCTGATTTTACTGTATAAATGTATATTTGTGCATATGTAAAAGGTACACACTTATTTGACTTACACCTGCCAAGTTAAAAATATTTTTCAATTTTAATCTCTTAGCTATTTTTACCGGCTAAAAACTATGTAAAAAAAAAACATTTTTTTTAAATGTTGAATTTGTTTCACAAGTCCAATCCCCCTGTATATTATTAAGTTTCAAGTCTGTAAATCAAACTTGATAAAGTATTTTCTCATACCAACAGACAGACAAGGTCACCGTTATATCTATATAGATTAAAAATTTAATGCGTAATGTTTAACTATTTTATGTGTAGTTGGGATGTGATTATAGTCAGTGATATACCCCGCTCCTGTGTAAATCATTCACATCAAGCACTTGTTTAATTACAACCACCGTCAATAAGTTTCCTTACTCTCTATGCCTAAAACAAAACAAAAATTCCATGAGTAAAGCTTATTTGCTAGCTACCCATTTGTGGAACACAATATCACAGGGTTACTTCCCAGCTGACTATGACAGTTGTTTTCAAGTTTCATGTAACATAAACAAGTTCTTGTTCAGCTGTCTTCTTAAATGATCAAATTCTACCTTATTTCCATCATTTCTGATCATCACTGCATTGTTCTCACCTGACACTTATTAACCCTTATCCTCAAGTGGCTTTTGGTTCTTGATAAGTGGTTACCTCAAGTAAAAAAAAAACAAAAGCCTTTTTCTACTTATGTGTCCATTCAATCTGCCTGCTTTTCAATGAAAATACTTTTTCAAATGTGTGAACAACGAAAATAGTATTTCAAACATAAGTATTAGAATCTAATGGCCAAACAGAGCTTTTCACAGAAATGTTTGGACATATCATCTAAAGAGATGCATCCATTCAATCTAGCAATAAAAGTGTTATTTCAAATTTAAACCTGATGACAAATTGATCACTAGACACAGCCTCTACTAGAGCAATTTTTATCTTATTCCTGTGTGTTTTCACATTGTTATCAATATATTTGAAAGCGGGGGGGGGGGGGGGGGGTTAGCAAAATAAAAGTTCCAAATTTACTTCACGTTTGTTCAGTTTTTCATTACCTTTTAAAGTTGATTGGATTACATGTATGATGTAAACTAATAATAAATGATCAGTTAATTGCTTTTATTCCATCTCTTTCAACCTTATTCTCCTTTTTTCCTATGTTTATAAGGCTATATCTGTGTTCTCTAATAGAATTTGTTGGGATCAACCTTATTATTCTGCATATCAACACTTCATGTTTTTCTTTAACATATTTTGAACGTATATTCTATACTGCTGTAATTGTTTCTTTATTTTTATTGTATTATTTCTCTCTAAAAAAAAAAAATCTGAAAAATAGATTTCCAAAGTATCCTGCATGAATTGGTTAATTTTAAGTTTCAACTTTTATGCCATATGAAAGTTTTAATGGATTTTATTCATATTTAATTTTGGAGCAAAAAATATTTTCTTTTGTGACTGCATGAGATTTCAATTCTTAAATCTTTCAAGTCTTGACTGAATTAATTTTATGTTATCTGCATGAAGTTTTGAAACGCATTTCCTATGTTTTCCAATTTTTACAAATATTCTATGAAATCTGTCTCATAAAATAAAATCTCCAAATTTGTTATCTTTACTGTCGTAGTATTTGACTAGGTTGGTTTTTATGCGGCTCTTTAATGAAAATATTTTAAAAGATTAAAATTTAATTTCCATTCATTGATTGTAGCAGAAACGAAAGGTGGAACAAACTTTTGACTACTTTCGATGATGTCACTTGTCTACATCGTTTAGAGTGACAATACCTGATGTATTGCATATACAACAAAGCGAGGTTGATATGAACACACGAATATCTGGTAAAAAAAAATAGTTCAACGTAAATGGAGATGCTCTGATATTATTGTAGCTCTTTTGTTAAAACTGCAAAAGTATTTATCTAAGCTAGCAGGGATGTTCGGCATAACCCGGTCATAAAGTACACTTTAAATATGATATTTTAATTTTTGCAAATTTCGTATATATAGAGTTAATATTCTATTGATTTTTATATATTGTTAAGTTATGATTTAAAAAATAAAAAAATATATAGCCATATGACTTGGGTGCATCAGCTTGAATCGAAACCAAAACTTATAAAGAATTCTTGGTAAAATTATTTATAAAAAGTAGATGACTTGAGTGTCATCAGCTATAGTTAAAACCGAAACCAAACTTCTGAAGAATTCTTGGTAAAATTATTTATTACAAGAAATGGAAGTCCATAACAGTTAAATGACTCTGATGTAAGCATGACATACGAAATAAATAACACACACACACACTATTCTATTAAAATATAGATTATTTTGAGGGTCTAGATCAAATCACGCCCCCTTTCTTATTTTTACTATGATTAAACTTAAGGATTTCGACCCATTGTGAATTGTTGAAAAATTTAAATATCAACTGTAATGACTGATTAACATGCCAAAATCCAAAAGTTATTTCTTTTACCCCCCCCCCCCTTTTTCAACTCTGCTTCCGTTTCACTGAATAAATGTGACAAAAATCACGAATTTTTATAAAATGTCTTATCACTTCAAATTTCTACAATGCTATTCATGGTGTGTGTAGTTGATCATGTATGTGAAGCACTGTTTGTTAAATGTGCCATAAAAAACGCAAAATAAACTAAACTATCAAAATGAACATAAGGAAATTTTGCTTTTACAAATTACATATTAATGGCATTAGTTTTTTGCTATTATAGATGAAACAATCAGCAGAAATTTTGTCCTCTACCAATGGCATTTCTTTGACCCCCCCCCCTTTCAACTCGGCTTTGCTTTTGCTGTGAAACTGGCTTCTCTTCACCTGCGAATGATTAAAATGGCTTAGAGAAACAACTGTATTGTGTTTTTGTTAGGGGGTGGGTGTCCTACTGTATACATTTATCTGCTATTTCAAAGATTCCAACCGAGAGATCTTTTTAAGATTTTTACTGACCCTTTAAGTTTGTTTCTTTCCAAATGAAGACAAAAAGAATTTAACCTATCTCTGACCAGATCTTTATCATCCCTTTTTTTCTAAACTCCATTTTTATTACTTCCTCCCATGTTTTTCTTAACCTTCCCCTGTGAGCTGAACCTGCTGCCTTATCTGTTCTAAATCAATTCATCTTATCCATTCTTTCAACTTTACCATACCATGGAAATCTCCTGTTTTGCAGACATTTGCATATATTGTCCAGATTTAATGTTCCTTTGAGGTTTTCAGAACTAAGTCTGTGTTTAAGACTCACATCCATCATGTGTCCAACCCTTTCTGAAAAATCTTGAAATGGAGTGAACAAATACTGAGCACAAAAACATGAGTGTCTCTGTGTAAATTTTATTATTAGGAATTTCATGTAACCATCTCGGTTATTGACATGTGAGACAGAGGACGAATATATGAAAATGATTTGGATGGAAAATTTTAGGTATAGATAAACAATAATATTATTAATATTTACAACAGAAAGTATAAGGACATTCATTGAAGCTGCTGTGTGTTGCACGTCCCTTGAATCTTCTCTCCCTGAATAAATGCAAGAGACATAACTCTTAAAGCAAGTGAGACATTGGCAGTTACTACCCTTTAAAATACAAAATGTTCCATCTTTTATAGGAATTTATTGTTTTTTAAGCATTGTTGATATATGGAATACAAAATTCGAACTTTAATGGTTTGAACACCGAAACTAGTGCAGGCATATTGATTTATTAAAACAAATTCAATATTTTGAATTATGAGACGTGCGTTGACCGACACTAACACTGTAATGAACATTCAAGCCTTCAACAACATCTGAAGACGTTCCAAGGATTATCACCGTCATGCGATGTAAAAAAAAAAAAAAACTTTTGATAATTATAATAACCTGGATTTTCCTAATGAAGAATTTGTTAGAATTCGAAATATTGAATTTATTTTAATAAATAAATGTTTATTTAAAAAAATGTCTGCATTAGTTTGAATTTTGTTTCCATATTTATTTAGATGAATCTATTGTCATCTATCAAATGAGCAATATTAAATTTAGTGCAAAATCACGAGTATATGAAGAAAAATAGGGTTAGGATAAAGATTCTATAGCTTTAATCCTTCAGTTTAAAGACCTTCACATTATAGCTCCTTGCACAAGGTTTATGAAATAAAGTGTTTGTTAAAATTCAGTTCTAAGTTTCTCTCTTTCAATCCTTAGTTCGGATGACACTAACAAAAATTATGATTTACTTAGGACTTGGAGAGTAGATAATACAGTGGATCTGTTATCGGCAGATCCAGTAACTCTCGCTTCTCCTATTTTGTCATTCAGTCCTCATTCAATGAGTGATTTTTCTGACAAAGGGTGAAGAAAAAGCTGCTTAAAGGTCGGTAGTACTTGGTGTCGGGAATTTTTCTGTCTCTGTCTGTCCTTGTGGCCATGTCACTAGTAAGGGTGCTGGAGGTAAACGTTTTGTCTGGGCTGACGTTATCCGCCTGATAGTCAGGGACCCGAACCTTGGATTAACCACTAAGGAGGCTGTCCTATCACCAGGCGCAAAGTACTGGGACTGCTGTATTGCCATTTGGTGAGTGGATCTGGACCATGCAGTAGTCTCTGGTGGGGCCTCTCGATGCCATACTAGTGGGTAATTGGTACGGCTTTACCTTTTCGTGTGCTACATAAAAAAAAAAATTTTCCTGTCTTTTTCTCTTACTTTCCCTCTCTGCACTGCTCTAACCAAGTATGCCGACCTATTCCAAAAATCCCAAAACCTCAACATGAAATATCTCCAGAATAAAAACTCGATTAAACCTAGAACCCCATCTTCCAACCTAGACCCCTACTACCAGGTCTCCTTCTCCAACATCAGGGGTCTACGTTCCAACCTTCCAGAGGTTGAAACCCAATTACAGGAGACGAAACCGAACATATTATTTCTAAGTTAAACTGGAATAGGGCCGACCACTTCCCTAGATGAGTTCATAATTAACGGATACTCTAATTTAACAGCTAAATCTGACCCCCAAGATCGCCATGGGCATGGAATATGTGCCTACATTAAGGATGCCTTCCCGTGTGGCAGGGATATCTCTAGAGAAGATCCTAATTTACCCTATATGTGCTTCAGGGTTGCACTTGCTAACATCACTGCATTTATATTTGCCCTCTATAGGCCCCACAACAGCGGAGTTACTATCTTTAAGAGCATATCTGAGAAAATAGACCACATCCTGTCTTCACATCCCTCGGCTAACATCCACATCTGTGGTGACTTCAACGTCCATAACATGGAATAGCTGACCCATTCAAATAAGACAGATGATGAGGGGAGGTTTTGTCATGATTTTGCCATTGCTTATGACCTCACTCAGATTGTTCGCGAACCCACCCCTGTGCCTGATACACCCAGTCAATATGCAAGCCTCCTAGACCTTTTTCTCTCAACTTCCCCTGAGCTATGTTCATGTTCCGTTCATTCTCCTCTAGGATCCTCCGACCACTCCGTCGTATCAGTTAAGATAAAAACGAAATGTAAGAAGCCCCCAGACGTACCCCTCCACCGTACTGTATACTGATACTCTATGGCTGACTGGGATAGCTTCCGTACATTCATATCTGATTTACCTCTGCACTCCATGTTTAAAAAAGAAGTGTCCTCTATAGTATCAAATCTGAGCGAATGGTTAATTGTAGGCATAGACCAATTCATACCATCTAAAAAATTCCAACAAAAACCTAACAGCCAGCCATGGTTCTCCCCAGAATGTGCTGCTGCTATCGCGCACAGAAATCACTTTTTCCATAGCTACCAACGTAATAGATGCACTGAGACTAAAGCTGCTTTCAGGACTGCCAGCAACCACTGTAAAAGAGTAATAAAAAATGCAAGAGAGCTATATGCCCAGTCTGTTAAATCCAAGGTAGCTGATCAGCGGCTTGGTTCCCACCAGTTTTGGCAAATAACAAATAGGATTCTGAACAGAAGTGTGCGTTCTATCCCAACCATTATCAATGGACCAGAGGTCATCTCGTCAGCGTCAGACAAGGCCAAACTATTTGCAAAGAACTTTGCAGCTAATTCTACCCTATGCGGCGAAGACCATCAACTCCCCATATTTCCTCCTATAACACTCAATAACAAGCTAGGTAACATACAAATATCTGTGCATGAGGTCGCCAAGCTAATCAAGAACCTAGATTCCAGTAAAGCAACTGGCCCTGATGGCATCCCAATTATAGTGTTAAAAAAGCTTCAACCAGAACTTGCTCCCATACTTACGAAACTATTTAAGCGCTGCCTTAAGGAAAAGTGCTTTCCGACTCCCTGGAAGACCTCATCAGTTTGCCCTGTATTTAAGAATTCAGGTGAAAAGTCATCTCCCTCTCAGTACAGATCAATAAGTCTCCTGTGTGTTATGAGTAAGTTCCTGGAATCCATATTAAATAGAGAAATAGTCAACCACCTCAGCAGGAATAACCTTTTTAGTGACACACAATATGGTTTCCACTCTGCAAGATCTACCGCAGATGTGCTGATGGTTATATCCCACAGGATTAGTGAATCTCTTGACAAAGGCTTCCTTTCTAGGGCAATTGCTCTTGACATATCAAAGGCCTTCGACAAGGTATGGCATAAGGGTCTACTTCACAAGATTTCCAGCTACGGTATAACTGGAAATGTTTTCTCAATCATTAAATCATTTTTCTCCGATAGGTTCATAAGAGTAGTGGTAGATGGACAAAAATCGGAGGCCTGCAATATAAATGCTCGAGTCCCTCAGGGGTCAATCCTGGGCCGAACTCTCTTCCTGATCTACATCAATGACCTCCCTAAACACATACTTAAATCATTCGTTAACATCTATGCTGATGACACGACCATCTACGGCAACACATCAAAGGCTGTAAATGACAAAGTTCTCTCTGATTCTCTCTCCTCTGATCTCGAGCGCGTGGTTCAATGGGGGAAGACGTGGCTGGTTACCTTTAATTGTGATGGATGGCTCTCGTCTGGGTGAGGCCCTGTGTTTTGACAAGCTTCTGGGTTTGCCCTTTACTCCTGATCTGAAATGGAACACGTACATCAAGTCTGTTGCCAAGGTCGCTGGAAAGATGGTGGGATCCTTCTACCGCTCCAGAAGATATCTCACTACTGATGCAATTCTCTATCTATATAAAAGCCAAGTACGTCCAAGGATGGAATACTGTTGCCATATCTGGGCAGGAGCTGCTAAAAACAGCCTATCCTGCCTTGACAGAGTACAAAATAGACTTCGTGGCTTAGTGGGGGATGCCCTTTTCTCAATCCTTCAACCTCTCTCCCACAGAGCCTATCCTTGTTTTATCGTTATTTCCATGGCAGGTGCTCGTCTGAACTCCAATCTCTGGGCCCCCCTCGCCAATCTTTCACGAAAAACACCCGTCTAGCTGAATCCACTGTGAAAAATTTTCCCCACTCTATATCTGTGCCTAAATCAAAACGCGAACAAAGCTTCTTTCTTAGAACTGCACGCCTGTGGAACTCTGTTCCGTCTGCCTGCTTCCTACCGGACTACAACTTGGATGTCTTCAAATCCAATGTTAACAAATTCCTAATGAACCGCCCCCTTAAGTAAACACTTCATCAAATCTCCACACTAACGTAATGTACTTGCAATAACCCTTATCCCTGAGTGGCTTCCGGGCCTTGATAAGTGGTGATCACTGTGTAAAAAAAAAAAAAAAAAAACTTCTATTCAGATATAGCTGACAAAACAAGAGCATATTGCCTCTAAATAAAGTTCCATTCGAAGTTCTATACAGATTCTCAAATTAGACAAAAAGATTCCTGAGTTTAACAGATTTCCAAGTTCGCCAAAGTACACTTGAAAAAGGTCAGAGTTTACATCGACCAAAATATTGGGCGAATAACACTCAAGATGAGAACGCTATGTCTTTTCATTCCGACCCAAAACACCTGCCATTGACCCTTCATAAGAAATATTTTATTTCCTTTCACAATCACAATCTACTTTAGATATTATCACAATACACTAACCCTTTGACCACTCTCTCACCAATATTTGATTCATAAGATTAATAATATACAACACAATTACTGTATATTAGTTTCCCATTTCCTCCATTCCTTATATCACACACACACTTGTTCATTACTTTTTCAAGATTTATAATTTTGTGCTGAAAATATTTTTGTGATATATCCGAGTAATCTAACTTTCATTTTATTTCAGTGATGAATCTAATTACTTTTTATTTTTCTTGATTATAGATAATTAGACCTTACAAAATATCATAGATTACCAAAGCAAACATTCTTTTTTTTATTTCTAATTTTTATATTGGTTTTCCACTGTTTTTTTTTTTGGTTTTTTTTCTCTTTTTTAGATAAACATTTTTGATTTGTTGATAAACATATTGAAAATATTATCTTAAAATCTCTCTGATATTTTCTATTCTGGTTGTTTTAGCACTCTTATTATTGATAATAGATGTTTTGATGGTTATCTTGCCCCATTCCCAGCTTGAACAAACTGATTAGAAAATTTTTTCATACCACATCTTTTAAAAATGGTATAAGATATTCCGTATCAAATCTTATAAAACTATAATACTGAAATTTTTTTTATTAAAGAAGACCTTTTTCTTCAGTGATTAACATTTTACTGCTTTGCACACTTTTTTTTTTTTTTTTTTGTGTTATTCATTAAATTCGATTTTGACTCAGCTGTTGCACTCTGTTGATTTAATTTCGATTTTATTGCCTCAATGTTCCTCTCTTGCCTTTTCTATTTTTCTTTCTTTTTCTATTTGGTTTAAAAATTTGTTACCTTAAAAGTCATGATAGTAAAAGTTTTATGTTACATGCCACTTCATTTAGTACCAGTGGTGTTATCTTGAAACACTTTCTGTAGTTTTGAAAGTAGTGTGTATACTTTTATATACTCGTATCAAAGCTAAAAATTTTAATTTGATATCAGTATTTTATGCATAAATTTCAAAAAGCATTTGCATTACTAAATGTATGTATTCAATAGACACATGTTAAGAATATTTGGTTTCTTCTTTGCATGTATGGTTCTCATCTTTAGTGAAAATTTAGAAGTTTGTTTAATTAAAAATGTGTCAAAAAAATAACTTTTTATATTATCTCAAAATTTGCTTTCTTGAAACTTTATTCTTTGAATCATTTGCATGACCTGAACAGAATGTGCATTTCTCTTCCATGTCAAATAACTGACACATTTTTGTAAATTCGTACACATAAATCTTTGAGAAAAATTCAATGATGCCTAAAGAATCTCGAAATAGTAGCTCACTCTTTCTAAAAATGTGAATTTTCAGAGATAGTAAAAACAGTTTAAAATCAATATTTGGATTGTTTAGTTTTTTTTTCGAACATTTATCTTAATGTATCACTTTTTGATACAAAAAATTCCCTCATCTAGAATAAGTTGGCCAGATTTTACAACATAGACCTAAATAGCAATACATCTACCAAATCGATATTTGGTCTTGATCAGCTAATTATCAAAAATTATCACATTTGGATTTTGCAAAAAAAAAAAATGTCCTTCCAATCAATTCTATAGGATGCATTTTATTTGATTTAGTAGGAAAAATGCTGCATTTGTTGCCAATATACAAAATTACGAATGGTTACCAAAATCACTTGTGAGTACTGCCAAAGTAGATTTTCTCTGAATAACACTTGTAGAGTGTATCCAACAGTGTCAAATTAAAAGAAGCCCTGATTGAGATTGTAACTAGTAAATGAACTAAACAATAATTTGCATCTAACTTCATTCTAACATACATTAAATTATTTTGAATATCTGATATTAACTATTTTAGTTTGAAAACTGTCCATTGATTAATCACTACCTAATCATGTAGAGTAAAACAAAAATTTCCTTCTTAAAATCTTAGCCATCTTTAAAACACATTATCGCGTTGCATCTTTATTATTGTGTAGCATTTGCAATACATTTAAAAATGCATATATAAGAATCAGATGACCTGAGATGAAGTACTGACACATCTGGGGAGGCGGCACTCTGCCCTGTCTTGACAGGGTATAAAATTGACTTCACAATCCCAAGAATTTCTTATCCATGGAACATATTACTATGGAATTCATTTCCTGCTGACTACAACAACGGTTAAACCATCCTCTTAAGTAATCAAATTTTGGACATTTTTCCCACCGTTTTCAATTCTTTCCCAGTACTCTTTCATCATCCAACTGACAATTTCATTAACCCTTGTTCTTGAGTGGCTTTTGGCCTTGATAAGTGGTGAACCATTCGTATAAAAAAAAAATGATTCCTGATCAATGCCGGAATGGTACAACTACTTGTATAAAAGAATATGAACAAAAACTAATGGAAACTTTTGATGTATATAGAATAGGTGGCATTCAATTTTCTCATGAACATCTATAAGAGAACCAATTTAATAATCTTCTTTGCAAGGAGACTTCGATGGTATGGTCATGTGAAAAAATGGATGAGAGTTCTTGGATTAGTTTATGTAGAACAGTTGGGGTAGTATGATCAGTTCATGTGGGAATTTCAAGGAATGCGTGCAATGCATATCTAAGGAAATGGCAGAACACTAGAGGAAGACTTCCAATCTGAAGTGGAATGAGGACAAAAATGGATGGTCACATTCAATGCTACTAAGACTAAGTTTGTTTTCTTCAATAATTACAAGAAACCTTCTTTATCACCAATAGCAATGGCCAAGAACGCATTACCTAAAAGTACTTTTTTTAAACTCCTCAGCCTAATGTTCACAGAGAACATGAGTTGGAACAGATACATTGAGAGCATTGCCAAGGCTGCTGTGAAGATGATGGGCTCTCTCTACTATGCTAGAAAGCTACTTACACCTGAAAGTATCCTGTACCTCTATAAGGCCACCATTCGCCTATGTATGGAGTATTGTTGTCACATTTGGGCTGGTGCAGCTGCTACTAGTCTCTCACTCCTAGACAGGGTTCAAAAGAGAGTTGCCAACCTGAAAGGTCCTGAACTGTCATCTAAGCTTCAGTCTTTGTCCCATCGACAAAATGTTGCATCCCTCTGCCTCTTCTATAAGTATTTTAGTGGTGAATGCTCTGACAAACTACAAGCACTTGTACCCCCTTAACTTAAATACCCTTGACAAACCTGACAAGCAGCTAAATCGCACCCCTACACAGTAGAGATCCTTAGGTGTAAGAAAGCCTTCTACTCCAATAGTTTCTTCTCCAGAACTGCTAGACTTTGAAACTTCCTTCCGGGATTCTGCTTTCCCAACTGTACTGACATGCAGAAGTTCAAGTGTAATGTGAACAGACGTCTTGTTGCTCATCTCCCTTCATAATATCCCTGCAATTTATGTCCTCGATATTAGCTCCCTACATCAAAGTGGTACTGTGCCTTGTTTGGGGTGAAAATTGAATACAAAAAAAAAAAAGAATAGACTTGAGATAACTGATGATTTTTATCAGTTGTTTATGATTGTCAATTCAGTCAGCACACGGTATGTGTGTGTTTCTTTCACTTGCAGTGATCTGTAAATGGTTCTTATTGGTCAATAACCATTTTATTAAACTGTGTTTTTTGTTAGTAATAGTTAGATTTTTAAGATTTAAGAACCATGATTCAAGCTTTAACTTTGTGTAATGTTTATTTTAGCATTGGTAAATAACTATGTACTACTTTGTTTAATAAATCTGGCAATAAAACTCTTATTTTCTTTCAGGCTAAAGCTATGGGAATTGTCCTGTGGGAAGATGTTGTCAAGTATCTAGAACTTGTTGAAGCGGATTATTTCGATTTGGAATACAACGATGAACATGGATTACAGGTAAGCTAACTAGTTGTGACTTAACTCTAAGTGATAAGATACAAGTTTTTAATTGTTTTTCTTTTGCTTAGGTGGTTTCAAAGACTTTTTTCTTAAAACACTTTATTAAACCATAAAAATGTTTGCTATAAAATTGTATTACAAAGTTAGATGAAAAAAAATCAACAAAAATCTTGTATCTTCCAAATAATACTTTAGCACATATCCTCATAACTGACATCTTAAGATCAGTTTTCACCAAAAATGAATATGGAATTGTCCAATATATGATATGTTTTTGAAACACGTTTCTAATCCTAATCTTGTTGTAACTTTGATCTAAGGAGTAATCCCATATCCTATACTTAAACAAAGGTTATTAAGATTATAAAGTTTTTATTCAACATAGTTTGCTATTTATAACATGTTCATATAATATGTACAGATCTTAGAAATAATAGACAAAGTTAATTAAAAATGTAATTCATCTCTACTAAAATCATTTGTTAAGGTATTCTCTAGCTAGTCTATACTAATACTATATTGAGCAGAATGCTGTTTAATTACAATTTTTCAAACCACATTAATAAAAGTTTATCCATATTTAACATGTTTTTTTTTCATACACAGCAATACCATAGTGTGAATAATGTGTTAAAAAAGTAGATTAGGTTTAGTTGTAATTTGTTTGAAGATCAACCGTTGTTCACAGTTTACGAATAATTTCTGAAAGACCAGGAGCTCAATAAAATTTGAAAAGAATGAATAGGAACTGCCTGTGGATTTAATATTTCCTTGACACTTTCTTTTTTGGAGGAAACCGGTTCAATTTGCCATGGGTGAATGCAGTATAACAAGCCAAAACATTAAAAACTACAGAGAATTTTATGCTACAAAAATGAAGATGAAATTACTGTTTTTTTTATTTAAATATTTTTCTAAACACTGAAAAACCTTTCAAATTTAATCTTGTCTTATCTCTAGTGATGCTCATTTTTAATACCTGTTTAATGTGTGTGTGTGTGTGTGTGTGTTAAATTATGCCATAGTCATATATATTCTGGAAGTGCATTACCAAGAATACTTGGATAAGTATATTTTGATCAAGTTGGCGTTGTACAATAATATTGTGGGTCTGTATTTATGCTAAACCTCAGTAAAATAGAAATACAGCATTTTACTTGATTTCAATTTCATTTATAATTTGAAAATTACAGAAATTTAAAAGAAAAATGAATAGAAATTGTAATGTAGGGTTCAAGGCTTGGAGCAGGGATACACAGGCATTCTCAATCATGAATGGAATTTTTGGTGTTTCTTGATCAGGGGTTGGTAAAAATATTATTTTACACACATAAATATTACTATATCCCCACAGCCACTAACTAACACAATCAGTGTTGTATAAATTCTTGGACCACACTCCAAAAATTGAATTTTATAAAAGGTAAAAACAATTAAAAAAAAGGTGTTATGACCGGATGAGATAGGGTTCCTTATTTAATGTTGGACAATGTCGGTTTTCCTACTAGTACTTTATAAAGTTGAAGATTACAATGTTGTTTATGTGTTTATTTACTGCAATGTGGTTAGTTTTATGCTGCTATATAATGCAAACCAACATTAATGAATATTTTTGTCTTGATGAAAAAAATAATAATGTGGAAGAAGTGGCTTAAAAGTGATTTATGTAACTCATAAGTTAGGAGAGGGCAAAGTATTCTCTAAATTTTCTCAAAACAGACCAACCACATAACTTAGCTATAAGTCAGCACTTTCTGGAAAATAGAATGTGCGTTGCCATTTTGTTTTTTGCAAATAGGTGTTGTTGTCTTTTATTTTGGCGGTAACAAATAAAAATGAAATTGAAATATATTACATTTTTTTTTTAATTATCAAGACTGGTTCTGTTTTTGAGGATATGTGTCAAAAACAGATGTGTATTCTGTTTATCCCATTAAACTAACCCGACTGGTTTTCCTCTAGTGGAACTTTTCAGTGTTATTCGAATATTTTCCTTTCCTTTCATACATCAAGACAATTGTATTCTCAAAATGGTACTTTAATTAGCAATACATATGACAAAATTGAAAATGTTTAAAATATCTCAATGATTGTATACATAGAAAAGGCTTGATAATCTGAGATAGAATCTTTTTAAATTCTCAAAAACTGAACAAAAATAAGGAAGTTATGAACTCGCATGTTTGGATATTTTCCCCTCTTGAAGACATTTTGTCACAATTTTTACACCATTTTTTCAGTAAAAATGCTATATTTTTCATAAAACACAAAATTAAGCAATGAGATTTTCCATATAAATGTACTTTTGTGCATGGAATCAGAATATGGCATTGAAAATCTCTAGAAATTAACGGTTTCCAAGTAATCTGCGGCCCTGTCGACTGCCCCCCTGCAGAGGGTAAAAGCCCCTCAATGGGGGTCCTGGATATGACCATAAACTATATCCAGTGGTGAGGCCCCAACTTGCGGGCTTTGCGGAGTGTGGAGCCACCCTTTAATTACCATTGCTCCCAGGTCCACTCTGACCTGGAGTGGTAGTACCTGTTAGGGTTCCAACTATGGGTTAAATAAAAACCGACATGAAAACAACAAATATATTCTATTAAAAAATTTTTCTTCAAAATCTTTGGATTCAACATTAAATAACTCAAAAAGGGTTGATATGCCGTAAAACAACTAACCAACCAACCAAGTAATCTGCAGTAAATGCACATAAATATGTTGCAATACCATGAAAATTCCACGTATCCATTAAAAAAGAAGTTAGATAACTCAAAGTTGAATTGTAATGTATTTTATGTACAAGAAACTGAAATGTAATACTAGGACTGTATGAAATTATTATATTGCAAGATTTCTTTGGTATTATTGTAGATTAATACTTGCTAAATTGTCCCAACCTGCTTCCTCAAAATATGTGGTTCTCCCTTTTTTAGGCAATTTCATATGAACATCACTGAAAAACGTGGCAGAAATATATATATATATATATATATATATATATATATATATCTAAGAGATGAGATGACTCCAATATTTTTCTTGATTTAGATATTACCAATTCCGTACTAAATTACCGATTCTTTATAAATTCCTAAATATTTAATTATAAAGTTGGTAGCTTTATCTGATTACTGTAAAAACACATTAAATGTGCATATATTTTCTCAAATGTAAAAACTCACTTGTAAGGGGTGATCTATACATTTTAGTTGTACTGGTAGTTTTAAATCAATAAATATTGATTATTTTATTATTACTACCAGCAGTGGAAGATTTCATTTTTAAAAAATCAAATAAAAAAGATAATTAAAGGAATCGTTTTTGGCATCAGAAAATATGCACAAACTCATATACTAATTCTGATACCCCCAAAAGTTTCAATTTTTTTCAATTCCCGATTCCAACTAATTGTTCCAACACTAATATATATATATATATATATATATATATATATATATATATATATATATATATATAAATTTAATGTAAAATAATCTTCAGGACCATTTAACCATTTTTTTTGCTATGGGAAATTATCTTGTAAGTTTTTTTTTTATAGACAATTGGGTGTGGTTTTAGATCTTTATAGAAGGAGGAGGCTTGTCGCGGTGCGCTTACGTTGTGGTGTGTATTTTTACTATGCTGACCATTTTTAATTTGGAAAAACAATCTCATACAGGCCGCATAATAGCAAACAACCATCATTATTGCCGGGTGCTAAAAATAGCAACACTCCTTTCCTTATTTTGAACTGAAGAGAAAGAAACGTAAATTCAACCGTTTCTTTAGGAAGCAAAAAGGAAGAGACTTTGATTCCAAGCTGAATCAAACATAAACACAATAAATTTACATTGGAAACCATATTTATTGTAATTGACTCAGTCGGGAATTAATTCTATTCATTTTTTTTTTTTACTGAGTGTAACGCCTGTTGTAACAATACTATCTCATAAATATAGTGCGTCTACAGCCAAAAGGATAACATGTCTAGGGATCAGGAAGCCTCCCAAATGCGAGGTTGACATTTCCAGTTGATAAGCTCAGCAGCTGAAGGGTCTCAGCAGCAGCAGTAATTCAAACAGACCTTTTTAGGGCTAACTGCAAACAGCCCTTTTCAAGGCTGCCTATTTCCAGATTAATTATGCAAATCACAAATTACTACCATGCAACTACTACTGCCTGCCTGCCCCCTTAAACTCCCCTTCTTCAACCAGCGGACTCAGTTCACTCCTGCAGCTTCTCCAGTATCTGCCGCAGCCTTTCAGCACTGTCTGCAGCTTCCTACAGCCTTCCAGTGCCTCCTACAGCCCTCAGCAGCCTTCCAATGTCGGTAGCCGTCAAGCTACCCTTTCCAGTGCCGGTTGACATCAGGCTACCCACTCTAGAGCCTATCAACGTCTGGTTACCTGTAACAGAAGCCACTGACGTCCCGCTCAGCAGCCTGCTCACACTTGCCTTCCAGAAGCCCATGCCAGTGTCTACCGGCGTTCAGCAGCCCTGATCCAGTAGTACCCACTGTTGTCTAGGTGCCTCCTCCAATTGCCTACTGATATCAGGCTGATCCTCTTTTTGCATTGACCATTTGCACTTATTTCTTTTTGGAAAATAAAAGGCGATATGTTGTCTTTAAACGTGCTTCAGCTTTTTTTCATTCTTCTTTTGTCTATAACATGCTCTTTTTTGCCTCTGTGTCTAACATTCTTAGGTGTAAGGTCGATTTTAGATTAGTGGTAGGGCTAGGGGCAATTACATGTGAACACCCTGAAAACTTGGCAGAAAAAAAGATAAAAACAATTATTTTAAAGTGAGGAATTAGTTTCACATTTACATTTAATGTAAAATAATCCACCATTTTTCAGACCATTCTAATGTTTTAGGGTAGTTAATTTATTTTTCTATATGCAACAAATCCTATGCGATTTTTCGGAAGTGTGGGGGGGTCTTTTATTTATTTTTTTTATAAAGACAATTATATCTGCTTTTAATGGTTTGGATGATAGAGAAGGCTTACCACTCCAAGTTCCTGAAGAGTTTTTATTTTGAAGTGGATGCCTTTTGGACTTAGGGTTAGTCGTAGGGTTAAAGGACATTTTTCGGAGGTAGGAATCTGACATTATATGGCCGTTTCATAACGTTATCATTTTTATCATTACTTTTCTAAAACCTCTTAAAATATATCATGACATTATTAATGCATGTAAATGTATATTCGTTTCAGAACAAAATGGTGGTATTTTGAGGACTTAAAATGTTTTGTTTTTTTTTTAATCTATTTTGAAATTGTGAAAATATCGAGAGCGTTTTTCATGGTCGATTACTACCTTTATGCACAATGAATTAACAAAGTTTAAATTCTGTAAGATCTCAAATTTTTTGCATTTTAGTCAATCATTTTCCTTCCAATAATATTTTAACTTATTTTTATTCAACATCTTTTTTCCTCTGCTGTTTCTGAATCTTTTTTTTATTTTTAATGCATTCACACGTCTGTGATACTTTGCCTATTTTTTTTCAATAGATCTGCTGGGCTTCAGTTTAAAATAACATTTTCATTGCTATCTGCATAGATTGAACGAAAGCATCTTGTTTTAGATACTTGAATGGGGCTAAAATAAGAGGACCTGTGTTTCTGTTAGTGTTTCTGTTACACTTAAATTTGAAAAAGCGTTTCAATTGCTACAAGTATAAATTGTATGGATTCGTTAAGTTCTCTTTCATATTTGTTATTCATTCAATTACATTTGTAACGTTATATATACTTTTTATTACTCCTTTGTAACGTTATATATACTGTTTATTACTCCTTTGTAACGTTATATATACTGTTTATTACTCCTTTGTAACATTATATATACTGTTTATTACTCCTTTGTAACGTTATATATACTGTTTATTACTCCTATGTAACGTTATATATACTGTTTATTACTCCTTTGAATGAGAGGGGTATACATATTGTTCATTTTGTTGCCTGGATACTTTTTTAATCATTTATCATCACATATTTGCTTATCTGGCCAAAATTAATGATCAAGCCTAATTAATCCTATCTAAATAATATTATGCATTCAGTAAATACTATTTTCACATTGAAAGTATTTTACGGCTATTTAATGTTACAATATCAATGTTCTTTCTTTTCAAATTCACAAATTTTACATTTTAGTATTGCTTTGCTCTACAATAGACCAAACAGCAATACTTTAAAATATATAACCAACAAAACAAAACGTTTCACAAATTATTTGATTAGTAACAGTGCTGCAACAAAACAATGAATAATAAACATCAGAGCTATTGCATAGAATTAAAAAACATATATTAGGGTTATCTATTCTACTGCATCACTACATGGATTTTTCCTGACACTATGACTAGTGATAATGCTAATAACAGTCACTAGCAATATCAGACAACCCATTACTTTTGTACTCTTTGTAAATTACTTTCTTGTCTTATTTTCGTAGCCTATTTCTCTCTAAATTTTTCCACCAAACAATATTGTATACTCCCATCCCACTTTTAGGTGTATGTATGGTCGTTTCTTTTTTTTAATTAACCAAAGTTAAACCTGTTGTCTAGATAATTTTTTCAAATGGGCTGGCATACACATAAGGGAGGAGACGGCAACTGTTTTATCTTTAAATATGCCTTATTTTGCTCAAATGTCTATTTTTCCTTGTGTAAGAATTGATTTTGGCTTTTTATCAGAAGTGAGATGAGTAATCTAAGAGGCCCTATCTTATCAGAACCTCTTGTTTGATGTTTTCTTTTCACAATATTTGAAGCACAATTGAAATCTGACTTCAAATCCAGTTTATGTTTTAACCCCCAACATTGTCTAGGTGTATCTTGTCGAATGTGAGAATCCTTATGTTGGACTTTGGAATCTACAGAATTTTAAACAGAACTCTTTAATTCATGTTTTTAACTTCTTGTTTCATCAGCCATAATTGTGTAGAAGTTTTAAATAATTTGTAATTGTATTCTTCTTAGTATCATTCATAGTGAAGATTGAACCTCCAGAAAACTGTCACTTTGAATTGATTACTACTTGGCACTTTTCCTGTGATGCCATGGATAAAATAAATCAGTTGTCTGTGCATGCCATTATAAAGAAGAAAAAGCAATATAAACATCATGGAATAATTGCTATTGCATCGTACATGTAATCAAAAACTATTGGATATTGAGTGTCTTTTATTAATGGGAATTGAAGATTGTAAATGGAAAGCAATTGCACTCCGCCAACTTATTTTCTTTTTAGTTTGGTTGTCGTAATGAAAGCGAATGGCAAACTTCTATGACTACGAATCAAGAATGAATTTTTGAATGAACGTACACAAATTCATAATGTTGGAATTGTTGATGAAAGCAAAGAATACAACATCATCATCATCGTGTTGAAAGCCACCCATGCTGCTTTAATCCTGCAGGTCACTGCCTATTCAGTCCTCAGAACTATTGCAGACAATATATTTAAAATTGGAAACATTCTCCAACTACTTTCCAGCTAAGTTGACCTCAAATTTAGGATCGTTGGAAGATGAAAGTAGAACTCTTGAACACAATGAAGGTACAGAGTAGGCGTTTTTCTTAGAGTTGTTCTTCATCCAAGATTGTTGACGGATTCATCATTGCAAACAATCCACATGATTGCACTTCTTGAACCAATTCCTGATCCACATGACAACCACTAGAAAAATTTATAGTTCCTTCATATGTTTATTTCTCTTATAATCGAAAGCAAGTATTTGTGTCTTGATTTTTAGTCCAAACTTTAAAAACTGAAGCCATGAATTTACTTGTAATTAAAATCATCTGAAATTATTATTAGGTCATCAGCATAAAGCCTTTCCAAAGTAACAATTTATGCTATTTCTATATTTCACATGATGACCTTTATTATTATAATAAATTAATGTGGGGCTAACTATTAAATATTGATAAACACCCACATTTACCTGAAACATTTTACTATTCATAAACTCAACAAGAACCTCAGAATCGCAGCCAGTGCTTGATGAAAACAGTTATTCATTGATTGATAAGGAGAAAAGACATGGCCCACCAAATCACTGTTCTGGTAATTTGACCATTGACCTTTTCTAGGTCCACAAAACCAAATATGCAGATTGTGCCGTTTTTACAATGTTTCTCAATTTGTTGTCTTACAATAAAGATAACATGTGTAGTTCCTCTGCCATGACTGAAACTAAACTCTCTTTTTCATGATCATAGTTTTTCAAATTATTTCAAAGCATGGCCAATTAGCTTTATTCTACATTAATTCTTTCATTGCAAAGCATCTTTAAGTTTCAATATGTTTATCATCACTCATTTGGAATACATATTTTGTCAACAATTTTTTAAAGACTTTTCAATACTATTAATGCTCATGCTAACATTTCCCAAGTAATTTCTGAAGGACCAGGAGCTCAGTAAAATTTGAAAAGAATGTATTGATTTTTTAGGATATATATATATATATATATATATATATATATATATATATATATATATATATATATAAGCACTGTGGACCACTAGGGTTTCTGGTAAATCATTTTCAGTTTTTTGGTTCACGTTTATGTTTGATATATACATCATAATAAACGATGATAATATGCACAAATAAACCAACTTTCACTTTAGTAAGTTTGATGATGCAAGTTTTGTGCCACAATCAACCAACGACAAGCATGCAAGAAAATAAAGAAAAGATGATCTGGTTGAATTTAAATAATTTCGTATTACTGACAGCAATAATTATTTTGAATGGCTCAATATTCATGTGAAACACATATTTGAAACTGCAGAGAATTTTATGCAGCAAACATGAAGAAAAAATCAGTTTTTATTTTCTGGAATATTTTTCTAAACGCTAAAATACTTTCAGATTTAATCTTGTCTTATCTCCAGTGATGCTCATTTAATTTTTTTTTTTTTTTTTTTTTTTTACAAGGAAGCCATCACTTATCAAGGCCTGGAGGCCACTGGGTGATAAGGGTTATTGCATGTACAGTAATCAATGGAATAATATCATAGTAATTGCTAGTAATGGAGATCTGATAAAGTGTCTTACTTAAGAAGGTGGTTCATCAGGAACTTGTTTATGTTGGACTTGAAGACATCCAAGTTGTAGTCAGGTGGAAACAGGTGTTCACTTCTCAGAAAGAAGCTTTGTTCATGGAATCTATGTTTTGATCTGGGCACAGATAGTGGAGAGGGTTATTGATAAGGGTTTCAGCTAGAACAGTGTTTTTCGTGAAAAACCAGCGAGGGGAGACCAGAGATTGGAGCTCAGACGAGCACTTCCCATGGAAATAACGATAAAACACAGGCTCGCAACGTCTCTTCTGTGGGAGAGAGGTTGCAGGGAAGAGAAAAGGGTATCCCCTACTAGGCTACGAAGTCTGTTTTGTACTCTGTCAAGGCAGGATAACCTGTTTTTAGCAGCTCCTGCTCAGATATGGCAGCAGTACTTCATCTTTGGACGTACCTGGCTTTTATATAGATAGAGAATTGCATCACCAGTGAGATATCTACTGGAGCGGTAGAAGGATTTCACCATTTTTCCAGCGATCTTGGCAACAGATTTGATGTACGTGTTCCATTTCAGATCAGGAGTAAAGGTCAATCCCAGAAGCTTGTCAAAACATGGAGCCTCCCCAAGACGAGAGCCATCCATTTCAATTGATGCCGGATGGGGATCAGAGCGTTGATGATGTAAAGATAGAAGCTTGGTTTTAGATGCATTAAAAGTAGCAAGCCACCTCTTCCCCCATTGTACCACGCGCTCAAGATCAGAGGAGAGAGAATCAGAGAACTTTGTCATTTACGGCCTTTGATGTGTTGCCATAGATGGTCGTGTCATCAGCATAGATGTCAACGAATGATTTAAGTATGTGTTTTGGGAGATCATTGATGTAGATCAGGAAGAGAGTTGGGCCCAGGATTGACCCTTGAGGGACACCAGCATTAATACTGTGAGCTTCTGATTTCTGCCCATCAACCACTACTCTTATGAGCCTATCAGAGAGAAATGATTTAATAATTGAGAAAACATTTCCAGCTATACCATAGCTTGAAATCTTGTGAAGTAGGCCTTTATGTCATACTTTATCAAAGATCTTTGTATATGTCAAGAGCAATTGCCCTAGAAAGGAAGCCTTTGTCGAGATTCACTAATTCTATGAGATATAACCGTTAGCACATCTGCTGTAGATCTAGCAGGAAACCATATTGCATGCCACTAAGAAGGTTATTTCTGCTGAGGTGGTTGACTACTTCTTTATTTAATATGGATTCCAGCAACTTACTCATGACACACAGGGGACTTATTGGTCTGTACTGAGAGGGAGATGACCTGTCACCTGAATTCTTAAATACAGGGCATACTGATGAGGTTTTCTAGGGTGTTGGGAAGCAATTCTCCTTAAGACAACGCTTAAACAGTTTTTTAAGTATGGGGGCAAGTTCTGGTTGAAGCTTTTTCAACACTATAATTGGAATGCCGTCAAGGCTAGTTGCTTTACTGGAATCAAGGTTCTTGATTAGCTTAGCGACATCACGCACAGATATTTGTATATTGCATAGCATGTTGTCTTTATGTAAAGCCTGAAACAAATTACAACTAAACCTATACAATAAACTGTGTTCTGAAAATGTGATATCTTTTAACACATTCACCACACTGAGGTATTGCTGTGTATTAAAAAAAAAACATGTTAAATATAAACTTTTATTAACATAATTTTAAGATTGTAATAAAAAGTATTCTGCTCAGTATAGTTTTTAAATCTTAAAATCAGGACTCTCCAGCAGTGTATATCAAAGACAAACACAAAAAAGTTCCAGATAATGGATCTAGTTTTTGCTCCAAATAACCTCCCAAAAAAGAAAGTATTTGTTCACAAAGCTTCTGTATTTATAGTGTTTGGATGAACCCATTATACTACTTATCACCTCCTTTTTTGTTATTTAATATTATTTTATTTATATATTTTCATCTATTATTTACTCATAATGTCTGTATGTTTTGTAGTTTTTAAAAATATATAAAAAATTATATATATATATAAAAGGAACTTTGTGTGTATTTGTGTGAGTTTGTCCCTTATGGACTTGAAAAAAACTGGATCGATTTTTATGAAAATTCACATGAAAGTACTTTATGTGCCTGACAGTGTTTTTAGATAGGCTTTGTATCAGAATGTCTTCGATAAGTAACAATAATTGACTTTTGCATTTTAAATTTTAATTCAAACCATTATATATAAAAAATAATTTTATAAAATCAACAGTAGGTCTCTACAGTGCAATGTAGACTACAATGTATTGTGAACTGTCACTTCAGGGAGGCATGTGAAACTTCCGCCCAGTGCACTGTGATGGGTCCACAAGTAGAGCAAACAATCGACTTAATTGAAAAATGGGCGATTTCACTGAGTTCAATGACAGTAAAAAATATTGGAGTGTGAAGCATTCATTGATCATCATTTGATCCTGGGCAACATAGTGTGTGTGTTTGAAAATAAATATATATATATATATATATATATATATATATATATTTGTAGTCATCAACATACAGTACTGTTTCGTTGTATCACAACTCATAAGTGCTGCTAGACTAGCACCTCTCCCAAGCCAAGGATTGAACCTCACATTTTTCAGCCAATTAAGTAGCGCGGGTGAGATTATTTACAGCAGTGCTCTACCCAAAGAGGAGGCTTAAAATATATATTTGTAGTCATCGACATGCAGTACTGTTTTGTTGTATCACAACTCATCAGTGCCGCTAGACACATTCATAGTAACATGCTGCCTGGTGTTGCCCAGACATAAAATATGCTTAAATATGATATGGTAATTCATGCAGGTTTTGTATTTATTATCATGGAGACAATACTTTAATGATTATTATATTGTACCCAATATGTGGTGGTGATTTCAAAAGTTTATAAACGAATATGACTTTGGTGCCATCAGCTAGAATTGAAACCAAAACATTTAGCACTCCAGCCTTAGTTGTTACCGTTTAAACTATTGTAAGATCGATAAGAAAACTTTTAAATTAAACCGACTTTAACTTATAAATGTATATTTGCAAATGCATACAAGAGCATTTTAAGTTGACTTATGACTGCCAAGTTCCAATTTTTAGTAGAAACTGTTCCTCAGACAATGTTTTATATATATATATATATATATATATATATATATATATATATATATATATATATATATATATAATGAGAGAAAAGGAAAATATTCATCTAAATTATCAAACAGAATTCTCTATAAGTTTGATTAAAAAAATATATATTTCTGCACTAGTAACTTTGCGTTTAAAATTGTTTTAATTTGTTTTACTTTGTATTCGTTTAAACTTATTTGTTTTTGTTCATTCATTCTTAATAGTTTGACTATTTAACAGCTTACTTGTACTACTTGAATGATGTCACTTGTACACTGAACATGTCTTACTTTTCGTGAATGTCATGGTACATATCGTCATAAATCCTACTTCAAATTGATTTTTACATTTGCTAGCTATAGAGGTTCAGGGGACACTGTAATAACCCTATAGAGCAGCTCATCAGATTGTAAACTTCCTTAAGACACACCTTGTAGATAAGTATCAGATTGCTAGGCTCAAGAATTGAAGTATATAATGAATGGTTATGCCATTATTTTTATACTCCATCCCACCCAGTCAATATTTGACACATCTCGCCTTTACATGAGAAATTATAGAAAGTTAAAAAAAAAAAAAAATATATTAATAAAGAGGTTCTGAGAAAGAGGAAATGGGGATCCTAATTTATTCCCAGGTAATGCGGAGTGTGCCTGCTGTTTTTTTTTTTTTTTTTAGAAATATTATTTGTAAAAGAAAAGCTATTCCCTCTTAATCTCAACAAGTTTTTTTAAAAATTAAATTTTGCACATGAGTGAAGCCGTTATAAAATGCAACTGCAAATTGTGGCTTCTCTTTATAGAACTATTATTCATAATTGCACTTGCCTGCAGTTATATAAACCTTTTCTAGAACAGTGCATCATCTACAGTGGAGCATCAATTAAAACGCTTTCAATAAAACAACCAGTGTAATACTAGATGCGATATTTGAAGAAATTAAAAATAAGTTATTACGTCATATTTGCATGACCAAGAATTGACCTAAAAAAACAAACGATGGACTTCCCACACATAAAGGATAATGTCAATATAATTTAACGCAAACAGGTATTCTTAAGATCCGTCCATTGAATCTATGAATTTAGCAATGAGTATGTTATTTCATGCTCACACATGACAGGCCAAATGGACTGACTGCCCTTCTGAAGGACAAACATAACCTTCTTTACTGACTTGTGGACATAACTAAAAATAAAATACTTTTAGTGTTGAAAATGTTTTTTCTTGTAGAGATAAATTGATGTGTCATATATCTTTGATATAAAAAAATGGATAGAAACATTTCTTTTTGACGACTATTATTTTCGTCTAAGATTAATTGACCAAACCATATCTACTTGACTCTATTTTAATGTGAATTATAACATTTCAGTATAATTTATACCTCTTTCAGCTATGTAAAGAAAATAATGCTCTTAATTTGGAGACATTAAAAATTAATATAGTGAAATTACCGAGAGACAGGAAAAAGAATAAAACTAAAGAGAGAAAGAATATAAAAACAAGAGGAATAAGGTATGTGTAGATTTGAAAAGAGTAACTGATTTAGTGAATTTTTTTTTTCAACGGGTTAGAGGAAAAGGGGTCCAGATGAACACTTAATTAGATTAGATTTATTTTTAAACAAGTTTTTTTTAATTGATCCCCCTGGTGATGGGGGTTTCCATTTCTTAAAGTATCTTTGTTCATAAAAAAAAAATTGGCGCTTCTACACTATTAGAACAAAATTTTGTAGTCAATAAATGGAGTTTTCAGATAAAAAAAAACGATGGTTTATATTGATTTTTTTTTTTGTCAATTCTAATAAATTACAATGTTAACTTCCAAATTATGCAATCGAAATTACCTGAATATTTCTGAATTATTAAACTAAACAACTTTAATTGTGTTTTTATAAAATAAATCAAAACGAAAAATTACCTCCCTTTTGAACTCTCCTGTGTCTTACATAAGCAAATATGATTGTTTTCTTCAAATTCTATTTTCTTTAATAAATAATTTTCTACCTTATCGGTGTTTGTAATTTTTGGATATAATCATCTTAAAAATATGAGGAATATGTAGATACCATTGTTTTCATGTGAAATTCAATATTACGATTTCCGAAATTTTGTCCCAATAGTGTAGAAGTGCCAAAATAATTTTTTTAATGTAGAAAAAAAAATGCATTTTTTAAAGTTAAAAAAAATTTTTTTTCTATTTTTAGTGTTGGCTTGATCGCGAGAAGCCAATCCTGAAACAAATTCCTAACACAGAAACTGTATTTAGGTTCTGTGTCAAATTTTACACTCCTGATCCAGGATTATTGGAGGAAGAATATACACGGTAAGTAGTAAGCTTTCCACTATTCTGCAGTTATAACAAAGTTATATGAAATTTACAATGCAAATATGCACCATTAATTTTCTTTTTAATTAAAATAAGGATATTGTTATTTCATTGGTTCAGTTTGAGGTATTTATTTACAGTGAAATAGTAACTAAAACTTTTTTTAAAGTCAGTGTTAGACTATAATTTGTGAAAAATGTCTTTGAAAATAATTTTTATGCAACATTGTTAAAGGAAAAGTATGAACGCATCACAAGCTAACCAATCTTGATGTGTTGATGAATTGTTGCAACAATTTTAATCATTAGTTTTGAGTCAAATCAATAAGTCCATCTCTTCAATCATTTTACATTTTATAAAACAATTTGGGAGAATTATGTACATACTTTGTGATGTATCAAATTAGCTGTGTTATGCTTAAATCTCACCAGATTTACACGAATTTGTAAAAATATAAATCAGCAATTGCATACCAGTTATGAGTATAATAGCAACTTGTGTTCAATTAATCATATGCAATAAATTGTTTAAAATATATACTATTTTTTTTAGCATTAAATCACTTAAAAGAGATTGATCTGCAGCATCATCTCCATTTACAACGTCCTTTTAAAGAGTAGACTTTGCTGTTTCGGCCACATTGCGTGCCTCAACCTAGGAAAATTCTTCCATAAAGCAATAGTTCTAGAACCACTCCAGGTTGGTGAAGATGCCCAGGAGGCCAGCTGAAGGTGTGGTTACACCCCATTACACAGGTCTACAGTGTTCGTCGCTGGTCCCAGGGAGCTATGATTAGTTGAATGGAAATATATGACTTAGGAGAAAGGATTAAAAAAAAAAAAAAAAAGGATTTTTGTAAGAGACAATTAAGACCCGGTTATTCTACTCTGATTTTAAATATGAAACTGTAAAATGTTACATGGAATTATGAAGTAACTACTGACCAGTTTAAATAAACTGCTGTTAAATAAAATAATCTCTGCAAGGCATTCGGTCTAATAATTGATTTTATAACACTTCCAGCCTCAAAAAAGGGATACAGAAAATGATAATACCTTAAAAATATTCAACATGGTGTTATCACAGACAGTTACACTGAGCACTTAGCCCATATTTAAGAATGTAGGCCAACAAATTTTTTTCTATTGAATCATGACATTTTTTTTCTCATATGCACATCAGACACTTCATTGCATTAAAAGATAACCTCTATCACTCGCACGCGCACACACACACACACACACACACACACACACACGCACACACACACATTTCTGTGGTTTACAACATGAGATGTGAACTATTTTTGCTTTTAGTTTACCCACCTATCTTGTTTGGTTATTTTTATTTATATTTCTCTTTTGTAATGAATGCGATTTATGTTGACATATTCATCACACATTTCATTTGAGGACACTCATTTCTCTAAATGAAAACTTTAGATTTTATTTTGATTTTATTATTTTTTTTTTTTTTTACTTTTTCAGATGGGTGGAAACACAAGTTTTCGTTTTCAGTACATTTGGAGTTTAAAGAATGTAAATGTAAAATCAACAACACATGATCTGATAAATGAAGAATGAGTTTGTCACCATGTGCTGTTGATTTTCATGTCTAAACTTTTCAAGTGTTCTATCATTGATATTGAGCATTCTCCATTTGAAAATATAGAAACCATAAAATCCCAATGACTAAAGGAAAGAATCAGTCCAGAATCATAATTTTTATTTTATTTTGGCAAATGTCTATATTTTTGTCTTTATTTGGCTGCTTTGCAGAGATAATCAAATATTAATTTTGTGTGTGTGTGTATAATAAAAAAAATATGCAATCAAAAAAAGCCTGGGAAAATATAGTGAACACATAAATTACAAAAAGGGAACAATGCCAGGATCATATCATGATCCCCTACCTCAACCATCTGAAGGGTGAATTAATGTCTGATATAAACCCCCCCCCCCAAAAAAAAAAAAAAGATACTCATAGAAGGATGAAATCATGAGGAAATTCCACCAAAAATAATACCTGGGAGGATTGACCCATAAAAGAAGGTAATGCTTGCGAATATTGTATCACGGCACTAGAATAGATACCTTACTACCTCCCACCTCCCCTCTACAAAGGGAGAAAACAGTTAATGGGAACATGGTCTCATGATAATAGAATAGATATTACATTATAATCCCATTCCCCAAAGGAAAATGTAATACCTGGAAGCATTACCTCAGGTAATTCCTGTGACAACAAAACCAGTGATATGCTACTTTTACCCATTAAAACATAATACAAGAAATCATTTTCTTCTTTTTTTTCGTTCATGTAAAAATGTCTATCTATGAAAATATTGTTTTTATGCTTCTTTGGCTTTTTGACTAAGATCAAAGTGTAATATCTATTCTTAGCAGTATCAGACATTTTATTCTCAAAAATGTTGCATATCTATAAGAAAATATGATAATGCAAAATTACAACTGTATATTACAGAATATTAATTTATTAGCTGTTTATAAAATAACTGTGCGAATTGAAAGACCTAAGGGTTGTGGTGTACTAATATATATATATATATATATATATATATATATATATATATATATATATATATTAAAAAATATTATTTTGTATTGTAGAATTAAAGAAGCAAAACCGGTTTTGATGTTAATATAATTAGGATAAATGGGAAAAACCTCCAGTTATTCATATATACCTAACTTTATATATAGAGCAAAGAAATATATAGATATATTATACGCGTGTGTGTTATATATGAATGATGTGATGAATGTTTCATTTGTATTGTCTGTTTTCTTCAAAATTGTGTTGAAAAGCCTTTAATGAGTTGCCTTTAATTAAGATGTGTTTTTTCTCATGTATTGGAACAAGCATTTCAGCTGTTGCACACTTTAGCAGATGCAGATTTCTATTGAAATTTTTTTTTTTTAAACTTAAAAAAGCCTTTTTAAAAATAAATCCTATTTCTTCTCTGAAATCCTTTATTGCTTGTTTGAAAAGAAAAAGTCTGTGTTTTAGTTGTTTAATTGCTACTTACCAGCATATCTCTAGGGTTAATCATATTACCAACTTGAGGATAATTACATTTTCTTTTGTTTTTGATGAACAGATGTGGAAGAAGGTGAAAAAGGCAATGATTTTGACAGCTTTAAACTCTTTTATTTATATTTTTAGTCAATCCACATTTTGCAAGTTTATTTATAAACTTGATCATTTTGATCGTTGAGATATGCTTTTATTAATTTTTATTAAGATAAAAAGTTCGTTTATAATGACATTTTTACATCAAAAGTTTAAATTCATTCTTTTTTTATATAAAATAAATGTCACTGTTAAGAATTAAACATTTGCATCTTTTAGAAAATAATGATATGAGTAAATTTAATAGTTTAGGTTTGCTAAGGAATTTATGTGGAAATATGTAAAAAGTTAGGGGGGGGGTCTCTTTTATCCTGAAAAAAAAATCAAAGATTGTGCACTATGCATGCTTAAATAATAAATAGAATCCCAAATTTAAGTAAATATATATATATATATATATATATATATATATATATTTATTTGCATGATTTGCATATTTCAGACTGATGTTGTCAACTTGGTTATTGTCATGTTAACAATATTTTGAATGTTGTACTTTTCAGCTTTCTCCAAAGTTGGTCATTTTCAATTTCAAACTGAACCCTTTATTTAATCTCTTTCAATTTGTACATTTCATAAAGAAGGAAATAACCAAGAATTATGCATATTCCATCCCTTGCCACGCGAAGCAAGCCTAGAAGAATATCAAAAATCCTTTGAAAAATATTAGAATCATGTATGGAGATGGGAACTAATTTTTAAGAAAACAAGTACAGTTAATCTCAGATTTTTTTTCTTTTACTGTTTTTTCACCCCAAACAAGACACAGTGCCACTATGTCATAAGAGGTTACTATTTTGGACCAGACTTGAAGGGATAATATGTAGAGAGTTGGGCAGCAAGATATCTGTTCACATTACACTTGAACTTCTGCATGTCAGTACAGTCAGGAAAGCAGGGGCCTGGGAGGGAATTTCAAGGTCTAACAGTTCTAGGGTGGAAACTATTAGAGTAGAAGACTTTATGGCATCCAGGGATTTCTACAGTGTAGGGGTGGGATTTTGCTGTTTGTCGGGGGGGGGTATTTACGTCGAGGAGGTACTAGTGCTTTGAGTTCGTCTAAGCACTTACCATTAAAGTACTTGTAAAACAGGCACAGGGATGCCACATTTCGGCGATAGGGCAGAGGTTGAAATTTGAACATACAGTGCGAGATCTATTAGATTGACGACTTCCTTTAACCCTATCTAGAAGTGAGAGACTAGTGATAGATGCACCAGCCCAGATGTGATAACAATATTGCATGCATGGACGAATAGTGGTTTTAGTGGGGATAAAAGATACTCTCAGCATTGTAGAAAGAGTCCACTTTGCTTGCAGCAATCCTGGCAATTACCTCAATGTATTTGTTCCAATTCATGTTGTTTGTGAATGTTGAGTTTGAGGGAAGTACTTTCAGGTAGTTTATCATTAGCCATGGTAATCAGTGATTGAAGAAGTTTCTTTTAATTCAAGGAAATAAGCTTAGTCTTGGTGGAATTGAACGATAACATCCGGTTTCAATCAACCAGATTCTACTCCAGACTAGAGGTCTTCCTCTAGAGTTTTAGCCATTTCCTTAGATATGTATTTATTCATTTTCTCCTTGAGTCTGTTAGAGTGTGGTGTTATTAGCAAATATACTCATCTTAGATAATTTTATCAGGAAGGGAATTTATGAATATCAGGAATAATAAAGGTCTGTGGATTGGCCCCTGTGGCACACCTGCATTTATATCATATTGTTCAGATGTACAACCATCAAGGACAACCTGGATTTTTATCTTATCCAAGAAAGATTTGATTACGTTAAATACACGTCCATTAATACCATATGATTTTAATTTTCATGAGAAAACAATTGTGCCAAACCTTGTCAAAGGCCTTAGATATGTCTAGGGCTACTGACCCAGCCTCCCCTGCCTTAGCCAGTGCGTGGTATATATGTTCTGATATTACAATTAGGATATCGGCAGCAGAACACTATAAGGTGGCAAACTAGTGCTTGATTAATTAAGGACTCAAAAATTTTATTGAAGACAGGGAAGAGGTTAATGGGGTGATAATTTAGTTTTTTTGCCACAGTTTTTAAAAACTGGTACAACAGAAGCAATTTTCCAACATTTGGGAAAGCAAGATTCAGTAAGGCATTTGTTGAACAGAACATTTTTTTTTTATAGTATGGCAGGGATAAGATTGGGCCCACATGCCTTCGAGGTGTCTAGGTTTTTTTATGGCATCGCAAACCAGGGAAGAGGTGATTTTCAGATCATCAAGTGTGGCATCAGTCTGTATGACAAGATGTTTGTATATTTATATATTTTTTTATCACTGCTGAATATGATGTATCAGGTGATAGTGAAGGGCAAATGGGATGCAAAGTGAAGGGGGGTATTCATAAAACACAATTCTTGTAATCTGAAGGCTTTACAGGGTAGTACATTTTCGTTTCCGTTTCAATCGCACCCTAAATTGATTTAAATATCCAAGACTAAACTAGTTATAAATAATTAGTAGTTTAGTTGTTTGCTTGATTAAAGACATTGGTTAAGAGATATTCTAGAGTGAATTCTACCTAGAGGTTGTGAGTTCAGCCTCTGGTGAAAGAAAAATTGAACCTATATGAAATATCTAAATGGCATGGAATACAGAATGAGAAAATGATTAAATAAATCGATCCGTTTTAAGTTCTTGGAAGGGATTACAAAAGAAGTTTGAATATGGCTAGAGAATATAACAACCAAAGGAATGAGGACATCAATCTGAAATATGTAATAAAACTGTCACTATCAAAATTTTTTTTTAATTATATAATACTAACAGGATCCATTAATCGGCATTGCCCGGTGGAAGCATGTCCCCCCCCCCCACTTCCTCATAAAAAGTTTAAGTACGGCTATTTTTGGTAATTCCCAACCCTCAACCTCCTCATGCTAAGAACAACCTTTGGAATAGACACCTCCAACATCCTCATGGTAAGAATGGCTTTCAGAATGGACCCCCCTCCTAACCTCCTCCTGGGTCAAAATATCCAGCCCAAATTTAACCTTGATAATCACTGTCATGATCTCCATGTGCAAATACTATGAACCAACCTGGATATTGTGGGTGTGCAGTATTGGTTGGAAAAATGAAAATGTTAAGAACTTATGTATTTTTGTTATCGTGCTGAAATAATATTATTTTGAACGCCATTTTGAACATGTTAAGCAGAGCGTTTTGTAATTTGTACTTCCTCCTTAAAATTTAATAATCACATTATTACATGGCCAATAATAACGTGATTAAATTTTAATTCTATAAAGTTTGTAAATCATTTATAACATAGACATATTGTCAAAATGTAGAAAAAACTTATGGTTATATAAGCGAGATACCCGTGTTGACCTTAAAAATCCCCTTTTAGTTAGAGGGTGTGCCGCAGTATAGAAAAAAAATAGTAAAAAAAAAAAATGAAAGAAAAGGGAACGCCTTACCAGAAAAGTATCGTCGTTGGTAACTACCTTGCCCCAAAACTTCTATTAAATATTAGTCTTTTTAAAATGCAAATAGGTCACAAATACGTAGGTCAACCATAATAGTTTTTTTTTTAAAGATAATTTCGCAACTGTATTTTCTATGTAAAAAATTTGGTGCTTATCCACGGTATTATTTTTTAAAATAATAGTAATTTAAAAAGTTATATTGCTTAATAATCGAAAAACAACTTTGTGAACAATTAAAATGTGGTATTTGTTGTCAGCATACTATTTCCTGTTTAAAATGATAAAATGTTTGGTACTTATGTATTTTTGCTACTTTGAAAGCCATTCTTAAGAACTAATGTCAAATAGTGCGGTACCACAAATGAACAAGCACCAAAGTTCTATTTATAATGCTTAAAAGTAAAAATGAAAAAAATACAAAAGCAGTTCTGTCCATATTGTTTATAAGTAAAGAAAAGGTTTATAATGTTAAAAAATAAAAAAAACTTCTATGTGTATTGTTTAAAAGTAAAAAGGTTCTGTTTAAAATAAATATAAGGTGTGTAATCTTTTTCCAAAAGTTCTCTCTCTCTCTCTCTCTATATATATATATATATATATATATATATATTTGCCTCTCTCTTTCTCCATCTATCTTTCGTACTCTGTCTCCATGTTCATTTGTTTACAAAATTTGTCACTCATTCATTCACTCGCTGTTATGGCAAACCTCGTATCGTGCTTATGTGTTTGTTTCGTTTTTTGCTTTGCAGAAAACAATAATTGTAATTAACAACAGTAGAAAAATTGAAGGAATGTATTTGGGAAAAGGAAAATAAGACAAAAAAAAGAAACAATTGGTTTGTTTTAGGATTAAACTCTTGTAGCACATATACAGAGCGGCCATGTTTTTAAACATCTATCATGTTCGTTTCTTCAATAAGCTGTCTATTTTTGAATATGCGAGTTAATTTGAAAAAGAAAATAATAGTGCTAAAAAGAATAATTTGCGAATTTTTTTTTTTTTTTTTTAGAGAGAAACAGGGAGAGAGAGTAGATGACAAATGCAAAGTAAACTGTTGCTATTTGATAAGTTTTTATTGTTGGTTTTCTTTTAATATATGCGAGCGGCCAAGAAGTAAACAATGTACATTTAATGTTGGTGTCCTGTGTATATTGTGTAACAATTTTGCTTGTCTTGCAGGCGCCATGTTGTCTAATCCGTTAGCATTCGGTTTTGTCAAAGGTTTAAAATCTGGAATAAGAGAATTACAGCTGGTATCCAATGAGAAAGGATGGAATTTGCAGAGGGAGAAATCATTATTTTTTGAAGCTGCGAATTGGAAGTGAGCGTTATTTCTATGAGTTTTCAGTTAATATTCAGTTAATAAGGGTGACGGGGCAATACAAGTCTACTGTGTGTAATTTTATGCAGTGTAGAGTGGGACGGTGAGAGTACTTATGAATTAGTGAAAAATAGGAACTACTTCCTCTAATGATATTGGTGATAGTGATGATTTCTCTCCTAGGATGAATTGTAGGATTTTATTATAAGGCCTAAATCTGTCTATTATGTAGTGGTAAAGTTACATAATGTAGTGGATAATAGTCTAGACACAATAAATTTGTATGTTGCATCTGTTGTTGCAAAACTACGGTAATTTAGTCCAGAGGGGAATTTCTGCAATCAAAATAGTATATATAGGATTAAAAAAAATAAAATAAAACTTAAAATTTATGAATTGTGTGTGGGTGGGGTGATCCAAAGTTTTTTTTAAGCTAGCTTAATAAAGATTTAAGAATTTTTTTTCATACGATTTAACACAAAAATTGTGTGTAAACAATCCCTAGTAAAGTAAACGAACTTATGACACAAATTCAATCATTTTTTCTGATCTTTATAACACCCTCATCGTAACATTAACAAACAAGGGAGTTAACTCTTGCCGATTCCTGAAGTCGAGTATCATAACTGTTTAGTCTAGGATTTAAAAAAATAAAATTATTCAAGTTTCTTTTTTTTTTTTTACATGATACCCCTCCCCCAAAATCTTTAACTTAAGAAATTTTACTGATTTGTTAACAGTATGCAAAACCTAAGCATTAAATTCTATAAATTAATTTTTCATAAATTTTCATTAATTTTCTGGGTGTAACTCAATGTTTAGTGTTTATAGTTGTAACAAGTAGAAATTTGTATGAAAAATATTAAATATGTGCTCACTAACACAGATAAAATCAAATGAGTGAATAAAAAAGATTTTATTTTTGTTGAAGAGATGTGAAATATACAACTCTTTTACAAAAAAATGAAGGTTGCATTTTATTATCTTATTAATTTTTCCTCACTAAATGCACAAAGGTCTTTATAAGACCTTCTGTTCATTATGCTGTGTTTTAAATACTATACAGATCAAATGAATACATTTTATGAATTCTTTTTAATAATCTAGAAACAATGAAAATATTTTTCTTGTTAATGCTATGGCATATTATGATTCATATAAATGTTTGTTTCAATAGAGAAATAAGCTCACCAAGGTTTCAGCAAAGAAGAAATATAAAATTCTTAAAAAAAACTCCTTGACTTAAAAAAAAATATACAGCATCTAAACAGTTATTAAAAACAAATCATGAAAACATAATCTACAATTTTTTTTGCAAAATGTTTCAAGCGAAAATTTTTTTTTTTTTTTTTTTACACAGTGATCACCACTTATCAAGGCCCGGAAGCCACTCAGGGATAAGGGTTATTGCAAGTACATTACGTTAGTGTGGAGATTTGATGAAGTGTTTACTTAAGGGGGCGGTTTATTAGGAATTTGTTAACATTGGACTTGAAGACATCCAAGTTGTAGTCCGGTGGGAAGCAGGCAGACGGAACAGAGTTCCACAGGCGTGCAGTTCTAAGAAAGAAGCTTTGTTCATGGAATCCGCGTTTTGATTTAGGCACAGATATAGAGTGGGGGAAATTTTTCACAGTGGATTCAGCTAGATGGGTATTTTTCGTGAAAGATTGGCGAGGGGGGGACCAGAGATTGGAGTTCAGACGAGCACCTGCCATGGAAATAACGATTGTGCTGGGATATTAATTCCAATATTTTTGATGGAATCTATTTTATTTTTTTGGTGCTTAATGAAATATAAATGGAAATCTGTGCTTAGAGATTCCATCCTCTTGAAAAATTTGAGTTACCAAAATGTCTTCTTTGTATTCCTTATAATAAACTAGGATGACAATGATTTAGCCTGATTTTAAAAATGGCCTCAACAGAGAAGCAGTTCAAGTGCATTTCAGCAAATGCCATGAATTGAGTCTGGACATCAGATTATTAGAATCGGCAATTGACCTTTTAGTTTATTCACAAGGATTTCTTTCTTCGACAACTTTAATTATCTTTTCTCCATTTATATTCTGATGATACAGAAACTTCCATTTCTTTATTTTTTTCATATCAAGGATCACATTTCTATATTCAAACTGAATCATGTTAACATGCAACCATAGATTAATATCAGTGATAAGCCATGCCATGTAATTTTATTTTTGTAATCTCTGGTGTAAAACAGGGTGATATAAAGGCACTAATAATGTTTACCCTCTATTTTGCTATGTTTTCATTGTTTTCAATGGAAGCTCAGGTGGAGTATATATTAAATATCAAACAGCTGGTTAGATCGATACTAACCAGGTCTATGTTTCCACATGGGATGCTTATTACCAGACGGTGGTTGATCCTGCAAGAGAGTTCAGCTGTCTTTTAACAGCTTTTACTTTTCATTATGTTGAGTATGTAATCATCCTCCTCATCAAAGAAAGCTTAGTGAGGAGAGCAACTGATGATCTGAACATTATCATCATCAGTGGCCCTGCTGTTTTAACAGTGTTGATGACCACAGCTCTCCAAATTGTAGAGCCATGATAATCTTGGGAAGACAAGTAAAGATGGTAGTTTCCCGTTGCTTTCTGTCTTGATTCTGGGGGCATCTCCCCCAGTGAGTTAAATATGTCCCCAGATACCAACTTGGAAATTTTTATGACTCAGCACAGTAAATACAGTGCCTAGCCTTCCTAAATGGTCACCTATCTGGTTCTGACCATGCTCATCATTGCTTAACTGGTAATCTGGCAAGAACCGGTGTGTCAGCGTGATTGTGCCATATACACATACTGAGCGTAGAGGTGTATATAATTATCAAAATAAGACAAGTTGGTAATTCAGAGATTTAACTACAATATATTTATGAATAAGATATAATTGTTGTGTGTGTGTGTTTATGTGTGTGTATATATATATATATATATATATATATATATATCAAATGACTAGTAAAATGTGTAATACCTCATTACTAATACAAAAATATTTCTGTCTTTGATTAGAGTTTCCATATTCTAATGAATGTTCTTTCATAGCTCACTCACAAGTTGGCATGCAGTATCGCATAGATATTTTTATCAAAGGTATGCAATGTTTCGAGGTCAATAATTCATTTGTAAAAGACAGTTGTTATCTACCCATTTGTACCAGTAAAGGTTTACAGTGACCTCTTGGTCATTTTTTGTGGAAGAAGTAATTTCAGAATGGTAAGAGATTATTTTAAAAAATTGTATCCATCATGAGAAACTCCAGAGAGATGCAACGTTAAGTTTCACATCCAATCACAATCTGTGAGTTCTCAAACTGATTTGACTTGTAATGAATGTGGAATAGTTTTGCAATACTGCTGGTTTAAAAAGTCACCAAAGAAATAACAAATGCGTGAAAGTTTTTGACTAAGGTTTGACTGGTGTTTCTATATGAAGTATGTGGAAAAGAATATAATTTAGTTTGAAGCCTCAAATGTTACATGAGGATTCACCTAAACAATGCTGTTTGATTAGAGAAAATCTAGATTAATTGAGAATCAAAACGATTATTTGTTTTATTTTATTTGAAGACTTTTCTCCTCTCCTTTTATGTCATGTCAGCTAACATTCTTTTTAATATGAAATGATGTATGTTGCTTTTCATCTGGTAAGTACCACTAACTTAGTTTTTTCTTGAAACAATAAATGTACAATGTTTAGCTTGTTTGTTACATAATAATGTTTGATTTCACATTTGCTATTGGGCTATTCAATATCATTGTGACCGAATTTTTCTTTGTTTGCCTTGAAAATAAAGATTTTCCAAAAAATATATTTCTTTTAGAAGAAACGGCCAATATGCAATTTTATTAGAGAACAAAAGTTTTTAGTAATTATATGTATGCAATTCTAACTATTGTGACTCAGGTGTTGATGAATTTGTCAACATGATAGACATACTGTTACTTCAAACTATCATTATTGAGACACGTTCCAATAGCGATCATGTTTTATGATGTTTGTTGTATTGCTAGAGTGATATTGCATCCATCCCTACAACACCATATGCATAGAACATGGACACAAAATCATATTACATCAGTTTGGAATAATTAGTTTACCTCTTCTGTTGCTTGTGCATCTTTGGAACTCTTGTAGTTGTGGAGAGGTTAATGGAAGAAAATGAAGAAATTATTAAATATGCTGTACACAATTTTTTATAAGAATTAAACGATATATATACATTTTTTTTTACAAAGTCTTTGCATAAGTTTTAACTATAATCTTTGTGTAAAACTTAGTTTTGTCTTTGAAAACTGTAACTAAGTTTTTAATATAAACTTGTTCAGTGTAATTGATGAAAAGGTTGATTTAAAAGCTGCAGATCACCATTATTACCAAAAGCTCTTTCAAGGAATAAAACATTGTTGCTGCCTATATACAAATTTGGCACTTTTTGGAAAGGAAAGAAAAATATGTCATATTTTGGCCAATGATGTATTCTGAAAATTCAAAGTGCATCTCTTAGATCTTTTGGCAAATAGAACATATTCATAGAAGTTGCTCTGAGGTCTACTGCTGAACTTGGAGCATGCAGCCTTTGAGAGATGCTTCAACATCAGCTCATACTTTGTTTCACAGGTGTTGTGGTTGATGTTTTTCTCAACTATGCCCCATATAATAATTTATGGTGATGCAATCAGATAAGTTGGGGATTGGACAGATGTTAGGACTGGTTTAGCTGTGAAAGTTCTTAGTCACTTTTGCATTTTGCCAGAGGTGTGATACAAAGCTGAGTTCTGCTGCCACATAAATGACCTTCCTTTTCTATCCAGTGCTTGACAACAGTAGACTGCAACTGAATATAACCAACTGAATTGAGTCAGTTCCTTTTCAAAGATGTTGGGTGGCATGATATGTTTGCTGGAAACACATTCAATAACTTTCACAGTTTGAAAAAAAATTATCTTGATGTGAACTGTAAACAAGCATTCTGTTGTTCTGCGCATTGTACAACTAGTCCTGAGATGAACTACAGTATTTCTGGATCAGCTGGGTACTTGACCTTGTTGAGTCCTAGCAGTAATTTTAGTCATGTTTGAGCAGTAACAAAAAGTCCTCATTAAATATTTTCTTAATAGCAATATGCATCTCTTTTAAACAAAATCTGCATTACCTTGCCTGAATCTTGCCACACCTCGGGTGGAGAGCAGTTTCTCAATGCCTGTAATGATTGTTGCGAGTCACTATTTTCACATCTTTTTTGCAATTCTCCAGCTCATATCTCATGAACTTCAATTTAGATGAGGAGCACCGAGCTGCATCTTAAATTTCTAAATTGTTAAATCCAGTCAAAATCATCATGATGCAGTTCATTTTTTTTCTCCCAATGTTCTGGTGCTTTTTCAATCGTCCATAATCTTCAGCTCTCAAATTCAACAATAAAAAAAATGAAACAGTTATCCATTGCACATTACTATTAAGATTTCAAATATTTCTGCAATGGAAGGAGATAAAAAAATATCAATATTCTCTCGATCAGTCTATGATTGTATGGAAATACTTTAATTGCGAAGATTGAACTGTAGAATATGCTGAAGACTATTCTTTTTATAATTTCGCAGAATTCTTTGAGATTAAGATATTTTGAGGCATCGATTTTTTTTTTTCTGAGTATTGAATTAGTACAAAAAAAAAAAGAAATTACATAGAGTATCAGATAACCCATGAATTGTACACTGAATAATGCAAGCAATACCAGAATTATTTTCTACCTTGCTGCTCCCTTTTGTGTACTTTTATTCAAAAAAAATCTTTTTCTCTCTCTCCCTTATATGCTCTTGTTTACTACTCTCCTCTTTTGCAAACTATTTATATATCCCCCTCCCCTTCACTTGCACATTGGAGGCCCTCAAACTATTATTAGTATTGAAAGTGGCAATAACCTCTGCCATCCCCACTGCCTCGGTTTACAATGATGATAGTTCTAAATAAGCAGGTTATTTAGTTGCAGCCCAATCTCATGATTATTGCTGCATCAAGAACTAAATGTTGCCTCTGTGTCTACCCCCTCCTTTCCACTTTTTTGTTAAACCTACCTCATCCTTCACCACCTACCTAAAAGATAAGGAAACAATCTTCAGAGCCAAAATCTCCACCCTGCCCTTTATTTATGTATTTTTTTGCTGGGATAGAAAGGTATGCTTGTGATGACGAGGGAGTTATTCCCTTCCCCTCTTCCTGCAAAGCAAATTGCGAAAGAATATCAAATGTTTCCATTTGCATTTCTGTATCATCACATTATATTATATGAATTTATTTATATACATATATTTGCAAAGTTAGGAATGGATAAAAGGAAAAAAGAGAATGGTTGTTAGCATTTCTTTTTCATTCGAAATTCTGTATTTGTGCAAACAGACTGGGTTTTATTGCTTAGTATCTTGTACAGTATCAGACAGAATTTCTGAAGATTACTTTAAATGGCTTTGTATATAAAAATAGTTAAATGTTTAAACGTTCATATTGATTATGTTCATAATCTGCTTTTAGTTTAGTTTTTCAATTTAAAGTACACCTGTCCCTGCCTGTCTATGTTTTATATATATATAGGATTCGCTCCTAAACTAATTAGCTGATCATTATAAATTTTGGAACACAGCTGCTAGGAGTAAGGGGTCCATATCTTGGCTGTATTTAATAATAAAAAGGAGGCAGAAGAACTATTAGATAAAGATACCATTATATTAGGTTTCCCATCTGTTGTACATGCTGGCATGTGTTGGATGGCTTTAAGAAATTGGCTTCTAAATTGACCTCTTTTCAGCCAGGTTTTTATGTATCTCTCTTCCTCTCATCCATTTTTATCATTTCCTTCCATTTCTCCTTTGTCTTTCTCTGTGACAGGACCTGCTACCATAACTGTTCTACATCTACTAACCCAAGCACTCTTATTCATTCTTTAAACATGGCTATGCCCTTAAAGTCTCCGGTTCTGCACACATCAACATAATATCCAAATTTAATCTTCCTGAGGTCATCAGAACTAAACCGTGTATAATTTCTCAACCCTCATTGTCCAGATTTCATTTTTATACACTATCACAAGGCATACACATACCTTCGTCGAAAGTGGTAATGCTCTGTTGGTTAGTAATAGCACAAGTTCCTCAAACTTATTCTGTTGTTTAGCTATATCAATAGTAAATTATAACATCTGCTTTGCTTAACACTGTACTGCAGTTTCACAGTATCACCAATCTTCATCCAACTCGCATTTATCACTTGATGTTAGTTTGATATATTTTTGATTGATGATGCCATGAAACTGCCGTCTTAAGCTAAGTACAATTCATTATCATTTATTTTGTATATGCTTACATATATGTACAGGCATTATTCCTAAACTAATTAGCCAATCATTATGAATTTTTGAACATATTTAGTTTTAATTTTATATAAAAGAGGTAAAAAAGTGGAAACCCTTTGTGAAAATTTTAACAATGAGTACTAGATATCAACTAATAAATATAGCCCAAATTTTAGTTTATTCTGATATATTAAATGGATTTTTGTGGAGTATAATACGATCACAACCGCCTAATTTAAATTCAAATATTTCAGATTTTGATTGAATTTGATCCATACTCATTAGACACCAATTAAACAAGATTCTTTAAATTTTGCTTAGAACCCCTTAAACTTAAACCTGAAATTTTAGGCATTTTCAAGACTCAAAATCATCTTAATGTATTTTGATCAAATTTGGAATAAAAATTCTAAATTTAAACCGATACTGTTCTTTTTGAGGAGGTTAATTTTATTCATTCCATATGACATTTCTGTATATTATACACCTTGTAATATGCAAAATCTAAACGAAAGAAAGATATTTTCACATTAAAGATAACATTACAACTGAATAAAGAAAGATAATTGACAGGAGAGAAAAGCAATGAAAAGGAAAATCATAACTAAAGAAAAAATATGTCAAAACATATGAATTGAATAAAGATTGTTTTTTTTTATTTGCATTAAAAAATTTCCCATTATCTTCATACCATGTTCTAATATCTTTACCTCTTTTTCTTCCCTTCTGTGTGTGTCTGTCTATTTGCGTAACGGTCTTATGGTCTTTACTAAATTCCTCTACCAATTTTTGCTCTACAGACTTGAAACTTGATATATAGGGGATTTGGACCTGTGGAACAAAATCAGTTTGGATTTTAGATAATAAAAATAGCTGGTAAGAGATCAAAATTGAAAAAAAAAATTGAAAGTGTAAGTCAACTAAACATGTTACTTTTATGCATGCACAAATTTAAATTTATACATTAAGTCGGTTAATTTTTAAAGTTTTCTCATCCATCTGTAGTTAGCTTAGACACTGGAGTGCTAAATGTTTTCATTTCTTTTTTTACTTTTGAAATCATTACTATATATTGGATACAATATAATAATCAATAGAGAATCAACTCTAATAATAAATGCAAAATTTTCATAAATTAAAATATCATATTAAAGTGTATTTTACGATTGGACAACACCAACTGGCCTGCTAGTATGTATGTATGTATATATAGTATCTACACTTCTATTTGTAAATTTAATAAGCATGACTAGGCTCTCTTTCTCTCAACAAACATTATTTTTAATTCAATGTGCTCTTTAAATCTATAAGACTAACATTAAATTCTATTTACTATATGAAACTAATAATTTTAGTGACAGTCATTTTTAGTTTACTTTTTTATGTGTAAAAAATATTGCAATTTGTTCTGTCGATTATCAAAACTGTTGCTTAGAATGAAGTCTTGAATATTTGAAGAATTTCGATTTTGATTTTTCTTTTATGTGCTTGCTTCATGTGGTGGACATCTTGTAACAAATTCCAAACTTGATTAAGTAAACAAAAAACGTGAACTTGAAATATGATAAATATTATAGTTTTGTTATTAATTTGTTTTCTTTTAACACAAGTTGATTTTCTTTAATTGACTATGGAATTATAGAATTTCACATGAGTTTGAAAAATGTTGCTGAATTTTTAGCATTGTAACACAAAATAAGACCTGTTGAGAAAAAAAAAAAATGAATATTCACAGTAAATACTGTACAGATTTAATGTGACAGACCATTTTTCATTGTACAACAATGAAGTGAAGCAAATGAAAATAGCAAACCAAATGGTCATTGATCTATTTGAGATGTGTTATTATCAGGATTGTTTGAATGTTTTAACTCTGCGGTTTTTTTTCTCAGAATGTGTGAGTTAATGTCATACCTATTTCAATGATGACCTGTTATTACAGAAGCAAGTATACTATTAAAAATGTAATGTTATATTTAGTAAAAATTAACATAAATAATAATCCAGGCTATGCTTAGGTCCTATTGTCAAATTTTACTTCATTGTGAATATTTCTTTTAGTATTGTTTGGAGAGAATGCCACTTTATCACTAAAAAAACTTTCTAAATAATTATTTTAAAAACTGGAAGAACATACAAAGTAGGGTGTCATATTTAACACAATTTTAACGTCAATATAAATTTTTCAATAGCAAAAGCAAAATCAGCTATCACATGACTGAAACTAGAAACATGTATACATCATGTAGACCCCCCTCCCTCCTTTAAACAGTGTTCTTAATTATAGACACCAAAAGCTCTTCAATGAAATTAAGAGATACAGCACAATCACATTGGCACATTGGTTCACATTTAATCACCAAAGTTAAGCGACATTACGCCAAGTTAGTACCAGATAGATAAGTATTTAGGAATAGCAGACAATATATGTGGCAGGATTATGAGACCTCCCACCAAAATATAAATAAATAATAACCTTGCCAATACCATCCCCTTTAACCAGGATCAGGATAAAAATACAACTGGAATCGTTTGTTAATTTCTAATTTCTCTAGAAACTTCCCTTTTCAATAGAAACTAGTTCGACTTGTTCAAGGTGAAGTGTCAGGAGAAGAGATATTGTTCTAGAAAGAGAAAAGATACAGAGAAAGTTTACAAGGATTATTTGAAGAAATAAGCAATTTGTGTAATAATGAAAGATTAGAGAAATTAAGTATTGCAATATGTTTAGGATGCAGAGTAGAAACTTATCTAATTGATCCATTCAAATTTTAAATGAACATAACAAATATGAACAATTATTTCAAAGATCAGCCAACTAGATCATGACCCCAATAAATATTGGAGTTTCTTTACTGAGAGGTAAGTGCTGAAACAAATTGTCAAAGCATATCAAGAATATACTTAATGTAAAGAGTTAAAAATGATAATATTAACTAATTTCATTATATAAAAAATGGATTCGATGAGCAGTATTGGGAACTTTCAGATGTTAAAGAATCTGAACTTACTGGAAATGATATTGAAAATGTAGCGAAAAAATAGAAACTATTTAAAAAAAAAAAAAACTTATTTAGTAACAAAGAGTGCAAAAAGAGTATATGGTGAAAATAAAAGATCTCCAAGAAATTAATGTAAAGAAACCATTATGGAGATGCTCATGCTTTACAGCATTTTGCAAGGAAATAAAATTGAATCTTAAAAATACTATGATTTATTTCTCAGCCCTGCTTTCATAAAATTATGTAAAACAATAAGAAAGAAATATTTTAAATATCCTTTCTCCCATTTTGATCTTATTTCCATTTGTTATCAATTGCTGAAGAAAAAGAAATCTGTTTTGAATTTGTGATAAAAAAAATGTATATTTGATAATATAAAAAAGAAAATTAAATCAATGACTGCATATTTCATGATGGTGATTGTGATCTATTATTCAGGAATATTAAATGGCACCTAGTATCCTTTAAAATACAATCATCATAGTAAGTAGGTTTTAGACAGAAATGTTCCTGTGTTTTTTCCCCCTAGTAATATGGTATACAATTAATTTTGAGTAATATACACGTTAATATTTCAATTTAAAAAAATATATACATAATTGTTTATCTGAAATGGAAGTAGAACATTGTTTTTATCATTTTCATAAGTAGCAGGTTTTGTTTATGTCATGAACAAAAAATGATCTCGGTTTAACAAACTTCGTAGCCGGCCTAATGGTGGGAGTGGGAAAAAAAAACTAGTTTGAATACAGTCTAAATTTTTCAGATGCATTAATATTTACATCAGATTTTGAAAATCTGACAAGATAATTTTATATATTTGAAATATTTTGTATGACCACTCAATATTTTTAGACAATTAGGCACTAGGAATGTGAAATTTAATAGTCTCCTAGTATTGTATACACTAGAAAAAGAATGTATACTTCACACACATTTTTGTTTTAATTAATAAGATAATTTTAATTTAAAAAAATAATTTCAATTATTGATTGCCGAAAATGAGAAATTTCTTTATATATATTATATATAATAAATAAATTTGATATTTTTTTCCATTAATTTCAGATTTATTATTGGGATTTATAGTTTGGCCCATTGCTAGTCATGTAATCATCTCCATTGAGGTGTGAACCTTCATTTTGAGAAGTTCATGTAGGCTTAATCGGTAGAATTTAAAATATTTTACTTATTGCTAACTAGCATGGGCCACCTAGCATTGCTCACTCATCAAATACACCTTAATATGATATCTTAATTTATACAAATTTTGTATTTATTATTATGGGGTCTATTCTCTATCGATTATTTCATATTATATTGCACCCAATGGCTTGTGTGCCATCAGCTAGAATCTAAACCAAATTCAAAATTTTTAGCGCTCCAGCTTGAGACGTTATCAAATCAACCATTGTCACTTGGATAAGATATACCCTAACATACAAATGTACATATTTTTGAGCATGCGTAGAAGAGCAGTTTAAGTTGACTTACATTTGCCAAGTCTGCATTTCTTTCAATTTTGACCCATTAGCAACTATTTTAACCAGGTAAACACCCATAAAAAACGTTCCACAAATAATGCGATCATTTGAGCCACCTTGCGCCGCTCTGTGACCTTCCGTCTTGGAGAAAATCCAGTTTTATAAATGAGATTACCAAAGTGGCTCCTACCGGGAAATGTTGATTAAGCTGTTAGGGCATTTGTTGCAGGTCACTTCATCTAATGTACTGGTTTTTCAAAGTCTCCTGTAACCTCCGACAGCAATAAAAATATGCTTAATGAAAGGGAGATAACTTAATCAGTTTAATAACTGTAATTATCCATTCTGGATACACAGCCGATTTTCAGAGATGTTGTCAAAATGATATTGATTTCATCAATGACAATCACACAAATAAAAATACATCTTTAAATTTTTGTTCTTTTAATAAATGAATAGTATCTAAAGTCTTGTGGTATTTGCTAATTTTCATAATCACATGTCGATAGTATAGTTATCTTGCCTGAAACAAAAAATAGTTTTCTCCCTTACTCTTCCTAAAATCTTGATCAGGCATTGCAAATTACATCCGCCCTCTTTTTTTTTTTTTTTTCTTTACAAGGAAGTTCTATAAATGTAGTTTTATTGTAAGTTCCAAATTCTTTGCTTCTGCCTTACACGTTTTTGATTGGTAACTGGAAAAGTACATTTTGCACTCCTAACAGTTTTTCAATCATTGTGTTTCGTTATTAGTCAACTCATGTTTAGATTCATTCACCCATAAAACAACATTGCAAAAAAGAAAGTAATTTCACCATCAATAGTAATTCTTGTGTTTAATTTTTTTTCTGAAGCAATCAAGTAATAAGAAAAAGGATCTCATTATTTTTTTTTATTTTTTGTTTCTACCTTTTATTTGTTTAATACTAATATTATTTAATATATATATAAATATATATAATTTTAATACTAATAATTATTTGTTTAATACTAATCAATGCAAGTTTAGCACCTGAAAGCTCCCAATAATGTCTATTTTTTGTTACAAACACAAAATCTGTCCATACTAATGTTAAAACTATCAACACTAGATATAGTCTTGATATATTCCAGAAAGATATTTTAGTAATTTACTCCTCACTAAATAAGTCCAAAGGTTTCAGCTGAGCAATCAAATTTCTTTATCTCTTTGAAATATTAAAAATCTAAATAAATAAAATGTAATATGTGAAAATAATTTCTAAATGTAAAAAGTGCTTACGAATTTTCAAACCCCAATCCATTTTAAGAAGGATGAAAATATCTGAAATGGCAAAAATATTTTAGGCCAGAACTTCAATCAACTGCCACATTTCTAATTTAAAACTAATTTTTCTTTCTATTTTGTAGATATTTATTTGCCCTTCAAGTGAAACGGGATCTGCGAACAGAAGAATTACCTTGCAGTAATAATACTCTCGCTCTCTTAGCCTCTTACATAGTTCAGTGTAAGTATAATATGTTTATTGCCAGGGACTCTGAAGTGCATGTGGAGAGGGCAGAACCAAGGAAAATCTTTGGTTTCTTCAGGACAATTAAAAACTACTTCCCTTTCTTTTAACAAGCAAATAAACTGATCAGAATTATGACTACCTATTCAGAGATAATGTGAGAATTCATGCCTTAGCAAGAAATACTTTTTTTAATTCAAATTCATCAATACATATTTATTAAATAAATATTCTTCATGAATTATTGAGGATTTTTACAATTTCACAAATTGCATGTACAATACGTTGGTGGCAAGGAAAAAATGAAGATTTTTTTCAGTGTTGTGAAAAACATCAATGTTCGATACAATATTTTTTTGTATGATAATAACTTTAAAAAATGTTTGTCATTTACTTTTATTTCTTCCTGAATTGAAAATGTTAAAGATTTTTTATTGTTTCTTTTTATTGGATAATTTTTTTATGCTCTATATTGACGGCATGAATGATTAAATTATAGAGTATATAATCACTCTGAAGAAACTTAATCCTGAAAATTGTGTCATTTTAGAAGGATTGTTTACAGGAAATAGGGAAATGGTTATTATATTTAATCGGTTTGTAATATATTAACTGTTACATGGTTGAATACTCACTTGTAGTCTTGTTTCTTAGAGAGGTAGGGAGTTGTCTTTTACATAAAGACAAATGAACTATTGGATGCTGTCTGCGATTACTGTTATCTTCATCCATCTGTATATAGTCATAAACGCAAGACACCAATATTTATTAAACCAGTGTTTCTTTATTGGAAATGCATGCGTGTAAATTTACAGCAACATTTTATCAAGGAGACATTGCATACATTTTCTATGGTTCACAGGTTTATTGATGTTAATTGGCTTATGTTAAAAGCCCTTCCCTCTTGAAAGTTGGCTTTTGGGAGAGGGAGAAGATTGACATAATCCTCAAATATGTACACATCTCCTTCAGGCACTCACTACTAGAAAAAAAATTGACCGTTATTCCTTCAACTCTTGCTGAGATATCATTCACAAGATCTCGTCCACCCTCCTATCTAATTATACAACTTAACTGCAACAAAAACGTTGCTTAATTTCTAGATATTGTTGTGTTAGGATTTTTCATTTAATATTTTCTTTTCAGCTGAAATTGGTGATTTCCTTGAAGATGAGTACATCGATAGCTCCTATTTATCCTCATGTAAAGTCTTACCACATCCGTCTCTAGAAGTCGAACAGAAAATAATGGAGTATCACAAACAGCATATGTAAGTATAAGAATATCAATCACATTAAGAAAGCATTTTTATTTTATAGCATCTCTATTGTCTTACTGACCATTTACTTTAATGAATATTAATTCAAATAATATCAAAATTTTAAATCAGTAACAATTTCGTTTACTCTGCAACAAGTTCAGAATATTAAATTTTTATCATAAATATTTTTTAAATGTTACTTTTTATTTATCTGTAAAATATGAATAGCCTGTTAACAGGTACTATTTACATCCTATATTACGTATCTCATGAGTTTGTATGTGAGTACTTTTCAATCCCACTTTTCAACCCTGGTGTTTAAGTTCTTGCAGTCGGAGAGAACTAAACAACCTATGTATTTTTTAACTATTATTCAAATATCTGTCTAATTTGCATAACTTCCTTTTAAATAGTTTATAAGTAATTTATGCTTGCTTTTATTAATTTGTAATTTTACTGTCTTATTTTCCCCCTATACTGGCAATAATTTTGTCAATATTAATAGTATTTAATTGATGTAATCTATATATATAAAAGCGAAAATGTATGTGTGTATGTATGTACGCTTTTCCTCAATGTCCACGAAAGGCTTCTTTCAAAGAAGCACTTGCTCGGTTCACAACTTCTTAAAACTTTTTATATCATCTATAAATTGTAATATCTCAGTTACCCATGGAGCTCGCCTGTCTATTTAATTTTATTGACTTTCAAACGTTAATTATTTAACATTTCCCGCATCGGCATGCGTTACATTCGATTTTCGGTATAAAAAAAAGCGAAACTCGACTCTAATCACAGGCCGAAAGCCCCCCGGGGCTTGGGCGATAAGATCAAAGTGTAGTATCTGTTCCGACAGATGCTGCAAGCGATGACTAGCAAAGACCATATGTGGGGGTAACCCCACATATCTGACCTTGGTCACTGTAGGGGCAACCCTTCATACCAACACTTACTAATCCAGCTCCCATTTCCCACCTCTCGGGAGCTGGTCCCCCCCTTTCCCTCCCTCCTCCCCCTATCTCCACATTAAAAAACGGCCTTGTGCCTAATTTGCTCAGTGGGGAAGCAAATAAATCCAACAGGCCGAAAGCCAGTTGTCTCAAGAGAGCTAAGTAACGTTTGTTCAATGTTGACTTCGTCATATCAGACTAGCTTTCATTTCGCTCCTCCTAGTAAACAGGGAGCGGATTTTTAAAAACAAACAAACCGATTTATTCACCTCATTCAAAACTGTCCCGCACAAAATTGTAACTGCTGAATACCTATCGCCGTCACGTCAATCAAAAACACGCACCTGTTTTTTTTTTAAACACTTTACTATTTTCCAATTGTGCGTCGTGAAGGCTTCGTTTTTTTTCACATACCCCGAAAAGCACCCGGACAACGCCGGGTACCCCTCGCTAGTATAATATAAGAGAATAAATTACAAAAACTTTTCTCAAGATATGCTTATCAATTATCATTATCAAGGGAAATAAATTAAATAAAAATAATGTTTAGTTAGCTAGAAAGACATACCAATGAGTAATTAGAGTTCACAGATGGTGACTTCTCTCTTTATCTCCCCTCTTAGTTTCTCTCTCTCTCTCTCTCTCAGAAGGTAACTTTCTACTCTTCCCTCTTTTTCTCTGAAGACGATAGATTTTCTTTTTTATTGTTCATGAAGTATATGTTTTTATTTACGATGTAAAATAACAGATAATTATAAATATGCATGGTCTGAAATGAAATCGCTGAATTCGGGGGGGGGGGGGTTGTTAGTTAACATTTATAAAATGAAAAATCTGTTATCAACAATCCCCAAATAAATAAATTTAAAAAAATAAAAGAACAGCCATGTTGCCTTTTCTACTTCATTCATTCTCATTTTAGTTTAATTAAATAAATTAAATAGGTTTCAGCATTACTTATAATCGAATTTTATATATATATATATATAACTTAAACCTTCTTTTAGAAAAACATTAAAAAATTCTAAGGTATGTCAAGTCTCATTCTACGCATAAAATGCCAAAATGAAAATTAAGTTGGAACAATATAGTCATCCAAACTAGTAGAAAAAGAGGCTAGCTAAGGAAGAACGATAACTCAATGTATTTGCATATCTTTTTAACTAGAAAATTATGGGAAGATATTATTCTTACTTAGCTAGGATATTTATCATTGTTTATAAAGATAGTGACTATATTTTTACACCAAATTGAAAATAAGCACAAATTTAACCATATTCAATGATTAATTTGGCATAAAATTCTTATTCTAAATCAAGGTCTATTAAGTTTGGCTAGTTAATAATATTCTGTTGCAGGCTAAGGCTAGTATCAACTACTTTGGTATCTTGTGCTTACAATTTACATTTTTTTTATTCTTTCGGAAAATGAAATAAAACTACAAAATTATATCCTATTTTTAAAATGTATTACTATGTCTTTCATTTTTTTTTATTTTACAAATAAACAAAAACGTTAAGAAAAAGAACATTTTTTAAAATTATGTTTGTGTGTAAAAATAATTTTCATATTTGTCTGCATGCTGCATTCCTTGAAATATAAACAAGAAAAAACATGTAGATTTACTTTTTTGCTTTCTCACATCAAACCAAAAATATCTTTCCATTTAGTTTAATTTTTTTCTAATTTTCATACCTGATAGAAATAAAATATTCAAACACATATGCACACATATAACTCTCCACATAATGAATTTATCAGACACATCTGACATATGAGCATTAATTGACTTTACTATAATGGGCATAAAATGTTATCTATGAAGAATTCGCAAATAAATTTTAAAAAACTGATTCAAAATGAGTTTGACAAAAAAGAGAAAATTGATGAAAAGATCAAATTATTTTACTGCTTTTCTTTATACAAAATTTTACTATGAAAGTTTTTTTTATTCAAAGAACTTTAATTTCAATTTTAGTTTGTTATAAATCCGTAGATATAAAATATATTTCTAGATCGAAGATGAATCCTTTGTGCTGTTTTTTAGTATCACACTAATTATCAATAACCTGTGATTATGGCAGAATGTTTTAGCCAATCAGAACAGAGCATGCTGTATCAGATAATGATTATATCAGTTCTCTAAGATGATTGCAATATTTTATAGGTGTCACCCCACTATTTCTCTTTACCGCGAAAAGTTTGTGTCTGAGATTGGAGACAGGATGTATTAAAGGGTTACAACTTCTGTTTTTGCATGGCTTACAGTTGTACAAAGTTGCCAATTTATCTTTTCTAAACATTACATACAGTGAATGTGTTAGTTACTTGTAGCTATCTTCTTTTCTTACATGCTAAAAGCCGGGGACCTTATCTATTTTTGTGTCTAAGATTGAAGCAGCTGAAACTTGAAGGAATGCTGTGTAGTGATGTAATATACCTTGTACTCACAAAAATATTTTGCTTCATCTTGCAAGCAAATTGATAAATTTGTTGTGAACTGGTAAGGATCCTAAAGAAAATATACAACTCGGTGTTTAGTAGAAACAAAATAAATTGAACAGAAAATTAAATATAACAAATAACAATTGATTATACGTCAGTTCAACTGCCAAGCCTGTATGATTTGTGTATAACCTCAAGAGATATATTCTCCCGGTTTTTATAGTAAGTAGAAAAGTTCATTGTTATCCATGATAATTTTATTCACTTTTTGAAATGTATATTTCTATAAATTACAACAAAAAAAAAAACTTACGTTTCATAACTTATCTTAATTATAAGTTCTAGAAAATCTATGTTCACTCAGCGCATAAATACTTTTTATGAATACAATTTTTAATGACTTTCTCATAAAATTTATGCATAAAACTGATGTTTATATGAATGAAAATAAAACAATAGTATTAGAAAATAAATTTTTTAAAACTTTTTTCTTTTAATCATTAAGTAAATTAAACACCTTGATAGTAACCATTACGTTCGGTATGCAAGAAACATTGTGATAAGTACTCATTAAAGTAACTTTGCATACATAAATACACTCAGCAGTATTAATACTAAAATAAGACAATAATTTTCAATGTTTTAAATTATTTTTTTCTACAATAGTGATGTTTCAGTTATAACAAGATTGAATTGCATGACAATATTTGATTGACATGATTGTTTGTATAAATCTGTCTACTTTCAGTGGCCAAGGTCCATCTGAAGCTGATATTAATTTACTCGATACAGCAAGGAAAATTGAACAGTATGGAATCCGAAATTTTCCAGCAAAGGTAGCTTTTATTTTTTCTTTATAAATTTTACTTACTGTTTATAAAATGGACAGCTCTTTTTATTTTATCACTGTCATCAAGTTTTGAAATTTAAGGTGCTGCAAGTGCCCTATTCTCTGGGGTAGACAACGTCTCACGTCTGTTTTTTATGCTGTCTGATCCATAGGATTGGCATTAGTTAGATTGCAGTCAAATCACTTATTACTCAAGCCAGGTCTTTCTCGGTCTAATATGCTATGACTCTAATATCTGCAATATCCAGGTATGTGATAGCGTTAATGCAAGAGGTGGCATGTATGGCCAAACTATCATGCACCATGCATTTATAATTCCACTACTAAAATTTTCCTTCATCATTTTATTCTTGCTTAATAAAAAATGGTATATTTTGGTATAAAAATTAAACAAACTATTGAATTTCATTTCTAATTACAATCAAATCAAATATTCTCTCTTTATAAAATAGAGAAAGGAATTTATCTTCTTTTCTGTTTTATTCTAAAATAGTTCAGAAAATTTTAGAATCTGTTGTAAAGAATTTAAAAACTAAACGAACAATGTTATTTATTTGAGGGGAGGGGGAGTTCGTGTTCAAAATCCACTTCATATTAAAAAAAGTAATTTTGTCAGTAAGCAAAGAGGGACTGCCTCAAAGAAAAAACAAAGGAAGATAACTCAGCAATAATTCAAATTTGCAAGATCAACCTTGTAATGCCTATAATTTCCTATTAATCGTGTTAAATCATTTAAAAATGATTTAATTTAGAAAAATATAACTACTTAATCAATTTATGTGATTTTTAAAAATCTTTTCGTTCTGTTGCAGATATGTACCTCATCATAATTATTTTTTTGTATTTTTGTTTTCTAATATAGGGAGAATTCTGGGCGACCACCCTTTTTAAAAATAAATCTGTTGTAATATCTCTTGTAAAGAGTAAAAAATTAAAAGTAAAAAATAAAATAAAAAGCCATAACATTGGTGCAATTAGAATTACATTTTGAATTTGGCAATTTTTTATACGAATGTGACATTAGAATGCTCCCTCCCAAAAAAAACTTTTGTAAAAATGGTAAACAAGTTTTTATATTTATACAATAAACAACAATCATATTCCACCTACTTTACTCTAGATTGAAAAAATATGATTTTCTTGAAAACTCTTAAGTGATCATAAAATTTTTTAAACGATCACTTTTAACAAAAATGATAATGCAAATAGTTAAGTATTAATAAGTTATAAAGTTTTTTTGGTTTTTTTTCGTGTTAAATACCAAGAAAAAAGAAGTTAAGTAACCAACAATAGTTGAGGGCAACCCAAAGGTTCCCTTTTTCATCGACTGCTATACTGAGGTGTAGAGGAGGATGTCAATCCATTCCCAGGATTACTCCACTTGCCCTTGATCCTCCCTTTATAATGCTGAGAGTTTAGCAAGGAAGTATCAATTACTGTTTTTTTTTGTTTTAGCCTTTGATATGACTTGACCAAGGATTAAATCCTGGTTTCTCAGCTAATTAATAAATGCTCTTACCAACATGTCAAATGGCCTGATAAATGGTTACAAAATTAAATGATATTTTAAAAAATATTTTAACAAAAGCAAATAGCATAACTTGTAAATAATAATTTAAGTTACATAACAAGAAAAATTCAATTTTATTAATCTAGAAAATTAACTAGCGGCTGCATCAGCAACCGGTGTAGCTTCTGAATAATAAGAGAAATTTCCAAAGTGCTAACCGAAATAAGATAACCACAAAAGTTGTAGTCGATTGAATATTTTTAAAGATATTTCTGAGCCCACAACAACCGATAGTTTTATTCAGTTTTATTGATATATCTGGCATAATTTATTATCAATTGTAAAACTGTTTATTTTTTAATGTTACATTTATACAACTCGAAAATGACTTCTGAGTTATTTCCCTTTATTAAAATGGTTAATTATATCAAAGGGAGACAACTTAGCATTTCTCAGTGGAGAAGATTAGCTTACAAACAGTCACACGATGCTACAAAATGAAAAGATGTTATCAAGATTGATTTGTTTTTAACTGCAACATGCTGTTCAAAGGATTGTGTCTACTGTTACGAATGCATGCCATGCGAGATGAAAATATGAATCACCGGATTAAAGGAAATAATTTTTAAAGAAAAGCTGGAATTATTTCTCAAGGTTTCTTTTCAGTAACAGAACATTGGATGAAAAAAATGGTCAATACAAGAAATTATATAAATTATATTTATTTACAGAGAGGATGAATATACAAAACCAAAGGAGAATGTTAGTTTAATAACAGAAGCGTAATTAATTTAATAATATTGAGCAAAATTCATACAAAGCAAATATATCATCAGAGTAAAAACAAAAACCGTTATCTGTTTGACGAAAAGTAACTTCAGTGTAAAGCAAATATTTTCACAAATTAAAAAACAAATTGTTTAAATTTCTTTTGAGATTCAAACAGGTGTCTCGGGAGTTCGGTGCTGTGTGTGAGAAATTTGGGTATTGTTAGGACGATAGTTCCACTATCAAAGAGAGGTAACTCCTTTTTTTGTTTCAGGCGGAATTACCTCCACGTTTTTTTTTTTTTTTTTTTTTTTTTTTTACATAGGCGTCACCACTTATCAAGGTCGATAGGCCACTCAAGGATAAGGGTTAAAGAGTGTAGAGTATTCAAAAGGACAATATAGTAATCGATAGTAATGGAAGTTCGGTAAATTTGTTAACTTAAGTGGAACGGATCATCAGAAACTTGTTCACGTTGGACTTGAAGACAACCATATTATAGACAGCTGGAAAGCAGGAAAACGGAAGACAATTCCACAGGCGTGCAGTTCTAAGAAAGAAGCTTTGATCATGGAATCTATGTTTAGGTTTAGGTACAGATAAAGAGTGGGGAAAATTATTGATAATGTTTTCAGCTAGTCTAGTGTTTCTTGTGAAAGTTTGGCGAGGGGGGACCATAGATTGAAGCTCAGTTGAACACTTTCCATGAAAATAACGATAAAGCAGAGACAAACTCGCAACATCTCTTCTGTGAGATAGAGGTTGCAGCGAAGAGAAAAGGACATCTCCCACCCGGCCACGAAGTCTATTTTGAACCCTATCAAGGCAGGACAAGTCTTTTCTAGCAGCTCTAGTCAACTCAAGTCAACTTTTCTTCAACGACTTTCTGTCATTCATGTGCTACACACACACACACACACACACACACACTCGTCTTCGGGCATAATCTTCTGCATGGCATTATTAGTTATGATATACCAACACTCATTCATAATGGGGTTTAATATCTCTTGCTGTCGATAAAGCTGGCTCGAGACATTGAGAAGATAAGTCTAATAATAAACTTTGTGATTGGATTCTTTTGATAAACAATTGTGTATTCACTTTGTTTCATTTTACTTCAAAGTTTTCAGAAATCAAGGGGCTCTTTCCTATGAGCTAACACTTGATCTCTGTATGAGACACATATTTGAATGTTCCTTGAGCAAAAGCAATGTGAGATAATTTTATTGTTAATCAATATAACTAGTATATACCATTTTATGCTATTTTAATACTTTCATTTTCCATTATTTCAGGACCATGAAGGAGTACATTTGAGCTTGGCTGTTGCACATATGGGAATTGTTGTTTTCCAAAATTTTACAAGAATAAACACATTTTCTTGGGCAAAAATAAGAAAATTAAGTTTTAAACGTAAAAAATTTCTCATCAAACTTCATCCTGAAAATTATGTGAGTTGGTTTTATTAATTTTTCAGGAATTTTTTTTTTTTTTTTTTGTATTTTTTAAATGCTATCAAATCATAAAATATTCTTAGATAAAACAAAAAAAGCACTGTTTTAAAAACTTGAAAAAAATATACAATGAAAACTATGGCCTTAGAGACAAGACATAATAAATTAATTTTAAGTTGATTCAAATAAACATTAAAATTTCATTTTATATGAAACAATGGTGGAGGTTTGGAATAGAGGCTGCCGTGTCTTGGGACTATTTTTTGGATTTTCTCTTCAAAAGAAATGCATATTATTCTTGATAAATGAATTTAAGAAAAGATTTTTATGTATCATGCATAATTCACTTTGCTATTTTACATTTGTTATCAAATGAACACTTGACAGTTGGTATAATCGAAATTGAAATACCTTATTTTTATGTTAAAAATAGCACAACAATTGTTTTCATTCTAAATAAAAGATTTCGGTTATATAAGGTATAAAATCTAAGTTCATTTTACAATGAAGACTTAATAACAAAGTGAATGAAAATAAAAATGTTGAATTAAGTAATCGTGCTTTATATTGGTAATTAATAACAATTTGCTTTCTTTTTTATATATGAAAAGATGTAGAAAAAATAAGTAAAAATGAGCTGGACTTTATTCCAAACCTCAGCCGAAAAAAATTAAATGACTTTAGTAATTGTTCCTATATCTGTATCAACAATCTATATTGCTTTAAGTAAAAAAATAAATAAAATCTTTGATTTCTATTTAGAAACTATTGATTTCTATTTGATGCAACTTAAAGGTGACAACAGCTTCTGTATTATTTGAACGATTGATTATTTAGATATTTTCCTCATTTTTAAAGTTCAATACATGAATTATTGGTTAACGTTTGTAAACAAAAAATATGAAACATTTATAAACAATTATCTGAAATATAATTGTGAACATGTATTTTTAAAATACAAGTCAATATTAGTTAGAATACTTCTACTGTCCACATTTTCAATAAATTATTTTATTCTCTCAAATAAATGCATCTACTATAATGTGCTAGTTCAGGTGAAACAATGTTCAATCAATAATGAATACTTATTTGGATTCTTAATAAGTATTCAATACATGTACTTATTTTTGTGGAGAGACATTTACTAATGAATACTCTTTTTGGCACTTGTACAGTTTAATCAGGACATTAAAAAATGAAAATATCGAAAAAATGTTATATTGCACGTATCCGTTATGGAATGAAGTTCTCCAAAAAACAATTTCACTTAATTCCATCAAGTACTTTTTGTTTTACAGCAAAAAAACAATTTGTTATGATACCGAGCAAAAGGAAGAAAAGCTAGTATTAAAGATGGGGAGGGAATGTCGGCGCTTTAACTGGAGTTATCTCCCCGTGACGTGTTCTAAATTCCAAACAAAAATTTAAAATATTCCAAGATGTCTCCCTTCAACGTGCTCTCATAAAAACGTGTTTTTCCGCTGTAAAAAAAAAAAAAAAAAAACTACTCGATCAAATTAAGTGAAATTTATTTTCGAAGATCTTCTGTTCAAAGCGGATACGTACAATCTAACCTTTTTTTTCAATATTTTCATTTTTTAATGCCTTGATTAAACTGTACAAGTACCCTCTTTTCAATGTAAAGTTATTTCCCTTTGAGTAACTGGATATTAAGAATAATGTGGTTAATAAAGTAGTACTAGCAGGTGGCACTGTGGGTTTATATAGCATTTGTTTTCTTAATTTACATATCAATCATGCTTGGCTTAGTCTGGAAACTAAAAGTTTGACAAGAGCCAGTAGATTGCAGATAGGATCTTTTTTTTTATTATTATTGTTTGTATAGGTTTACTTGCATAGAGTTTAAATATTGGATTGGAAGGTAATAATTGTTAGAAATTACTTAACAGAAGGAAAGATTCACATTTGTCATTAAATTCTTTTGCTATTTTTTTATAAGATTAAAAATCATAGAAAACGAATCCATGTTGCCAATCTCAAAGTTGATCAAATCAATATGGTGTTAGATAATGCTATTTTCAAGATTAAAGTTATGTCCCTTGAATAATTAGATTAGAGCAGAACAGTTATTTTTGTGGAGAGATATTTGTTAAATAATGAATAATTTTTTCAAGATTGTAATTATGTCCCCTTGAATAATTAGATGTCTAGAATAAAATGATCAATAGTAGTAGTAGTAGTAGTAGTAGTAAGTTGCAATGTTGGTTAGTTTAAGTGTCCTTTTGTTGGCTTATGAGTCAATAATGCATGGCTTATTCTAAATAGTAAAAATATGACAAGAGTCTATAGATTACAGGATCTTATTTTGGATTATTTGGATTCTTCAGTTTACTGTTTTCATCTTGAGTGTTATTTTCACAACATTTCAATTGATGTAACCTCCAACCTTCTTCAGGAATATTTTTGTTGAACTCAGGAATCTGCACAGAATTTGAAATAGAACCGACCTTGTCGAGTGGGCATTAGAATACCTTCAATTCGGCCATTTGTTGATTGTGGGTGGCGATTCATGATGCTTAAGGATGGGATTCTGGTGATTGAGCAGATCATGCCCAGGACATCATAAAGATATAAACTGCAGCATACCACTTTGGCCTTTACTTGGGCTAGACAGGGGGTTGAATAGATCTGATTCAATCAATCAGTTGGTCACATCTAGCTCTAACTTTCCACATTATATGATAAACTGATTTAGTAAGCCGTGGCTGAAGGGTCAAACTACTTGACAGATAATGAACCCAACACGGCAAACATATTTTTTCTAAAAAGAAACTTAGAAGTAAATGGAAGAACCACGGATGCTTGGATCCACCAAAGGGTAGAGTATACCCTTCCTATATCCCTATTGTGTTGGGATGAATGGATTTTCCTCTCAACATCTCCCACATAGGGCTCTGAGGGTAGTGGGGAGCAGGAGAGATGAACAAAAGCACAAAATTATGTACAACAATCAGCCTCATAAAAAAAAAAATCATTCTGAAGTTACGGATCTTACTAGTTCAGACCCAGAAATCGAAATGAAATATAAAAGCACAAACTTCCCAACATACATAGTGATGGAAAACTCTGTTAAAAAAATATCAATTTTCAAAATAGAAAATAATATTCTACAAAAGTATCAAAAAAAAAAAAAAACTAAACAACAGCACAATACTAATTGAAATAACAAATAGAAAACAAGCAAAAAAAAAAAAGCAGAAGAGCTACTAAAATGAAAACAATTTGAGAATACAGCAATCAAAACTTAACCACATAAAACACTAAACTCGAGCAAAAACAAAATAAAAAGTTCTGAACTATCACTATGCACAATGGAAGAAATGAAGGACACTCTCAAAACACAAAATGTTACAGATGTACAAAGAATACAAAGAAGAAAAACAAATTATATTCACTAATACATAATCCTAACTTTTGATACCCCCCCTCCTGCCAAATTCTCCAAAATATCAAAATAGGATATCTGATAATAAACACAGAACCATACATCTTTAACCCTCTAAGATGTCACAATTGTCAAAGATCTAGACATCATTGTGACCAATATACACCCCTCCCTCAACATGCATAAGATGCGTGGAGGGAAAATAGATTCACACAAAGAATGCAAAAATAAATTTAAATGCGTTAATTGCAATGAAACTCAATGGGAAAACTCCAAAAATTACCCTATTTGGAGAAAAGAAAAAGGGACCCTCAAAATAAAATGCACCAAAAACATTATGTTCTTGAAAACATTAGAAAACACCAATTATGCAGAAATAAATAAAAGAAACCTATCAAATACTAACATACCCAAATCACCATACAAAAGCAATAAACCAATGTGAAGATGTCACAAAACTCTTAAATCAAATGAAAAATTTACTAGAATTAAAAAAAAAAACACAAACTAAATTAATAGTGAAAACAAAATCTACCCAAATAAAAACCAAAATATGACTTAACATCGGATTTAATAAAAAACCAAACCAAAAATATACACAAAACCACAAACTGCAACTACTTCTACACAAACAGTTATCCCCATGAAATTGGAGGGGGGGGGGCGAATCACACCAAAAGCAATAAAATCATCACCCAACAACAAAGAACCTAAATCCAAAAGAAGGAAAACATTGATCTGTATCAATTATCTAAAATAAAAATTCCTTTCCAAAATCAAATTCAGGCAATGGATACAGAAAATGAAAGACCAGACCCCCCCCCTCCCCCCCCAAAGAAATAAAAAAAGTAAAGAGAAAAACATCCACAACATTACACTACAACTACCCACATCCTTCATATTACTAAGAGACTTTAATTTCCACGGCCGAATATGGAGTGGCAGTGAAATCAACCAAAAGAGCAAATTCATCAAAAGTTTCATAAACAAAAATAACCTATGCATTTACAACAACCAATCGTCAACACTTGGGTAAATATTCAACAATAGACCTAACCTTATATGATTGGTCCGTCCTAATGGACTTTTCATGGTCAACACACAATGATACGTGTGCAAATAACCACTTCCTTATGATCCTAGAAGGTCTGAATACCAATCCAAAAGACAAAATTCCAAATTGGAACCTCAAAAAAGAAAACTTGAACAAATTTACAACAATTTGTTCCACAGAACTAACTCCCAACTCAAACACCAAAAACCAAGATCAAATTACATACTTCACCATAACAATAACTTTCATAGCAGAAAAATGTATCCCTGAATTTTCTAAATGCACCAAACATAACTATTCTTGGTTCAATGAAGAATGCCGAAAAGCTATCAAACTATGCAAAGCTGTTCTACACAAATTCAACGTGCATCCAACAGCAGAAACTAAAATTCTTTCAAAATATGCAGAACCAAAAGTATAACAAATAATTAAATAATCTAAATGTTCTACATAGAAAAAAATCATATCCAAAATTAACTCTAACACAAAAACATAAACTGTGTGAAATACGATCAGAAAAATTGCTGTCAAAAACACAACTACCCCTCTCAAACATCTAAACAACAATACAAAAGTAACTGACCCCAAATTGCCAATACATTTGCCCAATACTTTGAACAAAACTCTTCTGCTACAAACCACAATAAGAAATTTCAGAACTTGAAAAACAATAATGAAAAGATAAAACTGGACTTTCACTCAAAAATAAAAAAATACAATTTCCCTTTTACCTTCACTGAATTACAGAACACCTTAGTTGGACCTGACAACATATACTATGAATTCCTTAAACAATTTGCAGATCCTTCTATGAAATACCTACTAAAGATCATGAACAATATCTGGATTAGTGGAAAAATACCCAATCTCTGAAAATAAGCAAATATTATCATCCTCCATACCCAAAAGTGAAAAAGACTTATCAAACCCCTCCAGCTATAGTCATCTGCCTAACCAATTGTTTATATAAAACCGTAGAGAGAATGGTCTAAGACTAATTTGGACTCTAGAAATCAACAACCTACTAACTGACTTTCAAGCTGGTTACAGAAAAGACGAAGCACAGTTAACCACTTGATCCACTTAGAAACAGTTATCAGAAATGCTTTCATCAAAAAAGAACATTTAATTGCATTTTTTTTTTTTTTTTTTTAAATCTCAAAAAGGCATTTGACATTACATAGCAATATGGTATAATGTTAGAACTTAACAAATTCGGACTCAAAGGTAAGCTACCAACATTCATGGAAAATTTTATATCCACCCATTTCTTTTTATGGGAAACCCCTTTCTGAAATCTACAAGCAGGAAATGGAAATACTACAGGGAAGTATATTATCAACCACACTTTTCAATATCCAAATGAGCAGCATTGTCAAAATTCTGGATCCCAGGTTGGAACCTTTTCTATATGTCAATGATTTTCTCATTTGTTACAAATCAAAACCTATCCACACTATTAAACAATGTCTCAACAAGATTAGCGAATTGTTCAACATAAATGGGTTCAAATTTTCCCAGACAAAAACTAAGTGTTTACATTTTTGTCAACAAAAGCTACATCTTCATCCTTTTCTCAAACTTAATAATAAAGAAATATCCACAGTTGAAAAACATAAATTCTTAGGCATAATCTTCAACAAAAAATTCACATGCAAAGCACATGTAAATGACCTCAGAACTAAATGTAATAAAATAGTACAGTTAATGAGAGTAATAACCAATACAAACTTATGAACACATAAAAATCCTACTAAAAAATATACAAATCGCTTGTCAGATAGAAGCAAGACTTTGCCAGCTTCATTTATGGATCTGCAAGGAAATTTTATTTAAGAGAATTGGAAACAATTCACAACCAAGGACTCAGAATGGTTCTAAGAATTTACAGAACTTCATCAACAGTATGTATGCAGAAGCCTTCAAATACCAGTCTCCTTGAGACAAGAAAGAGTAGTACTTCAGTACTACATTAAACACATACTGTGTCTTCACCCCAAAATAAACCTCTTCAACAAAGAAAAAAATGCCATAAAAACCTATGGAACACAAACAGAACACCTACTAACTAGAAAATTGTCTTATAGATAAAAACGTTCACAAATTCAAATTTCCAGAAAACCCTCCATGGTTACTAAAACAACCAAAACTCATCCTTCACTTAACAAAATATTCCAACTCTGATATGCACCCTGCAATCTGTATAGACAATCTCAAGAATATATTAGGACAATACCCAAACTGGACATGCATATACACAGATGGATCTAAAGACCTGAACAAAATCAACTGTATTTAACAATATCATACTACAAAAACGCTTTCCAGGCAACAGCTCAATTTTCAATGCTGAAACAACAGCAATAGAATTAGCCTTGGATATCAGCCTTTAAACCAACTCAAACAAGTACATAATACTTTCAAATTCCTTATCAGTTTTAATGTCACTAAAAATCAAAGACTTAAACAAGCCCCTAATCATAAATCTTTTACAAAGAGTTAATTATGTCTCCCGAAACACAAACATCATCATAAGACTCAAAAATTTTTTTAAAATGATCACTAGCAATACAAAAGTACCCTGTACAGACTTCTAAACAACAAAAATATCATATCTAAATGGCAGAAGTCATAGAATTCCTGCAAAAACAATAAACTCTATCAAATTAAACCCAACCTCAAAGAAAAAACAAGACAAAATCTCTAATTATAAGATGGCAAGAAGGGAGTAGTAATAGCAAGTCTCCAAATAAGATACACTGCTATGACACACTCGTACCTACTAAAGGGCAAAGAAGCACCAATCTGTATCCCATGTCCAGAACCGTATATCATAGAACATATTCAAAGATCTCCAACAAATATGAAAAAAATGTTACCAAAGAAACAATCTAAAAGACCTTTTCCGCAATCTCCTAATAATACAAATTAACAATCTTCTAGAGTTAAAAAGAAAACACCTAGCATACAACTAACACTTATCAAAGTGTAATAATCACACTAAGAGCTTTATATATATATATATATATATATATATATATATATATATATAAACACTAAAAAGCAATAAACAAATTAAACCAAACAATATTTTCAGCATTAGATAACCCAAAAGAGTTGATATGCTATTAAACCAAATCAAATTGAAGTGAACCCTTTATTTAAACCATGGAGGTAGCATCAGCCATAACTGGGTAGAAGTCCTAAGTAATTCCTAATTGTGTTTTGAGTGCCATTTGCACTGAAGATTGAATCCTCAACATCTTGAAAAGTGTAACTTACAACTGAATTTTACAAATTATTTTATCCAATACACCATGGATCCTGATGGAATGAGAGCATGCTACCCCATGGATTAAATAATAAATGATATGCAGGGTTTGACAGAAAGATTCTAATCTCAACAAAATACACCTGAAGAAGTCACATCAATGAAAACATGAAAATAATAATCCAGATGAGAACAAAAGTCAAAAAAATACAAATAATACGAATAATCAATCCTCATCTCAAAAATTCAAAAACATAGAATCTTTTTGTTTTCTTTTTTTCTTTTCTTTTAAATCTAAAAGCATTTTTATGAGTTCAGTGTTAAATTTTATTTTAGATATAAAACTACCATAATATATTTTACTTTCAACATTTTGACATTGTAAACAGGTCACAAATACATATAAATTTATTCATTACTTAAACAACAAATTCTCTCATTTATAATTGTAATAATTGTCATAATGTTTAATAATTTTCTTTTTATATTTTTAGGGTTACTACAAAGACATAGTTGAATTTTTCTTTGACAGCCGAAATGAATGCAAAGGATTTTGGAAAAAATGTATAGAACACCATGCATTTTTCCGCTGTCACACTGTTAAGAAACTCCCCCGTAATAAAACCCGAGTTGTTAGCCGAGGATCTTCCTATAGGTTTGTATTCTGTCATCTATATTTAGAATGAAAGACCTGGCAACTTAACTCAGTAAAAAAGCAAATTTGTGTCAGCACAAGTGAGAAATTTGCATATCTTTATGCAAATTTGTCTCACTCTTTTTTTTCTTTTCTACAGGGGAGTCACCACTTATTAAGGTCCAAAGCCCACTCGAGGATAAGAGTTAATTAATGTGAGGTGGTTGTGTAGTAATCGTTAATGGTGTAGATTTGATAGAATTTGGATTATTTAAGGGGACAATTCAACAATAATTTGTTTACATTGAACTTGAAGGCTACCATATTGTAATCTTTAACAAATCGCTAACTTTTCTTCAGTGAGAAAAAAAATTACTGCCATGGAATTTTGCTTGTATGAAGTACAAACACCCAATCTATGGATTTGCTGAAAAATCAACAGTGAACTTCAATATTTGAAACATTTTTAAAAGTAACATAATCTACATACTTTTAAGCCGTGTAAAAAAATTTTAATTAAAAAATTCAATGGAATTCTTTGGATTTTTGAATTCAAAGAGACTGAATGTATAATGAATTTCTGGAGAGAGGTGATCAATTTTTTAAAGCTAATTTTTTTCTCTCTATTTTATATAATTGAGATTAATATTTTAAATGATTACACAGACAAAAAAGGAATTATTTTTATGAGGGATATTTTAGCATTTAGTGGTTTTCCTTTTCTGTCTCTTAAATTGCTTTCTTCATATTTTATTTGATTGAATTTCTTTTGTCTAATGTAGATGTTGAGATGATTATTTTTGTGCATAAATGAATTTTTTTTAATACTCACTACGGATATGTGTTCATAATGGTGGTGCAGGTGAGTTCTGTGTGGGGTTTTGTATCACTTTCACTAACACTTGTGGAAAGAAATGAATCCATCTCTTATATACTCAGCTATGCATAAAACAGGTTCTGAGAAGGAGCACTCTGAAATAACCAGCTATTTGTGGTACTGTTTCTACCTTCTGAACATCTTTGATGATACAAGACATTTAGATTTCAAAGTATGATGGGTCACAGGACATAACTGGAGACACAGTGTTCCTCAGTAGGCAAATGTGATGTAGATTGCTTTGATTAATGCTTAATAATTTGTTAAAGTGTATTGTTTTTTTTTTTTAATTCATTTAAATTCATTAAAATAAATTGAAATTCATTATCTTTTAAACAGAAAAATGATGAATATTGTTGATTAATTATATTTTATTAGAAAAAATTTATTCCATACAAAACATAAAAATCTCTCTTTACAGGTATAGTGGTAAAACACAGAAGCAACTGATGGAATATGTCCGGGAGAATTATTTTAAAAAGCGGCCATTTGAGAGGTTTGTATCTTTTTTTGTTATTCATTTTTCTTGTGTCAATTTTCTATCCAATAAAATATCAATTTTTATCATGTTACCCCCCCCCCTTATTTTGTCTCACTGCTCCTCCTTTAAAAATAACTTTTCCAGAAATGATGAAACAGTTATATTTATGAATGTTATTTTCAAGATTGAAATTTTTAAATTGTTTTGCCCAACATATCTGATTAAATCATCTTTTTTGATATCTAATTTGACTGTATCAAAAATTGATGTTACCTAAAATCTGTCAAGGAAGCAAAACAAATATTTTCTCAAACTTAAAAATCAATAGAAAATTCTCGCTTGTTCATGAATGTAAGTTCTCTATTTTATTTACTAATACTGTTTGGAACGGTGTGAATCCACTAGGTTTTATAAAATTCTGATGTCTATGAATTTACAAACCTTTATAACCACATCTTCAGGAATATTTTGTCTTGCAAAAGAATTATGGAGATTCTTGAAGAAGTGTTAGTCAGTGGACAAAAGGTCCAGTGAATATGTTGGTGAGGACAGAATTTCATAGCCAAGTAGATTTTAAAAAAAAATTTATTAGGACAAAGCATTTATTTTTATTTTTGTATTTTTTAAACATTAAAATAAATTTATGCATTTTTTTTTTTTTTGTTAGAGATGCCCATGAAAGTATAAATAAAAATTTAAACTATAAATTCTGAGCATCCATTTGTAAAGCAAATTTTGAATTTGTTCTCAATTAATAAAAACAATGAGAAACTTTTAAAAAAAATGAAATCCGTTAGACAATTAGATTTGCGATTTTTTTTTTTTTCTTAGCTAACATTGAAATGTTGCTTGTTTTTATTAAATCTATAAAACTAATGCTTTTTTATTGTTTCTTTAAATTTTGTTAATATCATAGAATAAATCATAATTTTTTTCAAATAAAACTCAAGTGTTGGTGAAAAGTAAATAAAAACTTAAAAAAATTTTTTTATCAATACCAAAATAAAACTCCTTAGAAATTGTTTATCAAAACCCAGAAAAACTAAAAATTTCTTGATGGCTTTTAAATCATTTTCTCCAACGTATTTGATTAAATCATCTTTTTTAGCATATAATTTTACTATATTACAAATTAATGTTGTCAAAAATCTGTCAAAGAAACAAAACAAGTATTTATAGATTATTTATTACTGCTATGATGAATTAAATTTTTATTTTTATCATTTGATTGATTTTGGTTTTATTTTTATCATTTGATTGATTTTTATCATTTGATTGATTTTGGTTTTATTTTTATCATTTGATTGATTTTGGTTTTAAAGAGTTTCTATGACTTAAGCTGATCAGTGAATATTAATTATACACTGATTTGAGTAAAATTGTTGATTTTTTTTTTTTTTTAATTTTTTATTTCTCTGGTTTTCAGATCTGTGAGCGGCCGGATCAGTCGGAGTACGAGTGCAACCCCTAAAAGTCATCAAAAGACGACTACTCTGAACTCTTCTGACTTTCATGTAAGTCAGAATAGTACTGCCTCCAGCGGCTCACAAATCTTGGCCGATACTACCCAGGAGAGTAATCATGTATTGCCATCGTCTCGGGTAGAAACTGCTGAGGTGCACAGTGAGAGTTCCTTGTCAGGCAGCCGCTCCTTGGGATCACCAAAGCTGGATTCGGCTCGCAGCCATAGTCAGCCAGCCATCACTTTGGAGCAGGATGGGAACAGGAATGACCACCAGGCTCCGGGCAGTTCTCCACACAACACTGACAACAAAGTGGAGTCCAGTGATCATGTCCATGGCAAAATTGCCAAATCGGATTTGAATGGTATATCCGTTAGCTTAAGTTCTGATAGGCAGCAAACATTGTCAGCCAATCAAAATGCAAATGACAATGCTGGAAATCATAATTTATCTTCAATTTTGAGTACATCTAGTAACAGTGGTAAAGAGAAGGGTCCGAAAAAAAGTTGCGATTCTAGTGACACCTCCACACACATTCTGAAATCGGTACATTTTATGAGTGATGTTATCGATAAAAATGGTAATGCTGATAGTACTGATGACATTCCACTTCAGACAATTCCCCGTAGCAACAGGTTTGATAATATCTCTGACATAGGAGAAGATTACGATTACGACTACCAAAGTGACGATGACGATAGTGACGATCAGAGTGATGACGATGACGATCATAGCGATGATGAAGGCTCAGTTGACAAACTCGAGTATAACGTGTCTTTAGAGGAAATAGCTAGTCATGAGGACATAAATAGGCGTGATAGTCCTCTGACTATAGAGAAACTATCTGCAGAAAGGGATCAGTTAAGGGGTCATAGGAGAATGGGAAGTAAAGAGCGTGTACTTACATGGAATATAGCAGAGATGTCTTTAGAAGGAACTAGTGGGGAAAATGATTGGGAAAGACTAGACAGTGGAGAGATTATTGATATGATAGAAAATGATGGTCCTAGTGATTGGGATGGTGGAGAGCTTTACCTAAATTTAGACACAAAAGACTCTAAAGGCATAGAGGATGAAAGTGATGAACTTTCTAGTTCTCCTGCTGTGCAGGATGTGATGTTCAGTTTGGGAGTCCCTACTGATGAATCTAGTGAACTTATTACGGAGACAGACACAAGTCCAACTGCTGATGAGATGGTCGAGGAAGGTGGAGAAGATTCAGTTCCCTTTGAAAACATTCCACCTTTGCCTCCAAGTTCGTCTTTTAGTGAAAGTTCAAAGGTTATAGATGATCTGTTGCCCAAATCGGATTCAGGTATATCTGGTATCGAGGACAGCAGAATAAGTTGCAGTTTGGAGACGGAGGAAGAAGACAGGTTGCACGAGATTCTTAGACAAGTTGATTCCGGTGAAGAACTGGATAAATCACCTGCTGAAAGGGAAACCCTCAATTTTCCTTCATCAAATCGAGATTTTAACTCTGAAAATAATCGAAAGGATGACAAAATGCCCCGGCATGCAAAAAAATCAAAAGAAAAACCCGATAGCAACCGACAGAATCTTGATAACGATACAAGCAACAAGCTGCTGTCGTCATCCCAACCTTTTGAAGATAATAAATCCACTTCTCATAATGTCTTGAATAACATTTCCAATTTGACTAATGAAAATAAGCTGAATAAATACAATAAACCCAATAGTTTTGTCAATGGCAGTGACCTTATCAAAGACATTCCATATATATTGCATCGTCGACTCAAAATTGATAAGGAGTTGAAAGATGAAACTGAATTATTTGCTCTAACAGAAACTGAATGCCACAATGTCCAAACAGTTGAGAGCAAACTATCTTCTTCTCTTCTGCTTGAGCAGCTCAATTTGAACAATGAATGCCAATCTCAACGGAAGTCAAGAGGCCCATCACCTAACCGAAGATCCCCATCATGCAGAACTCCTAAGGATCATTCTCCGGCCAGTCCCCGTCGATTTGAATTAGTCAGTTACAATAAACTTCCTCCTAAAACAAGTTATTCCAGTATCGATGATACAACTAGCCCTTCATTAGAAAAAGAAATTTTAGAACAAATCCAAAAGCGGGCCCAGAAAGAAAATAATGAAAAAAATAAAAAAAGTGAAATCACTGCTGGTAAAGAAGACAATGAATTGGTTGACACTGTGGTAGGGAACACAGAATTTGTTACCTACCGAAAACTTCCAGCTAAGGACAGTTTTTCCAGCCTTGACCATACAACCAGTCCTACAGTTGAGAGTGATATAGAGAAACATAGACTCACAGTAGGTCAAATGTCAGTTGAGTCTGAACATCTAAATGATAATGATGCAGAGATAAAGTCAAGTGAACTGCCAGAGCAATCAGTGGACACTTCAGTCCACCTTGTAAAAGGATTAAGAGGTCTACCCGAACCAGCCAGTGTGGCATCTATCAAGAGAACGATTGTTGAAGATGAAAATTCTGAGGTTAAATCAACCGAGGTCTCAACTCCAAGCCAACAAGAAATTGATTTATATCTTCTCTCTTCATCTACTGCTGATGATGATGATGATGATGATGAACAAATAATTGATACTACTACTACTACTACTACAGCATTATTACACCAAGAGCCTAGATTTGGTGGACTGTTATTGGACTTAAACGATGACTGTAATAGCAATGAGGCAGCCAGCAATAATGACAATGACCGCAATCACTTCAACAACGATCCTGCTTCTGTTGCTGCTCTGATTCTAAGTCAAGATATTGACACAGAACCGAATGAGCGCAAGATAACTTTTAGCACCTTCAAACCACCTCCACCATCGCCAGGGTCTTTGATTGGAGATGAGTCTGAAGGGAGTTCAAAGATAAATTCTGCTAACCCGAAGAGCAGCAACAGTCTTGTTAAGCAAGATTCAGTTGTGTCTCTTGGTAAACCTTTGACCACAATTACTGAAGAAGAGAGCACCACAGATTCATCCAGAGCACAGTCCGATGAAATGACCCAAAAATTGTCCGGCTCTTTGAGGCGACGGAACCTTTCCTGTGAATTTGCACTGCCACGACGACACAGTGCTACTGATGATGCAGATGATTCTAGTTTAGCCGACAGCCAGTTAGAAGATGAATCATTTGATGTGCACGATTTATTAGAGCCGTTGGAACATCTTCAAACAGATGATGATTCAGAAGAAGACTTTAATGGAAGTAGTACGTCTTTTACAAGAGATAGTGAAACGAGTGAAGCATGCTCAAACTCATTTTTGGCCTCCAACCGAAGGGCATTGTCCCATCCAGCATCAAACAGTTCCAGTGAGAGCTCCTCATCAGGTGAATCAGATTATGAAAATAGGAAAAAACTCTTGAACATCGATCCATTAGCTGAACTCGAGAACCTTGATATGACAAAATTAGAATCGAGCGACGATGATGAAATTACAGAGAATAAAACTTCTGACTACATGTGCACATTGGCCCCTGCTGCTTCTACTGCAGCAACTGTGTCAGAGTACAGAATGACTGCCAGCTCTCATCATGATGATGACGATGATCCTAAAAATGCTACAGCTCCTAAATTGGACGCTGCTCGATGTGTAAAGGCAGGATCTCATTCTAAAAGTACATTTGAAATAGAACGGACTCGGGTGGTTGAGCTTAATTTGGAGATTTCAACTGAAAATCCATGTGGAAGGTCAATTTCTATGGAAAGCACCTACAAGAGAGTCGTCTTTTGTGAGTCCTCCTCAGATAATACAGATTTCCAAGAAACGGATAGTTCTGCAGCTGTTAGCTCTCCAGATAGTGCCCAACTGTCCCCTCTCACCCCAGACAACGCAGTTGGTGGAAATTCAGAAAAAGAACAACGAACAAGTGCTGTTTACCAAAATCCGTATGCAGAAACTGTCCTCAGGCAAGAATTGAACTTCTCACCCTCACAATGAGCAAAACACAAGGAATTTTCATTTATTTTAATTTATTTGATAAAATGTCACAACAAAATCACACAGATTTTACACATTCCAATTTTTTATTTCGTTTTTTTTTTCTCCCTGAGAGTCTTTTTTTCTTTTTTTCTAAAGAAATATTTTCAGCATATTTAGAAGACTTCCCCCTTTTTTTCTCACTGTCTTTTAAATTTCTCTATAAAACACAAACTTAACACTTGTAATTTCACATCAAGCTACAATGTATTATAAGGTTTCAGATTGTATATAGAGTAAGAATAATACATTTGTGCAAATGTTTGTCAATAAGTTTCATTCTACTTACATGCAATTTTGGATTGATTAATATAATCGGTGAAGCTCTCCCCATCTTATGTCCATTTTACTTATAACATTTTAATGATTTTTCATTTTGAACAATAAATATCTGATAATTTATTTAAAATCTAGATCAAACAATATTTATAAAATTTTTAAGTTTCTATAATATTTTGTGTGACAGAAAATCTAAGTCTGCAATGGTTTGCATTTTTTTATTTTTTTTTTGTCTTAAATCTGTAAATATTTTCTCTCAAATAACCTGATTAAGATGAGTAACTATTTCTGTTAATGAACATAAACAGTCTTGCTGCTCCATATAATCAAACGATTAGCTAACACTTACAATCTTATTTTCTACTATTGTTGTTTGTGTTTTTATTCAAGAGGAACATTAATTCCTTGAAATGTGTTAAGATTCAAAGATTTCGTTCAAATTGACTCAAAGAACCTATACATGCGAGGAATAATAATGAATTTCTCTTATATAAACTGATTTTAAAAAACACCCCACTTAAAAAAAAAAGCAAAAGAAAAGAAAACAATTATTTCAAGCTGTTAAAATGATAAATTGAAAACCAGTTCACTTTATTATGAAGTAATTTTTCAAATTGACTTTCCAAGAAACATAATTGTTATTTTTGTAAGCAAACTGCAGTTACATTTAACATGATTTTCTCTGACTGTTTAATGTTTACACAAATAGCAGCATGCTCATGATTCTTTGAATGTTGATAGTTAAGTGACAATTAATAAGAAATCAGATTTCTTAATTGTCAGTAAATAGACATTTTTTGCTCACGTATAGTTTTAAGCTAATCTTTTAATATTTTTATTTGCTTCATTTCAAAAGTTTGTGAAATTATATAACTCTACTATGCAAAGAGATTCTTCATCAATTACATTACTCATCACCTGTATCCTAAGAAAGTGTATATTATAAACAAGAGAACTTAGGGAATATGACCATTTTGTATGGACTTTCCATTGCCGAAGTCAGATTCTAGTTGTTTCTGACTTTTGATCTTCAAGCCCCCTTTGCTGCTTATCTCTCTTTCTCTGACTGTGTTTTCTCAGTCAGTCGAGGGAACTCATTTGCTAACAACAAAACAAGAGTAAATGCCACAGTTTAGGAGCAGAACTTTCCAATTCAAATTTTCTTACATAAGTGCAATTTATTTAATCTTGGCAGTTTCTATTTTTTACTAAGGTTGAAGTTTAATTCAATCGTTAATAATAAGCGGATGTTAAGAATGGACGACTCTCAATTATTGGTGCTTTTTTCTGACGTGATGGAGAAGGAAGTTTTTCATCACAAATGGCTGTTAAAAAATGTATATCTTTTCTTTACATATGGACTGAGAGGGAAAGGAACATTCTTTGAATATAGACATACTAACTGTTCAGATCTCATTAGATTTTAATACATTCTATTTTAATATAGATCGGTTTAGTCTACTTTAAATTCATTTCTTTTATAAACTATTAAACTAATTGTTTCATTTGTAAGGATTTATAAGGAAAAAGAAACCAGTTCTTGCCCAGAATTCCACTTATTTAAAAAAAAGAAATAAATAAAATGTATGATGACAAAACGAAAATATCATATTCCAAAAATTATGTAAATTGATCAAGTACTTTTATTTTTATAAAGAAAATTATTTTTTAGCAATTAATGAAAATTTGTAGACATTACAACATCGGGACAAGATCAAAGTGTAGTATCTGTATCTGTTCTCCAGATGCTGCACTTCTATTTCTTGTTCTCTTTCGGTGGAGGAGAAATCCTTCACGACTGAGACAATTTTTATTTTTGTACCTTTTCTCCACGTTAAAAAACGACCCTGGTGTCTAACTCTGTCCCGTGGGGAGGCATAGTAAATAGGTACAACATAAATCTGACAAGTTTTGAATTATTGTTGAGTTATCTCCCTTATTTTTAAGATTAAAAAATGACGGGCAAGAGTCACTCTTCTGATACTCATAAAATTTGATTTATTTAAAAATAAAATCACTTGATCAAGTTATGTGATATTTGGAATATGATATTTTCGTTTTGTCACATCATACAGATTTTTTTTAATTTTGTTTTTTATTATAGGGTGAATTCTAGACAAGAACCAAGAAATCTTATAGATGTCAACTATTTCTTCCAATCACAATTATTTCTGAATCCCTATTTTTTATCTTTTAATTGGGATTTCTAAATTGCAATTTCTCTCTTAAACTTTACATAAGTTGGATAGCAAAGATATTTGAAGTAATTTCTAATCAATATTTTTATTCAGTAAAGATCATTAAGAAAATTTAATGAGAATTTATATTGTTTGGCTATAATGATCTCTCATCTTTTTCGTTAAAGCCAGATGTAGAAGGTGTACTATCAGGTGTTGACTGCTCATGAACTATCTGTGATTAAATCTCTCTTTTCCAACAAAGACACAGTTTGCTTTCTGGTCTTCTTGTATCAGGAATCTTCTTACAGAATTCTTCCCCACTTTTACTTCAGACTGACTGATTTACAATGACATGCATTATTGTTAGCAGATATATTATCTTTTAATTCTCTGTGCCTGATAAACACCTGATCTCTCATTTTTTTTTTTTTCTTTAAATGTAAATATTTAAAATATGGTGTGTCAACAGGAAAAAAGTATTCCAAAAACGCAAATGATTTTTGAAAACGGACATGATATTCATTTGCCTATCACCCAACATCATTTTTATTCAATCATCATCACCACCATCATCATCGTCATCATCATCATCATGTTTAAGTAACAAACAATTGGTTCAAAGATTAAAATAGCTGTGGCTGTTAATGGGGCCTGGGCAGGCCATTTTTTCCCCCTGCCCCTTCACATCTCAGTATTTATGCCTGCCTTGACACCAGAGCTGCGGTTTTGACTTGTGATTTCCATGTCAATTAAAAAAAAAAAAAACTCAGTTTCCTGCCAATGCTCATTTGGAGCGACTTCCTGTTAGTCGCATTTATGTTGTAGATTTTTCTATCATAAACAAAAAAAAAACGAAAATTCCTAGATATATTTGTAATTTCATTTTTTAAATTCCTATCACAAAAATCTCATTTTATTATTTGTTACTTATTCTGATTATTAGAAAAAAAAACATTTTAAGTATTTTTAAATACTTACAAAAACGTTTCTATTCAATCAATTAATGGTGCAATCTGTGCACATTTGCTGAGCATTTATTTTCAAAGACAGTTGCACTAGAAATAGACTCAACTAGAATTTTAGTAGAATTAAAGCGTTAAACATATCACTTGAGAGAGTGGAAACTTGAATCAGTTTTTCCTTTCATTTGAAAAAAAATGTCTTCTTGAAAAACGTTTCCTTCTCATAATTTCCTTTGCCAATTCCATTTTCATTATCATTGTCTTTATCGCTGCAGACATTATCATCATCACCATATAAGTTGCTTTATACTTATATAATTTATTGCTGGATTTATGTTTCATAAGAAACACTTTCCCATTATCTTGATAACGCTAACATATGAAGTAGTTAAAAGACAAAAGTTTATTGTTTTATTACTTCACTCTTACTTTTTAAAATTAAAATTATCCCTGACCCCATTTCTCTAAAAATTTATGATTTTTTTCATCATCTGTTAGTCTTGACTGATGATCTCAACTGCCTTATTTGTTTCTGCCTTTATCTAGATTTGATCCTACATCTCGGACCTTAGTCTTTTTTACCTCTCCTGATGAACTACTACTCGATTTTGATCACTCATTTTCTTACAAGTTTGTGAATTTACTTCGATACATTCCTATTTTTAATCAGTCACATTGTCGCCAAAGATTGTCTGGCAACTTCTTTCTCTTGGCACCAAATTCTGAAATATTTTTTTTATTTCTGGTCCTTTGAATCACTTTTTATATTTTGGCATATAATTTCATAAAAACATTCCATTATTATGATTATCAGTTTTTTGCATTCGTGATAAAAAAAATTGTCTTTTATATTTGTTATAATATATTAGCAACTTAGTCAAACATTCCAACTATTTTTTATGATTCTGTGTTCAAAAAAAATATTCCAGATTCCACTTTCTGATCATTGCAATTTTTCCTCTTTATTTTTCTCAAATTTATAATTAGTGCTGTTTTGTTGGCTTCATATTTTGCTTTTAGAGGAAGTAAAAATAACTGCTATATTTTAAGATAAACTATAAATTATAAATTTGTTAGAATTTATGATTTTTTTTTTCCTTACAGTTTTTTTTCTTTAAAAAATGTTTTGTGTTTAACATTAGGGATTCATTTTGATTTAAAAATAACTTAGAACAAAAAAATGGTTAATAATAAAATATGCTTTTTTCAAAATAATTTCCGTTCGTTTTTAAAATGGAATCATTTATCTCCACGATTTTCAAACTTTTCTCTTTGATATTTTTCTAATATATACTCATAAGGGCATTGACGTTAGGCAGATATTCTTGTATAAACCAGATGACAGATTTGTCTAATACAAATCACTTTTCATCTTATTGTCTACTCCATGAATACTTTTATAAAGTTTATTTTTCACTTACAAACATGGCCTCATTTAAATAATCTTCCTGATATATCTCCAAGAAAGCTTTAAACTTTCATTCCCCAGCTATGGCTAAAAAGAACTTTTTGTTTACAATGGATAGTTTATCATAGGTGATTGCATACTCAACATTAAATAGCGCATAAAAGGTTTGATTAATCAAATTATAAAAATAATGCTAGAAATTGTAATGATAGAGCTAGATTTCATTGGTCAAGGAACAATGAAAACGAGTATCTATTTTTATTAGTCATGCTTGATAAGGGAGTTATTTCAGTGTTTCTTTTTATCAGATTATATGGACTTAGATCTTATTCATATATACCCCCCCCCCATTTTATTTTAATTAACAAGCACAGACAAAGTGCATGTGGTGGTTACAATAGATATACTAAGTTAACAGATCATTTTTTTTTTTTTAGCACTTCCCCATTTTTTTCTTTAACGTTAAGATGAACATCAAAATTAATAAATTGTCTTCATATCTGAGTAAATTTGATCCAATGCAATTCTCATTTTATTCATTCTCAGAAAATATTGATAAATCCATATCAAAGAGAAGCATAAGATTAAAATTGGGTTTCCATTGCCCAAAACTTCATGTAAAACCATTCAAAGGTTTTGTGATCTTGATTTACGTTCTCATCCAATTCTTCTGTAGAATAAGATACTTTATTTTAAAATGCGCACATTTTCATCCAATTCACCTCATAAACAGCAAATTTGAATGTATACAAACCTATTTCTGAACATTTACCTCTACAATAATATGAATAGATGGATCTGAAAGAGTAAGCTATAATAAATTTAGTCTTTGTTTTTTGGTGCTTGACTTCAATCATTACAATACACCTCAGACTACTTGAACTTTTACCTCACATCCTCGTATAAGACCCACCTGCATGATCTCTGGCTGCTCATTACTCGTTTGGAAGTTTCTATATATTTAAGTTTTAAAAATTTTAAATGACTTGGTGCATGTAGTCATCTCTCATTTTTGTAACCCAATGCTTTTGGTTTTAGATTTTCTTTTGTCTCGGTGTGAATAATAAATCAAAAATTATTTCTTTTTGTTTTTTTAAGTGATTACCTCATGTCCTTTATAACGTTTTTCCTTAGATTCTTGGAAATGATTTTGTTCATATCGCAAATGACTGACTTTTCATATGCTCAACTAATGACTTTCATTCTCTTAATTTCTTTACACAAATAAAAATAAATCATCCAAATTTTCTTTTAAATGAAACTGTTTTATGGCCATATTCATTGAAGTACTTTACGCAACACTGAATTTCTTGATTTCTTTAAAGCTTTTATGCTAATTTTATTTACTCATGACTATGTCAAATTAATCTCTGACTCGCTTCATATTGGTTTTTATCTGTTAATCTGTTCATTATTTGTATATAAACCCTAATATTTGTTTTGTTTCCACTGCAATGGACTATTTCTTACCCCTTTGATATTATTTGGTCTGAATAACATAAGGAACCATCTCCATGACATGACTCTAGTTTGTCAACATTTATACTCCTAGCAATTTATTCATACACATTGATGCAGTATTTGCTCACAGCCCCTGCTATACCGAAATGGTTACTAGATTCATTGTCACATAACTTTGATGATCTGATGGAAACTAGTGTCAATGTGATTTAGAAATCTCTGCTGGTTATATTATATTCTACGATTGTTGATAACTGAATTCATTTGCTGCTGTAGAATTCATAATTTAATTGAAATAATTTGATTAGCTCAAACACTTACTGTTGATAAGTTTCAAATTTCATGTTTGAATATATATATATATATATAATATATATATATATATATATATATATATATATATATGTATATATAATGATTTCATGTATCCGCATAACATTTTATAAGGAGATATATTTTCTGCATTGATTTTCAGTATGTACTTCAACAGTGCTCAATACATGAGTAGAGCTAAGTAGTAAATTATGGAAATATAGATGGCAATTAAGCTACATAGAATGATCTGCATTTATTCCTTTGTAAGGGCTTATCAGGCTAGACTTGCCATATATATTTTCAAAACTAATATATATATATAAAATAAAAATTACAATTAAATTTACCAAAATGATCCAAGATGGTAAAACTAAAGTATATTATAAATATTAAAGAATTAATATTTATAAAGTAATCTCAACCAGTGTCAACTAGTGTTTACTTTTCAAATTAAATGTGTTTAACTCTTTTTCAAAGTGTTTTTAACATGTTTTATTAACTATTTGCTCTTATATATATATATATATATATATATATATATATATATATATATATATATATATATATATATATATATTGCATCTGTACCAAAACAGTTGTATATTTGGTCACGAAACCTTTCCATCTCATGACCTATCTTTTAAAATCGGTCATCCTTCACCAGCAGTTTATGGTTGAAAGAGTGGAAAATTATTTAAAATCATGTAAGATTGTTATAAATATCAATTTTAAACTAAAAATAACCATTTCCTTGTAAGACTTGTTTAAAATCTGTGTAGAAATGTCAAATATCTATTCATAATTTTGACTTTGAAATGACAAACTAATAAGTTTTTGTTTAGATGCAATTAGAAAACTGTTTCCATTTTACTCTCACTATTCATTGTTTTCTCCCTAAAGAAGAGTGTGGGACGATGCCAATCTTCAGGATTGAATCTGCTGGATTAACAACTTCTTCAAAACAAAGCTTTGGCAAATTGGTTTATTGAATATAACCAACAGTATTGATGAAAGGCATAACTTACCCTCATTCCAATGTGAGTTTTTTTTATGCCACATTTGTTGCTGCTATTGTGTCCGTCCATTTCAGTCATGTGACGTTGTTGTCATCATCTTACAGGTGATAATCAGAAGGGAGAGAGGAGGGGCTAAATCAGCTGAATATTCATGACTGATGTTTCTTAAAAAACAAAGTGTATATAATATTATATCCGATGACCTCTCTCCTTCACTTGCACACAAAAAGTAGACTGCATTACAAACATTGAAAGACTTTCTCCATGAAGCTTATTCTAAACTTTTGTTTGCTTTTTTTTTATTATTCAACCTTGCATACAAGTAAATTGTTGGCATTATTTATGACATTTTAAATTATTTTGATATACTCAATCTTCTCACTTCATCATCTTAATCGCTACAAACGTCTATCTTATACCTATTTAGCTATTTGTTCTTATATAATTTAATTTCCTGTTTAACTATTTATGTTCCTATATAATTCAATTTCCTATTTAGCTTATGTACCTATATTCCTGTAATATTTTTACTTAGAATTTTAGATTTAAGGTTAAACTTTTTTGTAGAAAATATTTTAATAATTTGTCACACCATTTAAGCCTGTTCAATTGGTGACCAAAATCTCCCGTTTAGGGAGATATTGCAGGTGCTCACGTCATTGTTGTAGGTGTTTCTAGTGTGAGATGACTAACATTTCTTGTTCCCTGGGCAAACTCTCCATTTGTGAGGGCATGGCAGGGCCAGACAGGGGTAGTGATCAGCTTGCATCATAGATAAAATATGATATTGTGCAGCATATGCATTTATGCCATTTGTGTGTTAATGTGCAAATTTAGGGCACTCATACCTTCCTGAAGATTCCCCGATAATAATGAAAAAAAAATTTGAATTATGATTATACAACAATTCAAATTCAAATCTTTTGCAGTTGAACTGAAAATGTTATTGTTTATTCCTACTTCCCCACCTCAATCCTTATTTTTATTATTCTGAACAAGGATGTTATAGACGTGTTTAGATGTTTTCAAAAATGAGTAATTTGAATTCATGTTTCTATCTATATTCTTTGTATCGGGGGAGAAAGAAACAAAAGCGTTGTCCTACTATGAAATTGATTTATCATTCATGATTTTTGTTTTCTTTCAATAATTCCAGGTATATCTGAAGAGCATTTTCAATGTTTGAAGATGTTTTCTTTTTCAATCTTCTCATCTAATCTGTATGGGATGTCATCTCTTCTACAGATTTTCTTTATTTCTTATGATTAATGAGAATCTTACCAATTAAGATGTGAAATAGCATCTCATAGAATGCAAGTATTTACTAAGCTTTGAGAACATAAAAGTACATTGCAGATCTAGAATACACAGCCCTTAATCAGTTTTTACAACTGTTTATATTCCAATACAAAAAGGGACAATAGTTTTTCTTTTATATCTGACGAATAGAATTCGACCTGTCCTGTTACTCAAATATCTTTGCCGAATTTAAATTTTCTGATTTGTTCATAAGAATATGGAGATTATTTTCAATTCTTAATAAATTTAAAGATTTTATTTGATTAGAAGATTGAATGCAGAAACTGATTTTTTCTTTCAACTACATTTGAATCTTTAAATTTCTAATCAAATTAGAAATAATCCAAATCAAATTGAATGCTTTTTTTACTGTTAAATTCATTGTTCTCATCTCTTATTAAAAAGACTGTTCAACTCCACTTAATATTTTCATCTTATTTACCATTCATGGTGGTATTGTTGTTGTTGTGTAATGTCCTAAAATAATTTTATTGGTTATTTTGTAGAAAATCATGTTTCCCTGTTTCCTATTTCAGTGTTTTGCTTTGTCTTTAGCCTGAAATCCTTTTTGAAATGCCATTCTGTTACATTTCATTATCATCCTTACGTCCATGTGTTATTGTTTTGTTGCTGTTTTGTTATTGTTGATTCCCTTTTATCTTTTTATAGAATTATCTTTGAAAATCATCATTTCTTATTTAGTTTTTGTGTTGTTTTTTGTTTTGTTTTTTGTTTTGTTTTTCATCCATATTGTTACAAAAGAATTTAGTTGTACTTTTGTCAAACATCAAAGGATCTTTGTGTAATTAACAATTTTATAAGCAAATCCAAAAAGGATCTGTCACCATTGACAATGTCTGTTTGTCCCTTCCCCCTCGCCATGTATAAAATGTTCACCTTTCATCCTTACCTATTCTCCTCCTCACACTTTCTTGGTCATCTTCATCTTGTAGCTTCTTTTTCAAAATGATGAACTGTGTCGGTCAATTCACGACTATACAAAGCAAATCAAAAGTCTACTAAGGGTAATTTCCTTCAAATGACAAAGAAAATCATTTGGCAATGAAAAAAAAATGTTTAATAAAAAAACAAAAAAAAAAACATGCCACCAAATAAGTGTGAATTGTTGCAATACTTTCCCTTTTCATTCATTATTGTTTTCTAACCCCATTGTCAATACTTTTTGGTTTTTTCTTCCTCAAATTTTGTTTTGTTTTTAATTTATTCAAAAATAAATATTAATGTTAGCTCCTTTCTCAATGACTAGTTGTTTTATTTTTTATTTTTTTGTTCGCTTGACAATCACTTTTTTTTAAACTATTTTAACACAACTTCCTCAGTAAAAACCAAACGGTACAGAATAATAACAGTCTAGTAATTATAAGCATTTAATCCTGTAAAACTTACTTTTGAATTTAGATCAAAATAAATCCTGAAGCGGGTGATACTAATAATTCCTCTTTCCTTTTTGTCACCTCATATCCACCCTTCCTTATTTCATTTTATTTTCCTTCTCTGTCTCTAAGTTACTCTCTCTCCTTATCAATGATTTAAAGTCAGACTGATTTTTCCCATACATTGTACACCCATTGTCATTCGCATTTTGATTCTACAAATGTTGTTTTTAACAATTTTCTTAAGTAAAGCATTCGCTATTGTCATCGAATTAATGTATCATAATTTCTTTTTTTTTTTCTGTGCTAATTTGCATTATCCTCCGCTTCCAATAATTATAACAATAATTAAAAAGAAAAATGATTGGTAAATTGAATTATCATCTAACATAAAACTAGCATTTAAAGTTAAGAAGACAAATGACATGACAACATATGTAATATTATCATCATCACCATCATTATTCATCATGACCAGTACTAACAGTGAATGTACTTCTTTGGATATGATGTCATCAGTTTGTCATCATTTCATATACAAAAGAAAAAAAAAAGATTAAAAAATCCAACTGATATTTTATGGAACACATCCACAATTTCCGATTATCAAAGATCTTTTGTCATCTTTCTGTAAAAAAAAAAATTTTTTAAATTAAAAAAAAAAAAAAAAAACTAAAAAAAAATGATTTATAACAAGTCATTTCTTAACTTCATTTCATAGTCTAATCATTTTGCTAAACAATTTTGAATAACTGAATGATTAGTTCTTCATTTTGGAGATTTTTCAGCCAAAAATGAGAAGACTATTGATGCCAGCAATATATTAAAGAAGACAAAATTAGATCTATCTTTTTGAAGAAGTTTCAGTCCTGGTGTGATATATACGTGTAGAGAAAAATAATGATAATAAACTGGCTTCATTGTAGTCAATTGGTTTGTGTCCTTTTTTTTTTTTTTTTTTTCTTTTTCATTTAAGACATTTTATTTTCACTCATGTCAGTAAAAATGAGAAAAAAAAACTTATCAAGACAATTTATATACATACAAATATAAAAGCATACTTTTTAGATTTTATTTTGTAAAATTCTCTTTATTTTTGTATACTCATTTGTTGCTTTCTTTTGCTCATAAAAAATTACTTATACTGATCAAGGATGTTTTATAGGTAAGAGAAGCGTGATATTTTTAATATGAATTACCATGGCAACGTTTAAGAAAGATTTGATTTTTAATTGTATTTATTTCCATGTTAAAATTGGGAGTCTTCTTTCGATATTAAGATAAGTATTCTGGTGTCTATATTTAAAAACGTGTGTTTTGTAATTAGGTTTTAAAGGGACAATAAGAAATGCAGGACAAAAGATAGAAATTCAAAATCACTCCAAGCGCATGTCTCTTGTGAGTTAATTGGCTGCATTACCCCCTCCCCGATCATACATTTTGATTGGCTGACCATTGTGTGCATGCCGAGGCTTTTCTTTTTATTATCTGCTGTTTAATTATTATTAGTTCATAGAACCCATTGAATTATGAGCTTATGTACATTTTATATATATATATATATATATATATATATATATATATATATATATATATATATATGGATGCAAGGTGTATGTTTGTGGTATGTGTGTGTGTGTGTGTGTGTATATATATATATATATATATATATATATATATATATACAGACACATTTATTTATATAGTAATATTTGTCTGCTTGCTGCCATTTTTTTTTCCTTATGCAATGATTTGATCCCATGGTTTCACTGTTATATGTTTATTCTTCCACAGCACTTTTATATTAAATTGTTTTGCAATGTTTACATACACACAAACACATATATATTTTTTTATTTTATTTTTTTTATTTTGTTACCCTACTTTCCTTATATCCATCCCTCTTGCTTTGAAGGTCCATACGTCTTCTGCAGCTCACTCTGTCAAATGTTTGATTTGTGTCCAGAATAAAATATAACATTGTGAGGTTTTTTATTATCAATTTCAAGAAGAAAGTGCATTGCAAGTCTACAAAAGTAAGTCTATTAAAATATTTCAGATGAGGAAAAAAAATCCCTCATTAATATATTTTATAATAATTTTGTTTTGAAATGTTTTTCTTTTTTTTTTTCCATGGAATCCTCTTCCCATGGTTTTTATCTGCTGATAAGAGTATTTGTTTTTATATCTCTTTAGAATATTTCCATTTATTATCTATTTGTGCCTAAAACTAAAGATAAATTTCATGATTAGTTTCTTTCCTAGAAATGCCCATCTGTGGAACATAATACCATGGGGCTGCTTCCTAGCTGACCATTTTTAACTCTAACATGAACAAGGACCATTTTTAATTCTAACATGAACAAGTTCTTGTTGAGCTGTCCTCTTAAATAAGCAAACACTACCTAAGTTCCACGATTACCAAACATTATAGTATTATTTCACCTGACACTCATTAACTCGTAATGTTGTCACCTTTAGCCCTTGATAAGTGGTAACCCCACTCCCATTTATTTATATATATATATATATATATATATATATATATATATATTCTTACAGCTCTCTTTTTTGAGTTTGCAAGTTATGAAAAGAATGATCTAATTTTCCTGATTGAAGCACCTAACACACATGTATATGATTAGAAAATGTATGTAATCACTAAATCTTGCAAGATCTGTTCTTGCTTCATTTTGCGGGTTACGATTTCAATTGTTCTTCAAGAACATATTCATGATTTTAGTTAAATTCACATTTTATTTTACTCTGGACACATTTTTTTGTTTTGTTTTAGCAATCTTTTGACACTTTTTTTTAATTTAAATTTTTTTTTTCAACACATGTTTTTGTTATGATGTGTTGATTATCATGTGCAACTACACAAAAATTCATGCCTGTTTTATTTGTGTATTTTGTTTTTTTTTTGTTTTAAGCTTTTATTCTGCCTTTTTGTTGCAAATATACAACCACAGCTCAATGTATATCAGTTGATTTGTAAACATTATGAAGGACGCATGAAATTTAAATCTGCATTCTTTTATTTCTAGTCAGTAATGAATAAAATAGTAAATAAAATTCTCAAAATAAAAAAAAACATTTATATTAAATTTAGTCACTTATATAGGTTTTCTACATTTTTCCCCCCTTGGTTATATGAAGAAGTTTCTTTATAAAATGAATTGCCAATTTGGTGAAAAATATTAAGAAATATTTTTTTACATCAATAATTTAGAATTTTTTTCTTTTTTTTAGTCATTATATATTTTAATCTTCATATGTTTAACCATCACATTTTTGTTTCTGACTTATTTTTACTAATATTTACATCTATGATATGCAGTTTTATTTCGTATGATTCTATAACTTATTGTTAACAAGACCACTATTTTAATTTATTTTCTACATTATTCGTGTAAATTGTTTTTAGTTACTTTGAGCTCCTTTGTTTATAGATTGTTTTATTTTTTTATTTTTTGCTCAAATTGCATTTTTTTCTTTGTTTGCCTTTGTTTTTTTATTTTCAGTTTTGTTTGTATTTTCACTTGACCCATCCACCAAAAAGGAAATTAGCAAATACTTACAGATTCCTTGAATCTTTTTAATTTGATAAAATCATAGGTCCGACATAAATGATTTTAATTTTGAATTGTTTATAAATTTTCTAACAAAATAACTCTTTCCCAAATGAATGCTTTTGCTTCATGATGAATTTAAATTATTGTTAGGCCTCGCATGATTATTTATTAAAAAAATTAAATTTTGGAATATTATATTTTTGTTTCCTCATGTGTACGTACATCACACAGATTTATCTTTATTTTTTAATATAGAGGGAATTCTGAACAAAAAGAGATTTTTTTTTTTTCTTGAGGAGGTTTTGCATAATTATACGTTCTTTATACTCTCTCACTTCCACCACAAGACTGCAACAACATTCTGCTCACTTAAAGACTTAAGCATAATAAAATTTGAACCATAAGGAAATACAAAAAAAATTATGTTGACACTGAAAATCTTAAGTTCTATCATTATAAGACTCTTTGATTTATGCTTGTTCTGGCCTAAAGATTTTTCAATCAAAAATATGGTGCTAATGCAAGTATTTTGGGATCTGAACTCTTTTCTGCATTAAAATGGTTCAAGGATGTATCAGTATTATGTACCTCATTTGGGATGGAGATTCCAGCTTTTTAAAATAAATCTATATTATGATCCCTCTCCCATAACAACCATTTCAAAAGGTATTTGCAGAATGGTAGCCGACTTGGTTTGGAAAACCAGTATCTGGTCACTCATGTAAGTATTGACCAGACAATATCACTTCAGTTATCTTAGGGGAACTGATATGTCAACCTGATCATACAATTAGAACTTCAATTACAAAATGGAAGCATTAATACATTTAAAATTTTATTTTCTTCATTACAGTTCATCATTTAGAACCAAAGTAAATTTTTTTTTTAAATATCTTTTTTTTATGTCGAAACTTAAAAAAAATTTTTTAATTTACTTATATAAAAAAAGGTCCTATTTTCTCCCTTCCATTCTTTGTTATTCATTTTATTTTGTTTCTAATTTTGCAATGCTTTTAATAATATGCCTCTCTCTCTCTCTCTATCTCTTTCTTCATTATTTCCCCTTTGTTCTCTGTTGTTTTACACCAGAAAAGTTGAGAAATGTTTTTCATCTGTGTCGACCTCTCCCTCCATCCACAGTCACCACCTGTGCTTTTTGTTATTTTTTATCTGTTGTCTCTCACTTGCTTCCACCTGTGAATGGTTTTTGTTGTTTGATTTTTTTTTCTTACACCTTTCCTTTATTCCCTAAACATTAGTGGAAGGGGCTACATGACAGAAAGTGGGTCAGTTAATCAAAAATGCTTTCTTTTAGAAAAATTTAGATCAAATATGATTCAATCTATTAATTTTAATGCAGATCTCTTTTTATATTCCAGTCAACTTGCTGACTTTAATTCTAAAAGTATTTTTAATAAATTCTTTGTAATCTATTATTTCATTATTCGTAATATTAACATTAATGCAGTCTTTGTAGATACTTTGTTTTATTATTTTGATCATAGTTGATTTTGAAGAACAAAAGCTTTTACATGAAGTTTTTAATCGATTTAAAAAGAAAATAAAAACATGTTCCTGTTAATACCATTCCTCTAAAGATAACAAATTTGAAAAGATCCTAAGGATCAGCTCTGCCCCCTAGTTAACCATTTCCAACTGTTGTAACACAACTTCTAACATCTTATAGAAATGCTCTTCAGATTCCTGATTTTCTCTTTACGGTTTCTATCTTATCTAATGTTAATGATGTTGCCATGGAAAAATGCTTTAATTCTTGTTAATTTTACTTTTCTTTTACTAAAATATTAACAAATTTTCTTTGACTAACATATTCTGTATATTTTATATTAATTTTATTTGCTTTAATTTTAAAAAATTTATATTAATTTTATTTGATTTAAATTAAAAAAACATTTTTTTTTTCTCATTTACACTGATCATCAATTCTTGTGAACATTTTGTTGTGCAGTTTTTTTTTTTGGTAATTTCCAGGTATGATGTTCAAATCAAGTAACCAATGCTTTGATAGTTTTCTTTGTACTTTTGTTTCTCATTTTCACCTAATTAATATAATTTTTTTTTAATTGGTGATTAGATTAAAGCTCATCATAGAAGTGGGTAAAAAGGACAACTGCTCATTAGAAATTAGTTGTTTATATATATATATATATATATATATATATATATATATATATATGTGTGTATATATATATGTTTTTATTTGTTTTTGTTAGCGATACTTTATTGAATGAATTCAAGTATTTATATGAAAGTGCATTTTTACCTAAATGCTTGTTGGGAATAATTTTCCCATTGACCAATCTGGTATCCCCTTAATGGGGAGCGGCATATATATTATTTTTAAAATATAATTATCCACTGACGCGTGTTTCGTCGTCCACGACTCATCAGAGTGGTTGAATCTAGCGAGATTTGAAATCGGCACCTCGTGATAAGAAGCCTAAACTTCTACCATGCGACTAACCTCGCCGGACTACTAAATGTATTGCTTTTATGTAGATGTTTTCATTTGTTTTTGTTAGCAATACTTTCTTGAATGAATTCAAGTATTTATACGAAAGTGCATTTTTACCTAAATGCTTGTTGGGAATAATTTTCCCATTGACCAATCTGGTAACCCCTTAATGGGAGCAGCATATATATATATATATATATATATATATATTACAAATAATATAAGTTGTACCCAGCTACACATTGCTGTGGCTCAGTTTGTTTAAATGGAAAACAACTAAAAAAAAGACAAAATGTATGTTTATTATCTTGATGTTCTCAATACTTGTGGATATACAATATCTTGAGACTTGTTAATGGTTATTGCAAACCACAAGGAAATTATGAAGTGCAATATCTTCAATAAAAATGGTATATCCATTGAAGTCATTATTCAAAAAAAAATGTCCTTATTTTTCCACATATTTTTGGAGAAAAAAATATTGCATTCAAATATAATTGATGAGAATGTTTGTTAGCATTTTGGTTCCTCCTCATTATAGTAGCAAAATTTGGAAATCAAGATGATGTTCAAGTGGAACCAATGAATTGCCATATCACGAGAAAATAGTTTCCAAAAAAATTAGAAATGTTGGTTATTTCCCTTGTGTTTATGGCACATGTCACATAACCAAAACAAACATAAAATCATTTTTTAGTTGAATCTTGGAAGACATAACTAATTCTGCCATGACACTTAGGTAACGTTTTTAATTTTTTAAATCGACAAAAAAATGGTGTTGTTTTCATTGTGATTTTAATTAAAAATCAACCTTTTGACGGTTGGATTTAAGCACAATAACAAAGAAGTACCCTTTTTATCGGCCTGCCTGTACAATGCACACCTCACATATATTTTATTGGCATTTTTGCAGAATTTGTCCCAGATCATCGGGAATTCACGTCAATTATGGTTCGGGCTCAACTAGTAGTCACCAGATGAATTTCAAAATAAAGTAACCATAAAAAAATAGGAATACAGTTTTTAAAAAAAATTAATAAAAATATACTCTAAATTTAGTGAATATATTACTTTTTCTCAAAAAAACTTGCATTTTATAGTGTTTATTTGCTTTTATTTATTTTTTTTGTCAATTTTTTTATCAACGAAAGGTGTTTTTGTCATTATCTGAGATGCATGCTCAGCCAAATACACAAACACATGCATGCACGAATTATAATAAGAACCATTAACAAAGGGAAATACATACAGTGAAAGAGAGAGGGAGGAGAAAGAGTAATTTTTTTACAGTGTGAATCCTGTAGAATAGCAAACAGCAGTCCAGCGGCTGAAAAGTGATTTATATGATATGCACACACACACACACACACACACACACAACTGTAGTGAAAGCATTAAATGGACTTGACGGTGGGCGAAATAATGTCTGTTAGTGACACCATATTTTAATTTTAGTAACTGTTCATTTATAAAGGAAAGATTTGGATGCTGGAATATGAAAATTTTCAGAGTTCAGCCAATTAGAATGGACGATCTTTGGTGAGGGAGCCTTTTTTATTTCTGAGTCACAAATTGGAAAGATTATGTTAAGTCTATGTATTCTTGAGCCAGTTATGGTCGGCGTAATCACAGAATCTGTGGAACATGTAGAATTCGTGCTAGTGACAACTAGTAGGAGTGGTAGGACTAAATATTCAGAGAGAAAAATGGTGTTGATTGTAGGATGCAATGTAGTATTTTAATATCAGGACTAAAATGGTGTTCGAAAGAATAGTGGATATTATCCTAGATGTATTGAATTTGTATGTGGCATATGTTATCGCAACCCTACACTACTTTAGTCCAGAGGGAAATTTCTGCAGTGATTTTATTATATATGGATGTATTTTTTACTTTTCTACAACAGATTTTTAGTATAACAATTAACCATAGGAAAAAATTGAGAGTTTTCACATTTTTAAGATTACATTATATGGGTTATAAGTATGATTCTTAAAGAAGGTATGCTTTTTTATTGTATTAATTCAACACTGGCAAAAATCATTTATATAAAAAATTTAAATTTATATTATTCTTGTGCTGAGCTTTTGTCTGTTATTCAACTTTTGTGCTAAGCTTTGGAGCTTTAACTCTAAAAAAATATAACTATCGTTAAGTTTCATTCACCAGTCAGAAAATGAGAACCTCTTCATAGGAATTGAGCTAAGACAAAGAAAAAGTACATTACATCAAAAATATGAATTATCTATATTTTGTTAAAATCAAAAACGAAATCCTGGAAATTCTTACTGTCTGCTTAATGTTTTCAAAACGTTGATTCTGCCATTTGCTTTAGGCAGAATTGATTTAAATTCTAATGCTGATTGCATGTTAACCACACTAACAATTACAAGAGTTTGAGTATGTATAAAATAGTAAGTTACAAATGTACAAACTGTATAACAATGAAAAAATTCTAATTTAGTTTTTTTTTTTTTTTAATTAAAAATAAAAATCCTCTTATTGTAGCTTTTTGGAATGTTTTCATTAATACAATAGTAGCATGGTTGAAAGAAAACTGCACAGATGGACCATAATACTTTACATTTTGCCCGTAAACTTTCATTCTGACTAGAATTTTTTTTTTTTATCTGTCATTTTTAAAGTTTCAAAATAACTTTCAAGGGTCAAAAGTTATGAAGCAAAAACTCATATTCTTTGGTCTCTTGTTTTCATTTTGAATGTGATTTTCACAACGTTTCAGTCAATGTAACCTCCAAATTTCTTCACATATATTTTGTTGAACTTTGGAATCTGCATGGAATTTCAAAAAGAATCCTTTATTTAATCCACCGGGTAGCATGATCTGGTTCAGTCAACCATGGCTGGATAGAAGTCCTGAGAATTGAACCTTCAACCTCCAAAGATTTTCGAGTTCAATAAAATACACCAGAAGATGAGAACAGTAATCAGAAGAATCCAAATAATCAATCATCATCTCAAAAGTTCAGAACCAGAAAGCACTTTTAAAAATCTAGTATTTTTTCTTTTTCTCCTAAAATAAAGAAAAAATCTTTTCTGATTGTATCACCATTATCTGATTGGATTTTTTCAATGTTGCAATATTTTGCTTCTGTAAAAATGTTATTTTAATTTAAACATTTCTCTATAGTTTTCTATTTATCAAAAAGTAATACTGAAATTGATAAGAAGAACCATTTTATTATTAAAGATAATTAATTTTCTATTTATTGCATTTGAAATATTTGTAATAAAAATTTAAAGCATTGATTTTTTTTTTAAATCTTAAGCATTTGCATTAATTTCTGATTTTATGTCACTTTTCTGAATAATTAGCATAAAATATTGTGTAATTTTATGACATACTTAAACATATCTGATGAGGTTTTCATTTCATTCAATTTTACATTAAGAATAAGATGAGCCAATAAAAAGGAAACTGTCTCTTTCATTTAAAGTGTACTTCCCCAAAACCTTTTATAAGCCAAAAATAAACTTTGTTGACTAAAAATAAATGAGGTAAAAAATATATAAACTACTCTAATTTATTCATAAGATATATTGTAGAACAATCTGTAAATTCACCACTTTCCACTTTAAATTTTCAACAATGAACAAGTTTCATCTTATGAAAACTTATACAGAATTCAGATATTTTTAGTTTACAAAAAAAAAGCTGTATTTTTTTAAATTATTTTACACAAACTTTATCATAGGCAGTTTGTATGTAAGCTGTGTTTCATATATCGACTGTGAAAATTGTAAGTTTACTTGTGAACAAATTTAATTTAACTTTACAGTTGAGGCACCAAATTTTAATAATTATGATCAAAGATTGATATAAAATGTTTTTTGTTACACAATCTAGTATATTTCCCAATATTCATTAATCAAACTGTAACAGACACAAACTCTTGTGATAAACATTTTTACTCATATTAACATGACCTATTTAATTATTCGTCATGAACCTCATGTTGATATAATTAAATTGACTTTGAAAATAGAACCTTTTTGTATTGTAATACGTTTTCTAACACAAATTGAAAGACAAACAGCTGGTTTGGAATGGTTTCCAAGAAATAAGACCTTCACCAAAAGAAAAAAAAGGAACCCATTTAACATTTTGCAGAATCTTTTTTCTCTTTTCGTAGTTACTATAAAATTTATATTCTCTTCATTAAACACTTTCATGGCATTATATTAAATTAAAAAGCATACTAAAAACATTTTTATTCATTCGTTTAGTGAATGTGGGATTCCTTTTTATATTGTCTTAATATTTCTAAACATCTGTTTTAACTATCTCTCTCTTTCTCTTCATGAGCCATCTTAGTGTATTTTGGTTTATCAAAGACTTTCTTACACGCATTTCCTGTTTGTCTGATTTTCTTTGGACCATTCCTCCTAAGTTTTTTGTCTACCAACTTTACAAGTTTGAAGCAAGAAGGTGATTCATAAGTAAAAGGTAAGTAATGCTGAACATTTGCCCTTTAAAATCTTCCACAGCTTTTCTCTTCATATGCTCTTATCCAATTTAAAGAAATAAATAAAAAGTAGGGTTTTTTTTTTATTGCAAAGAGTGGGGAAATTATTTATTCTTTAATGATAAAACTGATCCAAGCAAATAAAATTTTTGAAAAATAGATGAGCAATAAAAAAAAAAAAAAAAAAAACTTTAGAATTAAGTATTTAAAGAGGTGCTTTTATGCAGAGGAAGGGAGATATGCTGATATTCAATTCATATTGCTAAGAATTTAGAATAATGAAATATGAATTTTAATAAATATATTGGAGTAAACAAAAAAATATAATTCTGTCTTTAAATTGAATATGATTTTTTTCATCCAATTTGAATACAGAATGGAGTTTTATAAGAGTTGATTTTATTTTTGATGATATAGATGTCACATTAGTCAAGATGATGGATATTGCTGACATACATGTCAGATTATATACATGTTTTTTAATATGCCATGACCATGGTTTCATACACCTTAACAATTTTCAAATGACGAAACATGAATGGGTACAATTTTAATCTCAAAGTAACGTGTTGAGCCATCTTAAGATTAGAAACTAAAAATATGTCATTTTTATATATATATAAAATATGAATTTATCTCCTATTGAAAATGTTTTTAAATATTTTTTCTATTTTTATTTAATAAATGCAAAAATATTAGTATAGATTTAAAAATTTCCTCAAATCATGGTGGGTAACTCTTGCCTCTTGGAATAATAATTTAATTTGAGAACCATAATTTTTAAATTAAAACGAAATGTTTCATTCTTTTTTTGAAATAACTTGAAAATATTTCTTACATACGTGGGGCATTTCAAATGTAATATATCCTATTTTTTACTTCCGCCTGAATGGGTCAGCAATTCCTGGTAAAAGTGCCTTGAGGATAGTGATGACTTTGTAGAAAAATAAATTCTGGAGCACCAAAGATCACTTGTCTTAAGGATACCACTCCCATCTTCACAGCTCTTCAACTTTTTTAGATAAAAATAGGAAGCTTTACATTATTATCAGCTATAAATTTGATTTTTATACACAGGTTTATATTTTGAAACTAATTTGAATAAAATTAAAAGAAACACTCACTTGCAATAAAAGGAATCATTGTAATTTGGATTAAATTATTTTCATTAGAACAATTGAATACAAGAATTCAACTATCGCTCAGCTTAACCAATTGCAGGTAAGTATGTATGTGTGTGTATGTATGTGTGTGTGTGTGTATATATATATACACACACACACACATGCACAGGTCATATGAATAATAGCAGTAAAAGAAGTTTAATATTTGATTTCAATTCAAAAGTTTTAAGGTAAATTAAAAGTTGCCGATGAATTCTATATGAAATTCTATATGTAATAATTCTTATTTCTAATATATTGTTGGAATTTGAAAAATGTCTTTTATTTGCAAATCAAAGTTTGAATAAATATAATTGGAATCATATTCTTATAAAATCTTTTAATTTTTCTTATTTATTTTTTATTCCCCTCACTTAGTTTAATAAGTTTTGATTCTTTCTACAGGTTAAAGCTAATTTTAAAACTAATGCAAACATTAATTTGTCTGTATATTTCTTTTTGTATTAGATTAAATGAAAAATTATACTCTGTTGTATTTGTTCTAATCAAATAAGTTTACAAGAATGATAGAATCATGATTAACATAAAACTAAAGATTGTATTAATATTGTGTGTGTGTGTGTGTGTGTGTATAGTAAGTTATGAAAATATATTTATGGCAGTTAAGCTACACAAAGACTTTTATATTTCATCTCCATAGCGAATGGTCAGGCTAAAAGGCATGGAATTTGTGATATCAGGTATTATGTATAATGAATCTGATTGGTTAGCTAGTTAGACAAAACACTACATGTATATACAAAAACACTCAGCAACATGGATTTCATGCATTTTCAAAACAAAATCATCAGCTCAAATATAAATTGGGAATCTTAAAATTAGCACCTTCTTGCAATAGAAATAGGAAATACCAAATTATAAACTTAAGAAAAAATATTAATGTTTTTAATCACAGCTGAATGTAAATATAAATAATTGCTCACTTTATACCCATTGCATAATGTTTGAAAACGGATTACTAAGACCAAAAAGCGTAAAATGAGACGCCACATATATAAATACTGTTAATTCTTTAAACAGGTTTCCAAGTTCTACCAGATGTTAGAAACTAGTCACGTATTCTTCTGATAATCGGTAATATTGTGAAACTGCAGTAAAGTGTATAGCTAAATACAATTTATGAAACAATATCAATTAATAAGTAATATTTTCGTTATCAATGAGTTTAAGTTTTTTTTTATTTTAAGAAGTGAAAAACAATTAAAAATTGGTTTTTATTCACTTTTACTTTACATTTCCAAATATGTGACATTCCTTTTAATATATATGCTGTGAAGATTCATCTTGCTTCTTGAAACATTAATATAAAAAAAATTGTCCAATAAGTTTTTTTTTTTTAATTTGGCTCTGTTTATTGCATTTCTATCATTAGCAACTTTTTTTTATAAAAGTACTTTGGTAATATATGAACAAGATTGTGATAAAACTTTCTCACAAAACTATTTGTATGGTTTCATGAATCTTCAGTTTCTATTTGGGCCGTTTTCATAGCATGTTGTTCTGCTTGGATCTTAAGTCACTATTCTGTAAATATTTTTTTATTCTCTCCTCAAAATATTGACAAATGATTTCAGTAAAGGTCAGCTGACCTTTGCAGTTCATCATCTAGAATCGACTCCATCTTGGATTTTATTGGCTGGATACACTTATACAGATTTCTATGTTTCAAGAAATTAGAAACCTTTATGCACATATACTTTGGTAATGTCTGTATTAAACCTGTAGCAAAGACAGAAATCCACATAAAATATTTTTTTGTTTTATTATTCATATGAATCTGTTTTTTTTTATCTTCTTGGATTGATTTCATTTCAACATAATTGACAAAACAAGCTGACACATTTTTTGCTTTTTTTTTTTTTCTAGATGATTCCAATGTTATTAACAGGTTGTTGCACTATTGTCTTTTTAGCCTTGTCAAACCGGTTGCTGAGAGGAAATCAAAAGCTGTAGAAGAACAAATTTGTTTTTGTTTTTTATTTATTTTTTTAAGCATAAATTGCTATTTTCATTTGATTCATTCAGTGTTGTATGTTTAGACGAGAAAGGTGGAAAAAAAAAAGATCTGGCAAAAAAAAACAAAGTCATTCAGTTCAAATATCAACTTAATATTTTTTCTTTTCTATTTTTCATTTCTAATAACATTTATTCTCACTATTTTTAATTCTTTATTAACTGAATACATTTAAATCTGTGAATATATGAGGATATCTTTCTATGACTTATCCTCAATCCAACCCTGCTAAAGTAAAGACTGGATTTACTGGTAATGTAAAGTAGTCGGTCGGAAAAATGATATCCATATGACTATGGAAAAGGTGGGTAGATTTTAATACTGAGTAAAGGAAAAAGGAGAGAGACCATAATAGATTGCTTATCTACTAAATTTGTAAATCTTATACTGTATTTTACAATTATAAAGTAGATTGTTTTTTGTTTTATTTGTATATTTTAGATCAATTTAACTCTTGTTCCATTATAAATTATTTCAATCCATATGTACATTTAGTTATGGTACTTTAAACTTTTTGTATTTATGTGAATTTTTTTTTTTTTTTTGAAACCTGGGATCTTATCATCATTAATATGTTTGTATGAGTGTGTATACTTTTTGTGAACTGTTGACGTTTGTTACATACTTCAATACATTTTGTTAATATTTTTCGTGTTGTAGGTTCCCTGAATAACGGTGATGTAAGAGATTCTTCCAGCTTCCTGATGGACCGTAAATACTCTGAGCCAATCCTTAGTCAAAATGAAAGCATTGAAGACAATGCCATTATACGTTCTAACAAGGTAGAGAATATTCCAGAACACATACGAGAGACTCCGGAACCAACCTCACCCAATAAACATAGGTAAGAAATACACTGTTTATTTACATAAACGTTTTCAGTTTTACTAATTCATTCTGTAGATATTTTGCTTTTGTTTGCATTTTTTGTTTGTTTCTGCTTCTTTGCATGACAACCTGTAAAGATCCAATGTTGCCTAGTAATATTTATACATTCATTTTTAAAAGGTTGTTGGTTTTTAGGTTTAAAATAAGCAGTTTTAATGATTTTTTTTTTTTCAAACAGAACAATCAGTAGTATATGTGTAATATAAAATTGTTTCTTTTTTATTGCATAATATTTTAATGTCCTCTGTTTGAAACTTTATTGTTAATGTTTAAAAATAATTGCCACTTGAATGTATTATGTAAATTTGTTAAGATTATTTTGCAAACATACAAACAAACATGATACAAGGTTACATTTCTATCACTCTGTTTTAATTTCGTGGTAAATTCAATCATCAGATGTATTTCTGCCTTGCATGACCTTATGCATGTGAGCTTGCATTTAAATGTAAACAATGTGTGGAATAGGAAACTTCTCGTGATGATTAGATTCACCATTAAACTTTTTAACATTTCAGTTTTAAGACAAATCCTTTTAAATATTATTTTTACAAAACTCTATCTGAAAGGATATCAGGCCCTTTGTGTGTTTCTTTGCAAGATTTGCTATCTTAGATCGAATCTGTTCTGAATCAGAAGTTGTTTTTTCATATTATTGATACATGGTTCTTTAGAATTCGCCCTATATTAAAAATCAAAGAAAAATCTATGATATATGTATCTATGACAAAATGAAAATATCATATTCCTAAAAACACGTAAATTGATCTAGTAGTTTTGTTCTCATAAAGATCATTTTCATACAATTAATGGGAATTCATAGACATTACAACATAAACCTAGTAAGTTTAATTTACTTTTGAGTTATCTCCCTTGTTTCTTGGGATTATTTTTAAGATTACAGCACAAGACAGTCATTTCTCTCTTGGTCATAAAATTTGATTTTCTTAAAAGTAAAACAACTTGATCAATTTATGTGATTTTTGGAATATGATATTTTTATTCCAGCATGGGTAAGTACATCATACAGATTTTTATTTGTTTGTTAATATAAGGGCAATTCTGGACAAGAACCGATATATCCTATAATTTCTTTAAAAAGTTAAATTTTTCATATTAACAAGAAGATTAAAGAATCTCCTTTCTAAAAATAAATTAATTAAAATGAATCTTTAGTCTATAAAAAAACTTACTATCACTTAGAATATATTCTTTCTTGTTTAAAAATGTTAAATTGAATATCTTTAATATTTGCAAAGTATTGCTTGTTTTTTTTTATGCATGATTTCTTTTTTTAATTTTCAAAATCTAAAACCATTGCAAATTTCCTTTATGCACATAATGATTTTTTCCCCGACAGTTTTTATCCATAGCCAAATATTGTAGACCACTCAGTGTAAAACCCGTGTAGCTCATCTTAGCTGATCATTTACATTAATTGGCTAGATAAACCAAACATATATACCTGTGCAAAAGAAACAAAAATCCAATACTAATGTGCCTTGCTTTTCTTCTTCCTTGTTTCTTGTGAGAGGTCATTATCTTCAGATATTAACCTGGTTTTGCTGTTTTCCCTACTTCACACGACCTTCCTTCCAAAACGAAATAATGGTATACATCCCCCTTAAGCATGCAAGATATGAACAATCATCATTCAATAGAGAGATGCGACTCCTTCCCATGCAGCATTTGGATGATGCAATATGACCAGCACCAACGCCACAAGATGCACAATCTTCTCCTCTTCCTCCGCCTTCAACTGAAATAATATAAAAAGGTTACAAGGATAGATATCTTCACTGATTCTTTTTTTCCAGGCTCGAGCTTGTGGAAGAAGAAACCTCTTTTGAATCTTCGGAGCAAATGGAACCACAAAGAAAATATGCAGTTGCCATTCCTGATGATGCTGTGAAAAAAATGTTTTCAAATGCAATTTTCAGAACTTTTCATGCAAAAAACAATTGATGTAGAAATGCATGGTCTTGATGGACAATAAAACAATGGGGGTGGGGAAGGGATCTAGAAATTTGATTTTCTTTCTTGTATCCTTTAACCCCTTCTTCTTCTGACCATTCTCTCATAAGTTTTGTATAAACAAATATTTAATAATGTATTTTCAACAAAGACAATTTGTGAATAGTTCATACTTGTTGACTATTGCACCTATTTTTCTATTATATCTAATTGAGTGGTTTGCAGTTTTCAATGTAGTTTAACATTAAATAATTTCCAAATTCCAAAAATACTTTCCAAATTCAAAGCTTTGTAAAGTGTTGTGTGTGTGTGTGTGTGTGTGTGTGTGTGTGTGTGTGTGTGTGTGTGTGTGTGTGTGTGTGTGTGTGTATTTTTCAACTTGTACTTTGAAGAAACTTGTTTTGTTTACAATATAATTTTTTAATTCTATTGGGTTTTGGAAATTCTAGAAAAGAAATTTTCAGGAATTATTGGATTCACTTCTATTTTTAATGGGATGAAATAATTTTAAATGCTTATGGCTCAATTCCATATTTAGACTGAATGGGGATCAGCTCTCCGGATATTAATTTTTTTTTTTCAATATAAACCTAAATGAAAGAAAATTTTCCCTAGTGGGAAGTTGTTCCATCAAGTTCAGAAAGTATTTTTCTCGCCATATTTGTACTGTTTTTTTTTGTTTTTTGTTTTTTTTTAAATCTTTTTCTCCTGTTAAAGGTTACACCTTACTATCAATAATAGTCAACAAATTCTTAAAACTTAAATTTCTATCCTACTTGCTGATTTGATACATCTTATTAACAGAAACTCAACAATAAAGCTGCAATAAATCATGTTTACCCCTTATTTATTCCCAACTCATTTAATTCATTCTTATCTGCTGTAACTTAAGCATAACATGTGAGACAGTGATCTACTTAGAATTATTTGTATCAATTTGTATCAAGGTGAATGTTCATATTATTTGCATTCTTCACACTACTGTTCTCATCTTGGGTGTTATTTTCACAATGTTTCAGTTGATGTAACCTCTGACCTTCATCAAGTGTATCATGTCGGACTCTGGAATCTTTCTGTTAAATTCAGGAATCTTCACAAAATTTTGAACAAAACCCTTTATTTAATCAATGAGGGGTAGTATGTTCTTGTTCCATCAGCCATTACTGGATAGAAGTTCTAAATAATTTGCAATTGTATTTTGAGTGTCACTAACATTAAGGATTAAACCTTCAACATCTAGAAGAGTGTAATTAACCACCGAATTTTACAAAGTACCTAATCAACTATATCATGTCTTAAATAAGCATAGTGATCTATAGGATTATTTTTATCAAGGGAAACATTATTTGAATATGTATTTTTTGGATTATCAGTTTATGATTTCCAAGAAGATGTACATTATATTTTTTATTATCCTCATCATGTATTTCATATTCACAAAGTTTTGACTGCTCTACTTTACAGCCTATTATTTCAGATGATTTTTATTATTCTTGTATTTCATACCGAGCCAAGAATCAACCTGACAGTCTAGCACCAGACCTTTCTTTGTCACGATAAGTTATGGGCCCACTCTGACCTCAAAGGTGCACTCTTTTGAACATTACTTCCTCTTTTTGGGGAAGGGGTTAATTATTATTGATTATCTGAGGCACTCTTATTGAGGTATGCAGATGGGTCTGTTCATGGCTGTATTTGTACTAACCAGAGTGCCTCTTTGGGGGAGCTGGCTTTCTGCACCTTTCAGCTTTGTACCATCTTTTTCTCCAGTAAATAACAATCTTATGTAAATTTTAAACAACTTTTCATTTTACTTGTTATTTACCTTTACTCATATTGCAGTTTTTTATTTTAATATTTTAATTTCAGCATGTATTATTATTATTATTATTATTAGCCATCACAAAGTGTGTGTGCAATATTTTTATTTCAAAATATAAAATTACTAAATTCGAAAATAATATTGAAAATGTAACTGAAAAAATGTTTCCTTTCATAGATTCAAGTTAAATTGTAGCAGTACATGCTGTATGGATGGTTGAAGTGAAGTTTGGATATTTTCTAATGACACCATCCAACATCCAGATGTCTTGACTTTTCTTGTTTGCCAGTTATTAACTAGGAAGATCAGTTGGTTGTCTTTTTCCATTGTGACCTCTATTAAAAGTCTTCACTTCACATGAACCTGTGATATTTGAACTCCTTTCTCGTGTGACCAGAGTATGAATGTATCATGTGGTTTAAAATTAGGTAAAAATTGGTTAATTGGTTAAAAGATATTCTCAAGTGAATTCTCTCTGGAGATTGTTAGCTCATTCAATGATGAATGAAGGAAAGAAAAAATGTTTTCATAAACAAAATGCTCTTGATACATGTTTGGTTCTTTTATTATACTTGTCTGACACCACCACTTCTCTTCATTGTCACAGTTTTGTTTAGTGATTGCTGTACAAATAAGCTTCTTTTTTTAAAGCAGGAAAGACATAAGGAAACGTTAAGTGAATGTTTTCTAAAAGCTTTTATTTTGAAGAGAATTGACTTAGGCTCATGAGAGAGAGACTAATGTTCTCTTAGCTAATTTAGTATTTAGTTACTTTGAATAAGTGCTGCACGAATAGATATATTGAGGTAATGTTTTGCAATTAGCGATTATCAAAGTTTCTTACATTATTGGCCAACTGTCTTATGCAATCTATGGCAGACTCATTGTTCAAAGTTTCCTTCGCATTGCTCCCACATAGACAAACTGATTTGAAAACCTTTGTTTTCTCTCGGTTTGAAAAACGTGGCATTATTCATCATCACTTACTCATACCTTTGTTTTATTGATGCCATTTAGCTTGGACATTACATGTAAGCCGTCTTTAATTACACTTTGGGAACGATTCTGCTTTGCAGATCTGAGTTAACATGCAGTGTGACCCTTGTAAAAATCCATACTAGTTAACTTAATTGCCACTGACATAGGATCCCTAATAACAAAATGACTGATACAACATTCAAAGGAATAAGAACAATTAGTCCTTTAAAAATTCAAAATTTCTAGAAGGTTGCTATGAAGAGTCAAAATGTGAATATGACAGCCATGATGTGGATAATAGTCCAAAATATGTAATTTACACCATCTTAACCCAGAAATATCAAATATCACAATAAATGTAGGTTGTTCATAAAAGGAAATATCAATTTTGAGGAGATGAGTTTATTACTCAAGTTTTTTTTTTTGTGTAGATACACACAACATACACTTACATAAGTTTGGGATTTGTTTTTCTGTTTGTTTTTTTTACTTTGGATCTGAATCTAATTCCTAGATATTTTGTCTGAGAAACGTACAGAAAAATATTAAATTTTGAGAAGATAAATAATAAATAAAATGCAAAAGATGGAGGTGCAAAGAAAACCAGCTGAACATATTAAGACTGAAAAGGATGTAGGCCTGCTGGATCCCAAACGAAAAGGCAGGTAAGGTGAGGAATGTATACAAATTGTGATGTGTATGCAACCAATCACAAATAAGAGATGGTTCTAGAATTTCTTTGTCATTTTGTATTTATTTTAAGATACTATCACCAATATATTATTTCTTATGTGTCATATTAATAAAATTGAAAGAGTAATTTTTTCTTTAAACATATTCAGTTTTCTTATTCCTTTTCCATTTGAAGTTTCATTATTTGCAAAGTATATAAAATCAGTAATTATGATTCAATTATACAGTTCTTGTCCAAAACTTTTCCTTTAATAAAAAAAATCAAAAATAAGAAAAATTTATGATGTATGTACCTGTAACAAAATAAAAATATTATGTTCCAAAAATCATGAAAATTGATCAAGTATTTTTATTTTTAAATAAGAATATCAAATTTTAGGAGTATTCAAGGAGTGATTGTTTCACCCACGATTTTGAAAAAAAAAAAAAAAAAAAAAATTAAAGAAACAAAGGGAGAAAATAATAATTCAAACTTGTGAGATTTATGTTGTAATGGCTATAAATTCTTATTAATCACTTAAAAATTATTTTCTTTATAAAAATAAAGGTACTTGATCAGTTTACGTGATTTTTGGAATATGATATTTTCATTTTGTCACAGATATGTACATCATACAGATTTTTCTTTATTTTTGTTTTTTTTAATAGAAGGGAAATTCTGGACAAGAACGAATTCTTTACAGAAACTCAAGCCTATTATTTTAACAATAAAATTAAAAAGCAAAATGAAATTTGTTTATTATTAATGGTGATTCTTTTATAGAAGATATTATTTAACATGCCCAATATGTAGACAACTTTGATTATTCTATAGTTTTAGGAAAACATGATATAAAGTCTTAAAAATTACCAAGAGAGATATTACATAAAGAGAAGGCATGCAATAATGGTATTTAAATGTCAAGAAAGAGTCACCAATTGTCAAAAGTAAAAGGGAATTAAAGGACAAGAGTTTTTTCTTTTTAAAATATTTTAATGAACAAAGCAAAATAAAAACTTGACAAAATAGCAATTCACAAAAAAAAACAAAAAAAAACTGAAAAATGGGAGAGAACAACCAAAATGATTTTTGAGAAAACGTGAACTGTCAAAATGATAACTGCTATGAAAATTATGTATATTTTGGGGAAACTTTGACTATGGAGCAAATATCTTCACTTGTAAAATGCAGAGATTGTGCATTTGCAGATGCCATTTGCAATTTAAAGAAGAATGTGTCCATTGTGAAACGAAACCATTACATGAGTCACATAATAGCAATGAAATTTTAATGAATCACCCAGATTTACTTTGTGTAGGATTTGCGTATTTGCAATATCTGTATCTGCCAGTTGCAGAGATGATTAAAAGAGCAAATAAGTTAGCAGTGATGGTGCAATAATAAATGTACCTCTGTTCATTTTAATTGCGATAACAAAATATACTGTAGTTGCTTGCAAAATGTGTCATCTTGCCGTCTATTTCTGATTCTATAACAAGCAATGAATAACATTCTTAATCTCCTAACAGGAATGGTGAATGTCTCTTGCAATTCTAAAGAAATTGAAAATGATTTTCAATGAAACTACTGTAACCATTGTTGCTACAGTTAATTAAGATTAGCTTTGTAACATGTATTTTTTTTTTAAAAGTTTATATTATATGTGTGTGCATATATATATATATATATTTTTTTTTTCGAATTTATGCATATTTTATTTATGTTAGTCCTTTGATGAAAAGTGTTTATTTCTGAAAATCTATGGATTAAGGATTTTTCATTATTATAATTCCTTGTTTGAATTTTTGATGGATTAATAAATATTGTAATTTGGCCAATTTTATTTTTATCGATTTTTCCTATATATATATATATATATATATATATATATATATATATTCTAAAATTTGTTAAAAAATATATTTATAATTTGTAAAAGTATGACAAATTGTTTAAATATTTTTGTAATGTGTAGGTTTGTCTCCTCCAATTTCAGCCTTACTCGAAGTCAAAGTGTGAATCAAGAGAACCAGTACCACTACGACTCGACCCTTCCCCTTCCACCACCACCACCACCACCTGAAGATGGAATCAATGGTGCTGTTCCTTTGTCACCTCCGCAACAGGTGAAATCAGTATTAGTGGGTGACATTGAAACAGTAGCGTCAAGTAACGTTAGCACTTTACGCTCTCTTGATGGTGAGGAAGAAACCACAAAGAAAAAAAGGGTTAGTAAACGGGTTAGTAGTGTTGCCTCTTTATATCATCTTTGAACTTTTTTCTTCTTTTAACCTTTTACAAAATATTAATCTTGTAACAACAAGCGATTCTCTACAAATACATTATTTTATAGATATGCTAGTTATACATTGATATGATAATCTTGTACTTTTTTTTTTTTTTTTAACAAAATTATTAAATAAACCTAATCATTGTAAATCTATCACTGATTCTGTTATTGTAATGTTAATTTAATATCCATTTATAAAAGTATTAGATGTAAATAGCTTCCAATCATTGTAATAATAATCTGGAATCAGAATTTAGTTTCTAATTCTCTATTATGTAAAGTCGACAAAGTAAATTCATATCTTAAAAAAAAAAATCTAAGCAGCTTTAATAATTAAACTGATTTTTTTAATATAGAATTGTTTAGATTCTTTTAGCTACAATAATAATAATCTCAGGTCAGATTATAGTTAATTAGTCTCTATGAAGCCAAGGGAACAATTTTATCTTGAAACATTTAAAAATTGTATATTAATAAAATTGAATTATTAATATAAAGTTGTTTAGATTTTTTTTTTTTTTTTTTTAAATGTAATAATAATCTCAAGCCTGAATGTAGTTTACTACTGGTAAAATATGAAAAATTAACATCTGGTGATTTGGGCAGCAGTATCAGTACTTCTGACTGTGAGAGTTAACTCATTTGCCTTGCTCGATTCCTGACTAAAAATGAACTATGGATCAGAAAAAAAAATCAATGAAATCGATTGAAAATAACATTTGTTTTATAAAACACAGATCAATAATTGGCCTAAAATATTATGAAAAATATTTTTATCTGTATCTTATTATTAAAGTTATTCCCATCAATCAAATAAGAGAAATTCTAACTTTAGATTATATATAAGATAATGATTTATTAAATTTATGACCTATAGTCATTTATGACCCTGAATCAAAATAAACTAAAAAATCAAAGACAAAATGGATATATTCAAGTCACATGAAGCACCCCTCCCTTCTGTCTCTGGGCAAATGCAACAAATTATAACAAATGTTTCTATGTTTGTTGTTGTGTTTGTCTATTATAGCGTGCCCCAACTGACAAATCCTACTGCATTACCAAAGAACTGTTGATGACAGAAAGGACATTCAAGAAGGATTTAGAAGTTGTTACACAGGTGAGATAGGATTTTTTTCTTTTAATTATTATTAAAAAGGACATTTTTTTAAAGAATTTTATTTAATGATTTTGCAGGAAGACATTTTATAAAAACCTTTGTTATTTTTTAAAATCAGTTTCGATAATTTGTAGTTTTTTTTATCAAAACAGAATTTACTTTAAATTATTGAAACTGCATTTATGCCTATTCAATATATTCTGTTATGCTTATATTTTGCTTTACTTATACACAATGTATTTATAACTAAATCTTTTTTTTTCTTTTAAGGCTTTCAAAAACGCCCTGCTTTCTACCACAATTCCAGAATGCCTTTCACATCTCTTGTTCTCATCTTTGGGCTCCATTTATGATTTCCATTGTACTTTCTTAAAAAATATTGAACAAAGAATTGTTTCTTGGCAAGTACCTTTTTTGTTTTACCTTCTAAAATTTGTTTTTAAGCTTTCTCTATATTTTTCTGAACTTTAGCATTGACATGAAAACAATACCATTTTACTGCATCGATACTTTTTATAGTTTCTAGTTCCATTTTGCAATTTACATTTATTTTATTTATTCTTTTGATTTGTTTTGTTTTATGGATCTGAAATGTATATATCATCCTTTAAAATAGTTTTTTCTCAAACAGAAATCCTAATATGAGGAGAATAATTAGTACTTATGCAGAATAAGAACCATGCTATCGTCGGAATTTTCCAGGAAGTTTACATAAAATGTTGAAAGCTGCTGAAACACTGAGCCAATAAAATCACAGCAGCAAATGTCATTTAAGAAAACATTTGCTATCATTGGTTTATTATAAAAAAATATTTTGATTTGAACAAAAAAATCATTTAAAAAATCAATTTTTTTTTTTACTATCAGTTGTTCAAAAAAATATTTATTCATAAAACTTACAATAACTTTTTTACTTTTGATTTTCTTAAAATTTCATAAAAATTGTGCACTAATTATTCATTCATTGCTTCATTTGTTTTAATTTTTATTGAATTTCGTAATAACAGAAATATTTTTTTAATTCATTGAAAAAATTGGCCAACATTTGTGCAAGCAAAATTAAACTTTGTTTGGCACCTTCTGTAATTTTACATAAATTATCTGGAAAATTCCAATGTAACCCAGTTCTTAACCTGCATAATTACTAAATGATCTTTAACCTACCTTACCCCTTTAAAAAAAAAATGGAATATTTTTATTTTGTGACTATTTAATTAAAAATGAAATAATATTTAACAATTTTTTTCATATGATTGGTCCATGTTTTCTTGCTTTTTTTGGAGAAATACTTTACTTTGATTTTTCTCCATTTTCTTATCAAACAACAGGGAAGGAAAGAGCAATGCCCATGTTGTAGCTGATTCACAGAGGATAGGCGATGTCTTACTAGGACTTAACAAGATCTTACCAGTGAGTTATTTAGAAAATCACATCAACAATTTTTTTTTTCACTCAATTTCTCATATTACTTTTTCCATTTGTACTGTTTTTGAATTTTAGTAGTTTTACATCTTAAGACTACAGTCTTCACTGCCACAAGTCAGCTACAGATAGACGTAGATAGCATCAAGAAACCATGTAATAGCCGTAACTAGGTATACTGAAATAACCAGAAAACACATTGGGTTACAGAAATTAGGAACTTGTGATTTCTGCAAAATCTATAAGAGTGTGGTATTTAATGGGTAATCAATAATTCCCCCAATATCCAACCTACGGTTGAACTGCTTACCCAGCGGTTCATCTTGAATTCTGCAACCCCTTCCTTCTAAATTTCACACTACAGAGAGAAGCTACATTTACCATTTATAGAATGAAACCTTCAACATATGTGGGCTTGATTTTATCCCTGCTATAGTAAAAAAAAAAATGCTCTGCTGAGCTGGTTTCTGTTTTTTGTTTTTTTTTCAAATTCTATAACAAATGCCTTGTTGAATCTTCTTTCTCTTATCTGGAAAATTGCCTCTATGGTAACAGTGTTTAAAAATTCTGGTGAAAGAAATGACCCACAAAATTATGACCTAACTCTCATATCTGAATGCATTTACCATACACTGGATAAAGCAGGCGAAGCTAGGGTGTTAGCACTTGATATACCCAAAGCATTTGACAAGATTTTGCAATTTTCTCATAGAAATTAATTTGTATGCTATTATGGGCTGAATATTTAATATAATCAGATCCTTTTTAGCCAATAGAAAGATCAAGGTTATCCTCAATGACTGTATACATGAAATTAAGACAAGTGTGCCACAGGGATCCTTGGTTATCTTTATTATTCCTGATCTTCATAAACAGAAAATGACCTTCAGTCTGTAAAATTTAATGCTACTACTTAGACGAAGCTTCTTTCCTTTAACAATTATAAGAAACCAAACCAATCCGATTGGCATAACTAATATCATTCTACCTGAGAGTTCAGAATTCCATTCATAAGTAAAATGGAACAAGTACAAAGAAAATACTGCTAAATTTGTTCAAGGAATGTGAGCTCCCTCTACCAGGCTAGAACATGTGCCCTGACAAACTTATTGCACTTGTACCAATGTAAATATTCTCAACTAACCGGACAATCAGCAAAATCCATGCATACATTTAAATGTAATGTGAACAAGCACCTTGTTGCACAACTCCCCTTATGATGACCCTATAAATCTAACCCTAATTTACAGTAGTTCATTATCTCTCAGTGTTTAGTATGAATATAAGTATTAAAAAAAATTTTTTTTAAATAGAATTTAAATCGATCCAATCTTTTTGTAAATATTGAATGGGCACGCTTGTAATTAAATTCCTTAAAATTTGATATATAATTTATATTTTTCACTTGTGTGAATAAACACTTTGTTTTGGATTAAAAGATGAGACCAATTGTAAAACTAACCACTTTTTATTAGATCATTTTATAAAAACTTCTGACATGCTGAAAATTTAAATATTTTGCTAGATATTTTTTAAATCCGACAAATGTAATATGCAATACTTTCATAATAGTCACCTGCAAATATTACTTATCTTGAATAGATTTTTTCTTTTTATAATCTAAAGAAATTTTATCAAGGAAACATCAATGATTTTTTTTTTTTTGGGGGGGGGGGGTACAAATTTTCTGACTTCAAATACATATATTTCAAAAAGCTATGGATTTCATAAGTTTTCTTTCAATTGACATTCTATAATCATTCTATTCTTTATAGCAAATCTTAATTTAAACTCCTCCATGAGAATTGCTACTTATATTTATTTTTCTATTATTTTGATTTTTATACTTTATTTTAATCATTTGCCTTTATTATACAACTGAGAGAAAGAGAGGTGTGAATGATTCAGAGTAAATAGATATCCATAAATAATGAAATATCATGTCTCATCTATAAAGTATAATTCTGTTTTTTTTTTTCCTTTTTTTGTCCTGAAGACTTATAAAAACTATTTGGACAGATTAGAAGAAATGTTGAGTGAATTGGAATTGACTCTCAAGAGAAATCGAGAATTTGAACAACTGTACAAAGAATTTGAAGCAGAAAAAGCTTGCTATTTGCCTTTAAATACATTTCTTCTTAAGCCAGGACAACGACTGCTGCACTATAAACTCATTCTGGAAAGTAAGTATTTCCAATCCCATTTAGAAATTCGTGTTCCTTCAAGACATTCTGTATAAGAAGTTGTTTTTGTCATGCTTTCTACTGACTTGTCACTTTCTAAATGGTTCAATTTTATAGAATTGAATTGAATATAAACATATATGATCATATTTTTAATTAAGTTAGTATTATCTTCAGTCATTTGTTTCGTGCTTATCTACAGAATAAAATATTCAAATACATAATACTTTTTCAAAATGAATCTGGAATTTTCATTATGTAATTTCAATGAAAAAGCTATTAATAGTCAGTCATGTTGTTTTTCTTTTAGTTATTAACAAAATGTTTCTTGTATTTTCAAAAATATGGGTAAAAAGTTATTGCAAAATCCCAAAAAAGATAACCTAATTGAAAAAATTTTCACAAAATACAATTCAAATTTAATTTTTGTTTTGACTACAAAGAAATAAATATTAAATTTAGTTCAACACAAATCAGTTTTATTTACATATAATTTTTTTTTATTTCATGAAAAGCCAAAAACTCACATTATAGAGTTTTAAAATGGCATGTTTAAATGCATTTTAAATTGACAAATGATTATATTTTGATTATTACAAATGTTTTCTTTTTCTTGTTTATATTTACATTAAAATAATGCTTTTTTTATTAAAATCTTATGAATAAAAAAATACAAATGCTTGTATTGTATAAAAATGGTTTCTCTGATTGTTTTATATATGAAATTTTTTTTTTTTTTTAGGATTAATAAAACATTATAACCAAGATCATCCTGATCATGATAACTGTCAAGGTGAGTTAAAAGCAATGATTGATGTCGAAAATATTTGAGAAATTGCATTTTTTTTTTTTTTAATAATAATAATAATAATAATTTCAAACACATACTCTTCTGATGACTAAGCTTTTTCAGTTTATCATCCAATTCATTAAAGAAGAATCTATATTTTATCTTTGTGATAAATCACATACACACGGGTGTTGAATGGATCACCTGAGTTGAACAATATTGAGGCAAGTTAGTACTTAATGTGTGACTGCTTTAGAATATATTTAGCAAGTGTATAAATGTGTACAAGACTAACGGAAATTAAAGCAACAGATGAGCTTTCTTTCACAGGTGTGATTTAACAACATAAAAACTGCACAAATCAGCATAGCTTTTTATCCATCTTGAAAAGGAATAGTAATTGAATCTAGTTTTGATTCTAAGTGTCAAAAGCCAAATTATTTTTCTAAAATTTAAATATTTTAGTAAAGAAATTTGTTTAAATTGAACAAATAAACAATTGCTGATTTTATATTTTAAACTTTCACAATTTTGTATAGAAAAAGGTTAATACTGAATAAAACTTTTGATAAAATGAGTTTTCTTTCTTTAACTTTCAAATTTTATTTTATTTTTCTAAGTCACCACTTATCAGCCATTTAAGGGTTAATGAGATGGAATTTTAGTTGAATGATAGAAATTATAAGATGATTGAAAATGATAAATGAAATCGACAAAATTTGAAAACCTATGATGACATCGGATTTAAAACTGGCTCTTATAGTCTGCAAGGAAGTAGTCTCATTGTAATGTGTTCTATATTTTAAAGTTGTTCAATGCAACCGAGTATTAAGCATTCTATAATTCAAATCGATTGTGTTCTTCTATTTCAGTTGCTCTTAATAATATCCTTGAAGTAATCAATCAATTTCGAGATAAAATGCAAAAAGTGGTAAGTATCTTTTTATTTTAAGACTTATGTATATCTCTCTTTTGTTCTTGATGGATCAATTGATAAAGCTGATTACTTTTATGTCATGTTTCAACATCTCAACAGTAAATCACATCTATTTTACATGAATCCTGACTACTTTTTACATCTGCAACATTGCATGTACATTCATCAAACTTTAAAATGAATCTATAACAATCTAAGAAGAAAGTTGACATGAGGCTTATCAAAAACAGAAAAAACAATTCATAGATTTGTTGATGATTAGGGAGAAAGTTTCATTTAGAGTGAATTCAGTGTTGCCGAGAGGGGGGGGGGAAGGGCATGGACAGCAATAGAAGAGTTAAAAAAGGTGTGTAGCATTCTTTTACTCTTTCTCTAGTTACAGATTTTTTTCTTACTTCAACTAAGGACAAAACACATACTGTTAGTTTCATACAAACGGTCAATGGAGGGGTGGGGAAATCACACTAAATGTTCACCATCTTCCCCTGACAACTTTGAATATTACAAAAGAGTTTTCCCGGAAAATCCGTTCTGTTACTTTTTTTACTCATATCATGTTTAATGTTTGTGCAAAATTTTAAGAAATTCCAAGGTGTAGTTATTGAAAAAAGTGCAGACAGATGAACGGATGAACAGACAAGGGTGAATTTACAGGTCCACCCTCCTTTTGTTGGGTGGCCAAAAAACATTTGCAATCCATTTAATTCATTGAAACTTAAATTTTTAGATGTTACTTCTTGTGTTTAATTCATGAAAACATCTTGACCATTCTGGAAAGAAGAGGGTGGGACACTATTTGACAATTCTTCATTTTTATTAAAATTATTTCATACATTCAAATTGCATCATATTGTTCTGTGTTATACCATTATTTTTTATATTGAGAATTTAGAATTGCTCTAAATTATCTGAAACATTTTTAAATGAAATCATTGTCATCATATTTGATTTGACATCTGTATTACATGCTTCCAAACTAACTTATCTCTGGCCAGGTCTTTATTTATCCCTCTTTTTCTCAAATCCATTTTTATCACTTTCGCTTTGGCCTTCTCTTTTGAACTGAATCAGATCCGATAACTGTTTTACATCTACTAACCCAAAAACTATTATGCATTCTTTCAACTTGACTACACCATCACAGACTATCTTCTGCACACTTTCAGATGTAATCTTTCTTTGAAGACATCAAATTTAAGCTTGTTTTTAAGATTCACATTACCCATCCATTGTAATATTCTCATATGGTTTCTTTTTATGCAATGCATGTTCTCAACCCTCACCAGCCAGGTTTTACTTCACTATATCATCACATTGTTTACATATGCCTGATTGACTCTTGTCTTGGTCAACAGTAGTAATGCTTTGCTATTTATTAATTATTAATTGTACTTCCAATAACCCTTATCCCTGAGTGGCTTCCGGGCCTTGATAAGTGGTGATCACTGTGTAAAAAAAAAAAAAAGCAAAAATTCCTTTAATTTATTCCATCTGCTCTTAATTCTTGCAATCAAAAGAGCTTCTGTAAAAGATATTTAAAGTTATAAGTTACTATTAACAATATATTTAATACTAGTTGAAGATTGTCTGTCTATGACAGCACATCGAAGAGCATTGGTGATCAAATTGTTACTGATTCCCACTCTTCTGATCTTAAGCACAGTGTAGACTAGAGGAAAAGGTGGTTTGTTACTTTTAACATTTTTAAAACCAAGCTTTTCTCCTTTCATCACTAACACCTGGATCTGTTTTTTGTCCCAATCAAAATGAATGGCTCTCTCCTTGATGAAGCTCCTTATTTTGATAAACTACTACACCTTTCACTTCAAACGAAATATGTTCAAAATTGGTTCTGACAATCATTCTATCTTATTCTTGAGTGGCATTTGGCCTTGATAAGAGGTGATTGCTTTTAGTTAAAAAATCATGACCACAATATTAATTGCATCTCCTCCCAATTTCATATTAAAATATGAGATTTGAACTCTTTGTTCAGATCAAATTCTAAATGTAACAAATTATAATATATAAATTTTAGATCATAAAAAGATAAATGCAATATTTACTTAGCATGAATTATTGCTGTGACATAAGTCTTCATCACATTCAATTATAAACAGTTTAATAGTTTAACATTCAATTCAGTTGTCTAAAAATCGGGCTCAAGTGGTTAGATGCAATCAAGTTATGGTTAGTCTTATTTTACTATCAAACAATTTTGGTGTCGTGAATTGGATGGTAAAAGCATGGAAAGTGGATAGACATACAATGTTTGTTTTTACTTAAATATGAGGAAAGAGTTCTATTATCTGTAGAGTTGGTTAGGAGTTGAATGTGTGCACACACAAACTTAATGATTTGTTTTAAGACATTTCCTGTCAATGGTCAAGTCTATTTTAATTGGCAGCGTATAGGAATCAGAAAATGGTTGTTTTTATCCATCAAGACAATTTTTTTTTCTACAATCTCTCTTTCTCACGTTTTATTTCTTTATTAAATTCATTTTTATTGTTTAAGATGTTGCGCAAAATGTCAGCAGTGGAATGTTCCATTATTATTGTTGTTGTTTCCTTTTAGGATAATCTTCAAAAACTGATAGAACTTCAAAGAGATCTTGTTGGTATTGACAGTCTTGTACATCCTGATCGGGTGAGTAAATCCACTTATTATGGATTGTGAAGGATTTTTTTTGTTTTCTTTTTTAACTTTTTATTTCATTAGTAGTTTATTTATTCTTTTTTTTTTTTACATTAAAATATAAAATTGAATTATCATTCAGTAGTTATTAAAATAAAATTTAATAGAACATTAGATGTCAAACAATTTTTTTTTTCATCTAAAACTAATTGAAATACACACTATTCTTTCAATGGATAAATGTTTTTATTGAAATAAAAACAATTATAAATCATTTAATACTAAAATATTAATACTGCAAGATTTTTATTAGAATAAAAAAAAATGTTTTTAATAGAATTTTATTTTACTTACACTATAGACTGACTCGGCATATGTTGTTAGTCTGTTATGGTCAGACATAATTGTTAACTTTACTATTTTTTATTATTAAATCATGCCATAAAGTAAATATAAATTTTAATATGAAAAGTGAAGCATTTAGTAAATAAAAGAAAAACTTTATTTTTTGTATAGAGTTTTAGAATAACTCCTTTACTCTTTACTGGTCCTAAAGTCAGGATCCTGTGTTCAGATTGAAAATAGTCTGGCACTATTTATATAGATTAAAATCAAGATATAATGCTACTTAATCCTTATGTCTAGAATCCTTATTCCAATTTTGATTGACAACCAACTTAGAGTTTCAATACAATTATTTATTTACATGAAAATACATGAGAGAAACATTCAAACAGCACAAAAAAATAAGTTATTTCCTCACTCTTTATCTGTGCCTAAATCCAAACAGATTCCATGAACAAAGCTTCTTTCTTAGAACTGCACGCCAGTGGAACTCTCTGCCGCTTGCATGTTTCCCATCTGACTACAACTTGGACATATTCAAGTCCAACATAAACAAACTCCTGACAAACCGCCCCCTTAAGTAAGACACTCTATCAAAACCCCCAATACTAATGATTACTACAATACTATCTCATTGATTACTGTACACGCAATAACCCTTATCCCTGAGTGGCCTTCGGGCATTGATAAGTGATGACCCCCATGTAAAAAAAAAAAAAAAGTTGAAATATGAGAAAGGGAATCTAAATACATTCTGTGTGTAATGAGCAATGGTCGCGTTTTAACATATAGAAACGTCCACGAGAGGATGTTGATTGTTAGTTTACTTGTTACATAAATCCAGTTATGAGCACATGTCCATTTGTCCAAACCATCATCTTTGTTTTCCCAGCCAATAACCACCAGCAACAAGAAACAAGGGAAATCACTCTAAAAACTTATTACAAAGGAAAAGAACTCTTCTATTTCAATACAATGAAGATAATTTAAAAGGTAATCTACAATCAAGTTGAAATGTTCAACATGGAAAGCGTATTCTACATAATTTATATATAAAAATATGAGCTCACAATTCCCAAACAAGATATTGAGTTGTACTTTCAGTGTATGGATGAAACTAACATTGTTATTAGATTCAGCTGAAAATCCCTTTTCTCTAGAATGTAACCCACTAGTACTTTTTAAATATATTATTATTGGTTGATTATAATAATTTCTTTTAATAATAGAATACCCGTTTTGCAGTCATATTTTTTTACCACTGATTTCTACTTTCTAAAAACAAAAAATAAACATGCTTTATTCAAATATTATTTTAACATTAAATCAGTTTTACTTGAATAACATTTAAAACGAAGTACAAAAGAGATTGTGTAAAAAAATAAGCCCAAATTCAAATCAGCTTAAATTCAGTTTAAAAAATGCTAAAGTATGTTTTGTTTTTTGTTTTTTTTGAAACGGTCTTTAAATTGAATCTGTTACTTTAGAGTTCAAATTCTTATCAAACTCTACCTAATAATTATTTTTAAATCCAGGAAGGAGGTGAGTTCAGTTAATTGTATTTGTCGATCACAAATCAACCACATTATAATGAACTGGTTTTATATTTTATGGATTTATAAAAAATATTTATAAGCAAAGAATATAATAAAACACCAAAAAATTGTTTTATCAGGTGAGATAAATTACTTCTACGTCTTCTAAAAAATCTTTAAAATAATGAAAGATAAACTATATTTTAAAGAGAAACAATTACTGTTGGTTTACAATACAATCTTATAAATTTTTATTTTTTTTAACTTTTAAATAAATAATGGTTAACAGTTAAAAACTCATTTTTGAATTTTATTTTAAAAAGTCTCTTAAACTATAAAAAAATATTTCCTATAGTAACATTTTTAGTCAGTTTAAATTTGTTATAAATCTAAATAAATTGAATAAAAATAAATTAACATTCACAAAATTAAAAGCTTACATTTAATACAAAATTGAGGAAAATAAATTCTATCAAGAAATACGAAAAGGAAATCATGAAACAATATTGATAATTAACTGAATTGACAGAGTATGTATCTTTATTTACTAAACAAATAATTTGAAAATATTTTCAGTTCCTTCATTTTTGCTGTTCAAAGCTCAGCTGTCAATTTATTTTGCATTCATATGTAAACAAAAACGAGGCTTGTTTTAATTTGTAAAGTCTTTTTCTATGTATAAGTTGTTTTAACTATGAAAGTCTCAAAAAAAAAAAAAAAAAAAAGATTTTAATAATTTAATAAAAAATGTTATCACATTCATTTTTCTAAATTTTCAAATTAATTTGCGTAAATAATGTTTTCAAAGATGTGCTCAAAGTTCTTTACTCAAATGATTTAATTGTTCAAATTATTTCAATGGAATAGGTAAATTAGAATGCACATGTTATTTTCAAAAATGCATTTAATTAACATCCATTTTATTTTCATATCAAAATAAAGCATAAAAAAATGACACTTTCTTTAAGTTCAATTATAACATAAAACTCATGGACAGACATCTATTTTATATGCTGGATGGCTTCTAGAAATTGCATTTTCAAACTAATCTGTATTTTTTTCTCAAATCCATCCTCATCAAATCCTCCCATGTTTTCTTTGGCCTTCTCCTTTCAAGTGATCAATTATGATTTTCTCCTGTCATTAAAGCAATTCTATCTGCATGAAATGATAATTACCAACAACAAAAATTGGAAAGTGATAACATGATTCCATTTCCTTTGCGAATCATGAAATTTTTCTAACGTTTCCTTCATGATTTCTTCTTTTCAGGACTTCATACGAGAAGGTTGTCTACAGAAATTTTCTCGGAAAGGTTACCAACAGAGAATGTTTTTCTTGGTGAGTGAGTAACAGTAATTATCACATTTTATTTGTTCATTAAGTTTGATTGGTTATTTTAGATCATGTTTAAATGAATTCTGATGGTGTTTTATTTTTAGTTTTCAGACATGCTCATCTATACAAGTCGAACAGCAACATCACTTTTGCAGTTCAAAGTTCACGGCCAACTGCCTTTACGTGGAATGATGGCAAGTCAAATTTTTATTCACATTCAAGATTCAAGAATCAAATAACAGCTTTTAAATCTTAATATCATATGAAAAACAATCAATTCTTAAATAAACTGACTTTTTTTTTTTAATGCTGAAAAATGTATTAATGAGACACTTACCCTACTTAAATCAACTGAAATGTCAAAGTAGGATACTGACCAATCATTTTTGTATTGTCACACTTAGCCTTCGTTGGGGACTACAATAGCATATACATAATGATAATAAAGAATTTTTTTAAATATCTGGAATTGGTTCGTAGTGGTCCCTGGGTTCCAAGTTAAAGACAGAACATGGAGGAGGGAATTCTCCAGTTTAGAACCTCATGTAGAGAAAGGTAAACAGAACGAGCATGCAAAAGACAACACAATGTAATAAAAATAATAGATATTTATTAAACCGCAAATAATTAAGAGGAAATATAAAGAACAAAAAAATTTCAAACACTACAAATGAGAGGGGATTTAACTTATATTGAAACAGGAAGAAAAACAGTTCCATTCAATCTCAGAAAACAGTGTACAAAAGAAATTATCGATTTACACAATAGTGATGTGATATAGGGAGTAATCCAGCATAAAGTTAAGAGTCCTGGTGGGACAGTTTTGGGGTGGTTTTTATTTTAACAGAAATACATTCAGGATTCAAATTTGTGATGGTTAGCATTTATTCCTTGATGTTGTTTTCAACAGATAAGAACAATTCCTTCCTTTTTCTTATGCTTGTGTTTGCCAACTTTTCTTTTTCTTTCTCTTTTTCTCCCACATCAGTTCAACCAACCAATCACTGCCTTTTCTGGGTAAAAAAAAGTGGTCAGGGGAGGACCTGGCAACAGTAATGTGTCTATACTTCACCCACAAATCCCTTGTACACTGTTAAAAAAACATAGGTCTAATCAAATATCCTTCTCACACACTGTTCATTAAACAGTAAATGAAATGGTCCTTCCTATGGTGGAGGGTGGTGGGGTGCTTACTCATATGTGACAATATGCTCATAGTTGTTTCTGTTTTCAATTTCATTATCAGACAAAGCTAAGATCAAGCACAAGTATTCATTTTATATTGCACTAGCAGTTCAGCCTGGCTTTGCCCAGGTCCTATGTACTCTTAATAACTTTGTATGCATATGTATATATATATATTAAGTTTATACTCATGTATAGGTAACCTACATTTAAAATTTCTAGTGTTTAGACCAAAAATTGGCAGAGGAGTTTGGTAAAGTTTTCAAAGGTCAAATCGTCGAATTTTGAACCCTTGACAGCCAAATTTCTGGCTGAAAACGGATTAAAACGATTTTCCCAAATCTCAAGTCTCTAAACCGAAATTGACAGTTATTTGGTAGGGAAATGTACACAGACAGACATTTTCACTTTTATAGATATATAGATTATTCTAAATTTGCACTGTACATTCAAACAATATAAACATTTTATTTTATTTTCTTGAAAATTAATGAAATTAAAATGGTATTAGAAGCAGTATACAGGGTACTAATAGCAAATAACACAACTGTTACCATACTTTGGGGTAATTGCACCAACTAATAAAAGTGCTCTTTATACGCGTGGTTGCCAAAAGAGCACTTTTAGCTAGTTGGCACAATTACCCCAAAGTACAGTACTTCTTTTAAGGAAGATGTAAGAAGTGTTAACTATTTAAAGCCGACATATTAACTTCAAGGTGTAAAGTGGATTAGTTGTTGGCAACATTAAACATTTGGTAACAGTGTGTAGTTCCAAATGTTTTCTACTGCCTTCACATTCACTGGTTCATATCACTTTAGCAGTCAATATGTTTACCTTAAATGAATCTACACTGTGTGTAGATTCATTTAAGGGAAATAAGTCATCAATTTAACAGCATGCTCTTCACACAGAGGTCCTTATTAATTCCAGGGCAATATGCCAGTGTATTATAAACTATATTCTGTCAAATTCTTTCTTTTTTCTTTTGCATGTATATTTGTTTTATAAAAAACTAACTAGTTTGAATCATAAGACCAAGTAGCAGTGCATAAGACATTTTCCTTCTATTAAATAGTGTCTAACCATTGAATATTATTATTATTAACAGGTTAATGTTGCAAGTGAATTTCATTTGTTTTGTGTCTGACTAGAATTGATATTTACAAAACCTAATTAAATCCCTTTTTCAATATATGCATATTTAGATAAAAACTCATCCAATTCACACATTTCCTCTGATAATTACAGAAATTATTTATTTGTATGTTTGAAAGAAAGCAATTTGAGGTTGACTCCATGAAATGTGTCTAAATAGAATGAATGTTTGATTCTTTTTTGTTATTGTTGAAAAAGCTTGAACAGCAATACCTTGAGCTTTGTTCATTCTCTCCAAACTTCTCTGAATTAGTTAAAATCATGCAAGATATTTGTTTTATTTTTCAATTGAAAAGGCATGAAAAATAACAAAACAAATTCTTCATTGTCTAGTTGTTTTTTGTGGGTAGATAATCAAATACATTGTAATTCTTTATCTTTATATACAATCAAGATAATGACATAATTCACCATTCATTAGAATGCAACATTTATATTGTTACTATCTGTAATGATTTCTAGAGAGTTGCGTTCAAGTCTCTACCTCCTTTACACACACTTAAAACATTATGAGTAATGACTTGATGACTATATCAAAGGTACATTCAGATATTTTTGCATGGTTATTTTATTTTTTTTTTTTTGGTACTTGTGCATTTTAGTTTTTGGAGACATTTTTATTATTCTCTATGTAGCCATCTATTAGATGCTTCTATGCTTTATTTGTTTGCAGGTCGAGGAATCTGACATTTCTAAAGTTGCCGTTGCAAATAGCTTCACAATTTATGGTGGAAACAAATGCATTCTTGTAGCTGCCAGGTTGGTGAGGTTTCTTTTTTGTTTGCTTTTCATAAAAATAAAAGATAGAAACATTTTTTTTTTTTAGATGTAGCTAGTTAGAACTTTGTAATTATATATCTGTCAGTTTCATCCTTTTACTAGATTCTTAGAATAAGGAAAACTCTAGTTTTATTCTTATTCCTGCATTGCTTCCAATCATTTTGAAATTTTCATTGCCGATGAATTAAAGACTCAGAAAGGTTTCGTTACGACTTGTTCAACCCTTGTTTCACTATAAACCCGCTCACACTGAGGCTTGCTTTCAGATATTTTAAAGTCAACATCATCAAAGAAAGTTGAAACCAAGTCTTTCTTGGAATAAAACTTGAAAACAATTTTTCCCATTTGTCCTCTCTACTATTCATAGAATAATCTCTTGAAATAAAAGTTGGTTCAGCAGATAAGAACATACCCAAATATGTAGCAAAAAGATAATGGCCACATTTTAGATGATAAAGAATTGAAAGAAATTTGGTGTCTTTCTTCAGCTGCAATGGTTATATTTTGAGGATTTCCAATTTTAGAAAGTGGATACCAACTATTCAAAAGAAGAGAAACAACACTTTAGAAAATTTAAAGGTTTTATATTTCCTATTAAATATATAGCTTTCAGCTCAAAGGCTGTAATATATGATAAATTGAAATTTATACGACCTTACATTTGAAACTATAAAACTGAGCCAATTTTTTCAAAATATCACACAAAGCTAATTTATATGTCTGGCAGTGTTCTTACATATGTATTGTCTAGAAATTCATCCAATAAGTATCGAAAATTGAAAAAATTTGATTATAAAAATAGCTTTTCACTCTTATAGATAAAAAAGAATAATTTTATGTTAAACTGTTCAAGGGAGATAATAAAATTTAAGCATATTATTTCTTCTTAAAAAGATATAGCTTAGTAATAGAGCATTCGACTACAGATCAGAATGATCCTCTGTTCCAGCCTGGATGTATCTCACCATTTTAATTTAATTTTTCCTTTTTGAGTTCAATTTACGATAAAAAAAAACAAAAAAACGAGTTACCATTTAAAATTGCCACAAATCATTTTTTTGTTTGAATATTTTAAAACTAAACATTAATCGGAGGTGACTTATGGTCAAGCCCAAATATCAGCTGACATGATATTGTAAACAAACACTGAATTTGATGAATGACATTATCATTATTTAAAAAAAAATTTTTTTGCAAATTAGTCCACTGGATAAATTATCACTTTTATAATAATACATACGCAATCTGCATAAATTAAAATATGTTTAAGCATATTGTATGACTGGGCAACGCTGGGTTGCCAGCTTGTCTGAAATATTTGAATTTTCAAATAGGAGATTGTGCCTATATTATTCGCCTTAAACTCATTTAAAATACCCCAAAGGGAAGTTAAATTTGAGGAATATTTATTAATTTATATCTAATAATTAGTTTTTGCCAAATGTCACAAAAATCAGAAATATTTGATTTTCATGAAGGGTTTCCACCCTGTTTTTGCTGTCTTGGCATAAAACTAAATAAAAAATATATAGCTTACATAACATTTAGCAGCTGCATTTCAAAATGCATAATGATCAGTTAATTAGTTAAATAATTAATCCTGTACATAGAAATATATAAATAGATTGGCATAACCAATTACACACATCGTTATTTTTGCCAGAAGAATAACAATCCTATCAATTTCCGAAATAAAACAGTTTTGCACCACTTTTATACTAGCTTACGAAGATAAAAATCAAGATATAATACTACTAATACACATGTTTGAAATTAATGTTTCTGTTTAAAGCACAATTGAAGTATGATACTTGACCTTTTCCTTGTAAACTTAAATTCAAGCCATGATCACTGCACAACTAGTAAGGCCAGACATATAAAACCAACAGTAGGTTACTTGATATGACAAGTGTGTTTGAAATGTTTTTGTTCAGAGCACAATTGAAGTATGATACTTGACTTTTGCGTTTTAAACTTTAATGAAAGCCATTATATTTGAAAAAATATCTTTATAAAATCAACAGTAGGTTCTCTACAGTGCAATGTAGACTCCAATATATTGTGAACTGCCTCACTGCGAGGAGGCATGTGAGCTACCTCCTGGTGCATCGCGATGGGGCTCCAACTAGAGCAGGTAATCAATCAAATTGATTGAAATCTGTGAAACCACCCATTTTTGAATGACAATAAAAATATGGGTGTGTGAAACATTCATTGATCACCATTCAATTCCATCATATCGTTGGGTCACTTTGCTAGTTTATATATAAAATTATAGTTTCTGTCTTTTTGTTCACAAACTCTATGTAGGGTTTTAGTGATCGACTCCTATAACCAATATATATATTTTTTGAAACTACATTATGCAAAGTATATTTCATGTTCACCAAAAGGAAATATGTAATACTTTATTTTATTTATAACTTAAACATTATAGAAATTAGAATAATAGAAATATTAATAGGGGTTCAGGGCTTTGATTGGAAGTGCACAGGTTTCTCATTGTTTCCCCAAGAAACTTGTCGAAAGGTTTACAGACATTTTCAAAATTTATTCCTATAAATGTCACTTTACTTAAGCATAATCTCCAAAATTGAATATCATAAAATGTTAAAGCATATCACCATTATTATATCTGGTGCAGTGTGTGTGTGTGTGTGTAAGCATCATGACACACAAACTTTGTGAATGTTTTATAATCAACTAGCGGGGGTACCCGGCGTTGCCCGAGTGTTTGTTTCCGGGACGGCGGGGAGGGAGTTTTAAAAAATGTTATGGTAGGTAAGTAGGAAGGATCAAACCCGGAGTCATGAGTAAAAGTAGGAAAATAAAGTGTGAAAAAAAAAAAAAAACATCTGCAACGTTAACAGTTCGGCCACCAAGAAAAGTCCATTCCAGTTGTTTAGGAAAAAAAAAAAACAAAAAAAAACGACTACGGTAGGTCGGCGCGAACGTGAAAATATAATGTGAATTGTCCAGCACGCTAACCACTACGCCACAGAGCACTGCAGCTTAGTTTAGTGATTTTAAATAACTTCACATGAAAGAACTACGAAGCCAAACCGGTGTTTTCTTCTCAACTGTTCCTTGTGAACGATCCCCAAACGGTGTTAAGTGGTGGCAGGGGGAGGAGGAATTTATTAGAGAGAAAATATTTTACCACTTCCATTGATCTTAACCGATTTTGGCCGTGACTTCTCAGCAGAAAAAGTATAGAAATCTAAGATTATCGAGGAATTTGAGAAATAATAAGCCTATAACACACCTCAGATATTGTTCTGCCGTTTGTGCATATTATATTTGCATGAAATATCTTGATTTTTAATCCTATTAATGTCAAAATCAGACGGGAAAAAATGAGTTCATTTTATTTATATAGAAGATTAATGGATGATTCAAGTCTCTCACACACACACACACACACACATTAATGACATGCGATTTTGTAGCTAAGTAATTTCCATGTATTAAAAGTACTAAATATTTTTTTAATAGAGGGAGTATATCTCTGGTTAAATTCATATGTGTGAGTATTTATAATTAACTAATTATACCTACATGGCATTGTCCAGGAGTTTTTGCATTTGATTTTTGTTTAACTGTTTTTTTGTTTTTTTTTATGCCATTTGTTTTGGCTTTTGCTTGTTACTTTAATCACGTTTGTTTCATACAATGTTGCAATTTTTTTTAAATTAAAAAATTGTTAAAAAAACACAAAGTATTTTTCAAAGTTGTGTTATCACATATTGTTTTATGATTTTTTTAAATTCTTTTTATTAAACAAAAAATTTCTTTCAAATGAAATTCACATGATCTTAAATGTCAATTCTTGTCCTGAAAGAAAATTATAATTTTCTAAAGTGTTGACACTAACTTTAATTCAATGTTGTAAACATTGACAGTTATGTTTTTCATATACCAAAAATATTTTAACATTTTTAATATTATGCACAAAAAAAAAAAAAATGTAAATTTAAAAATACAAAAGTTAACATATTAGTCAATATTGCCAAAATAAAATGAATGTTAAGTTTGAATGTCTATCTATATGCAAAAGTGAGTGGAATTATATTTCAGGGCAGATGCTGCAAGGTTAATCGATTAAAGAGAAAAGGTATACTTGGTGACAGCTTTTGTTTTTGAAATCAAAAATTGACAAGTGGTGTTCGTCAAAAAACAGTTTTTTGTTTTGACAATACTTTTTCATCATTTTATTATTAATGCAGAAAATCAAATTGGTTTTTATAACCGAAAAATATTTTATTACAAATAATCGAATCAACCCTTTTTTTTATGTAGAAGATGGGCCTACTTATGTGATTACATTTGATTTTATGACTTTTTCACTTGGACTTGAGATTAATGGTAAAAGAAATTTGATTAACTCTTAACAAAATTATAAAGTAGTGAAATTAAGAAGTCTGCCAAAATTTATGCAGTATAAAATTGAGGGATTTTTTTTATAAACACTACTTGTCAGTTTCTAATTTGCAAACTGGAAGCTATCGCCAAGTAAACTTTTATGTAAAATTTGATCAAATAAAAAAAGTAAATAAATAAAACAAGTGATGTATTCCAACAGTTTCTGCTTCAATACTTGAAATGGCCAAATTTTCTTTTACATGCAAATTACTTGTATATCACTTATAAAATATCTCATCCCTATTTGGAGCAATTATTGAATAAGGACTCGGAAGCCAAGAAACTCAAGCAGGACATATTCCAATCGACACCAGTCAACTGCTAATGTGTCATTTGTAAATAAACACACACACAACCTGAATTATTTGTTTTATTCGTTGATTTTTAATATAAAAGAAAGATTTCAAGAAAAGTGGAGTGAATATATTTTATGCATGGTGCGTTTTTTCTTGGCATTGGGCTTCTTTTTTTTTTTTTTTTTTCTTTTTTAACAAGACTTTAATAAACGAATGTAGAGATGGCATCTAGTGTGAGTTTTCATTTTAAAGAATTCATTCTCTACAATTATTAAATTTAATTTTTTTTCTTTTAGGCATTTAAGTAAAAATATTAAATATTTTTTCATGTAGACTTTTCTTTTTTTTTCTTTTACAAAACTTAAAATACACAATGTCTGTGGTTATCTTGGTAAATTATTGTTTTTATAACAAGTTTATTGTCTGATCTTCCAACCTATATTTCATTTAGATTTATAAAATACATTTTTAATTTAAAAAAAAAAAATAATTACACAAACTTTTGGCCTCCCAAGAAAGAGCCACTCTAAGTTAATACAAAAAATTAAATTCTCTCAGTCTAAGAAGATTTTTAAAATATTTATTCATTAATGTAGAGTGTGATTTTTTTTTTTAGCGACCAAGGAGAGGAAAGATAAAGTGTACTATCAGAACAGATACTGCACTTTGCTCCTAGCCAAAAAGTCAAGGACAGTTTTGAAAAAAAATATTTTCTGTATGTTCTGTATATATAATTCAATATTTATTTAATTATTTTTTTTAAAACATTAACTTAACAACAACAAAAAATATTTTTTAATATTTTTAAATATTAAATGTAATCTCATGATACAATCGATGAGTGAAAAGCACGATGGAGAGCAATTCAGGACTTTCCCCTATACTGTAAAGCTATTTGCATTATTTTGTGAATCCTATAAATCAAGCTTATACAGACAATAGAAAGCTGTTGGAATCGTCATGAATGGTTTATCAATGCTCAGTTGTAGCAGATCTCAGATTCCTATCTAAAGCAGTTTCTGAAAAATACCCTTTTCAAATTGCATGACATTATCTCTGCACAAATGTAAATTTAAATGTAGTTCGTTTATACTTGTTGCTTTCAAAAAAAATAAAGTTTCTAAACTGATCTCTGGAATGTTTCATTTGTTTGTTAAAAATTGTGTAAATTAAAGTATTTAATATTTGATGCATAAAAATGGCTTATGTCTAGAAAAATTTATTCTTCACTCACCAAAGACAGGAAAGGTGAGCATCCAAAATTCTCATTTAAATCATGATCTCTGTTTATTAAACAATTTGTTACCTCTTCACCCCCCCCCCCAAATAATGCACACCCTCCCCCATAAAATATGTATCTTCCCTCCATTTTTCTTTAAATAAATCTTTCCTCATATTAAAAATCAATGAATAAACAACTCGGGTTGTGTATGTTTTGTTTACAAATAAGACACGCATCAGCGGTCAACCAGTATCGATTGGAATATGTCCTGCTTGACATAATTGCTTTATCTCTTCAATATCAATCTAATCTGTACAGGTTTCATATTGTTTATCAGAAATTTATATTTGTTTTTTTTTTATTTAGATAAAAATTTATTTAACTTATTTCAATTTAAGTTTATTTATATGCACAATTTTTAGGTAGATATTTATAAAGTGTTTGAAAATCTAAAAAAGAAATTAATGACAAAGAAATATAGAAAAAATAAATTTATTTAATAAAAATTTATAATAAAATTAATAATAGATACCATACAATCTTATGTTGAAACTTTATTATACTTCAGTAAACTATTTCAGTTAGTATAGTCAATAGAAGGGAAATAACTCTTGTAATTGTTAATCATTACCTCCCCTTTTTGATTAACTGATGCATTTAAAAAATTAATAGAATAAGAGAAACGAATTATTTAACTTATTTAGGAATTTCCTAAAACTTTGAAAAATATTTGAATGGATTCAACTGGTAAAGAGTTAAAAAGAACATTTTGGTGAGCTTTACATTTGACTCATTATGCGTTGATTGAGAATTATTGATTTCTTTTTTCAAATTGTCTTATAAGAAAAAAAAAATTAATGACAAATTGAATTTAAAAAAAAAAAAAAAAAATTATATATATATATATATAAAAAGACCTCTGCTGCAAGTCAGAAAAAGTAATATTCTAGTTTTTTATTCATTTTTGTTAGTAAATTTCGGCAAAATTTTCAAAGTACTTATGTGCATTTTTTTTTCCTCAGTTTGATTTGTTTTTTCTCACTTTGAATGATTGACGATACAAATCAAAGACTTGTTTCATCAAAAGATTACTCCCCCCTCCCCACATATACACTTGCTAACAGCTACGTTTTTTTTTTTTGGTCCATCGATTTATCTGAAAAGGACCTATCTTTTCAGTGGTGTCCATCCGTGCGTGCATGCGTCCGTTATTCCGGATAACCGTCCATTAGTTTTTCCTGAAATTTTGCCACAAATCGTATTTCATTAAATAGATGTGCACAGTAAAATATATTTTTTGCCAAAAATTCCCGTTGCATCTCCAGAGGCTCAAAGGAGGATAAAAATGGCCAAAAATTACAGTTTACTCCATTCATTAGATTTTTCAGAAACTTGACCAAAATTGTTCTTAATATAAATCCAGTATGGGTGACCCTGGCATAATTCTGGTTCGTGTCCCCCGGGATTTTCAGTGCTAAAAACGCCCCTTTCTGTTGCTCTTTTTTCATATTTCTCAATATAACTTGATATGTCTGACTATATAGTGGTTTTTCATGGTGGTCAACTCAAATATGCATGTGTTAAGGCCTGAAACTACTGTTATCCATTTACACTGGGATTCGCCGTCCCCAGGGGCTCAAAAAGAGGTCAAAAATGGCCAAAAATTATCCTTTTTGATCCATAGTGTTTGATCCATCTTTTAGATTTTCCTGAAACTTGGCCAAAATGTGGAGGCCATTATTCTTAAATGAATTCAGTATGGGTGATCCTGGCAGAATTCTGGTTTGCATCTCTCTGGGACTTTTAGGGCTAAAAAACACATGCCTTTTTGAAGCTCTTTTTTCATATTACTCCAAAACTTGATATGTATGTCTATATAGTGGTTTTCCATGGTGCTGAATTCAAATAACCATGTCTTAAGGTGTGAAACTGCACCGTTTGTCCATTTTCACTAGGATTTGACATTCCCAGGAGTTTAAAATGACTCACAAATGCCCCAAAATTGCAAAAAATGACACTTTTTACCCCATAACTTTTGCCCCATCTATTAGATTTTTCTTAAACTTGGCAAAAATGTGAAGGCAACGTTGGCCCTTCACACTTCTCATATTCATCATTTCTTCACTATTTTTTGTGGCGCCATTTCACATGCAGCACCAGAGGGGGACCACGCACGCGCAGCTTGTTCTTGTTTATATTTTTCAAAACAAATTTTTTTTGTTTATTTAATTTTAACAGAATTTAATGAATTTAAAAGCAAAAATGAAGTTGAAATAAATCAGTCAATAATTTCAATATGAAAACAAGTATTGCAGATTAACACCCTCTGCCCTAATGAGATTCTACTTTTTTTGTATGATTATGTAACATTCTTACATAATCTAAAAAAAACTTGACAGAAAGAACAAAAACATTATTTCTGAATTTAGAATCAGGCATCAGTTTCGCATTTGAAATTAATGTAAAATAGTAACTTTTTTTTTTCTCTCTCTGTAGGAGATAAATTGTGTGCCTTTTTGGGAGGGGGGGGACATTTTTTAGGTAATTATATGCAGATTTATAATTTTTTTGCTTGCCTCTTGGACTTAGGAAATGGGATGGAGGCTTACCATGCAGAATTAAGATTAGTGTTATGCTGAGTATTTTAGAGTTAAAGAGAAAGGCTTACAATAGTGTAATTAAATGTAACTTTCAATATGAAAAATGATTATTCGAGAAAAAGTTAGTTTATTTTTGAAGTTTTAATGACCATTTTATTTTTATCCTTATTCATATCACATTTAGTTTCAGAGAAATGATTAATGGCTATATTTATGAAATGATATTAAAAACTTACCTGATGAATTAGGATGCCATTTACAATTTTCCCTCGTCTTAATGGAAAATGGATAAATATATATCAATGAGATTAACAAATATATATATATATGCAGCAGACCTGTATGACATGTCCGCTAAATATGTTAAATAAAACCTTTAGAGTGCTGTGAAGAAATTATCAGGGAATATCAAAATCAGACAGATCAGATTATTTTACATTTAAATGGAAAACTATTAAAAATTTAATAATCAAAAAGTTATAATCTAAAAACTTGACAGTATTTTAGTGAACATTCACCAAATATTCTGCCTTTTTTTATAAATAGAAATCTAATTTTCATTCAATTCTCATCAAGAAATTTTAAACAACTAAAATGAGCATATATTTATTAGTTATAAATAATTGAAGTAGTGTATAGAATATGCAATATGAGTAGATGAATAATCATGTTAGACATTATCTATAAAGTTTTTTTTGTTTTATTATTTAAAAATTAACAAAATGAACCGTAATATGCTTAGTTATATTTTGTAAGACTTTTGAAATTTTCATTATATATTGGATAATCATCAATAGCTAATTCGTTCTATAATAATAAATATGCATGAAAGAAAATATAATATTTATGAGTATTTTATGACCAGACAATGCCGGGCAGTTTGTTTAGTGTTCATAAAATCCCCAAATCAATTTAGATTGCTTTAATGTGATATGTCACATAACCAATACTTTTATACACTTGACTCTGATTTTCTGGAGTGAATCAGATGTAGAAGTATTGAGTTCAATTCCCAATAAAGGACCACAATAACTGACACAAAATATATAAAAAGGTACAAAAGGAAACAAATCTACATTGGTGAATTAAATAACAATTTCAGTCTGGAATTCCTAAAACATTTTACCAAACTGTGATAAAACAAAAACACTTGAAACAGGTCAAAGAGTATATTGCACAAAACATTAGGGATATGATAGCAACAAAGATGAAGATGACAATCTGAAACCTATAAATAGTAACACTGTTACTTTTCAGAAATCTTTTTTTTTTTTTTTTTTCAACTATTTTCAGATTACAAGTGAAATAAAAGATTATCAAAAGAAAATTTCTAAAACTGATCAATTATCACACATATTGCAACTCGTGTTTTGATAAGAAAAAATGTTATTGTGTATTGATAAACACGCTCGTAATGTGACTGAATAAATTTACATTGCAAACTAAACACCTCTTTTAAAAATTAGATAAAAGGTAAATGCAAATATACTGTAGGAGACAAACTTAAAGGAAAACATCTGAAAAATTAGTCAAAAACAATTGATTTTGGTTTATCTATGCGGTTGTCATGTATAAATATTTAATAGAAAATATAAGCCCATGAAGTTACCATAAGTATTGGTTGTGAGTAAATGAATATCTCCATGTTAGTTTGGTTAGTAAGGTTATAACATGACATCACTTTACTCAACCTTGATATTTTTGGTAACGTCACATTTTTTTTTTCTTTTGTTTTGCACATATGTCACAAATGAGTAGGTCAACCAAAACAATTTTTTTTTTATTATTAAATTCTCGATTGTATCTCCTTTAAAATAATTTATGTCACTAATAACATTTACCAAAATAAATGTTTAGAAAACATCGATTAGAAAATGTAATTAAAAAAAAAGAGAGAAAAGGGGAAAATTTTATTCAATAATGTAAAAACAAAAAAAAAGCATAACTCCATCTAATTTGGTTCTGAATTGATTTTTGTCATTTCGTGATGATAAATTGAATTTGTATTTTGATTACAGTTCAGAGGAAGAAAAAGACAAATGGATTGAGGATCTGAATTATTCAATTCGTGTAGCAAAGAAACAGAATGATGAGAAAATGAAATATGGTAGCATTCGATCGAATACAAGTAAGTCATAAAATTAAAAGCAGTTTTTCCAAATTTCTTTTGTTTATAATGACATGTGAACTATGATGAAAATAAATGAGAAGTTTGTATAATTCTGTTTTGGTGCAAGAGTTCCTAAAGATATGTCACTTATTTTAAGGATTATTGAAAAAAAGTCGTCCCTCCGAGTAGAAGTATACATTGTTTTTACTTAACAGATATAATCAATTATTTAATTGGAATTCATTATTCAGATGAATATTATTTATTAATTTTATTTATTGCAGACTATTATCCTCATCTTTATTGTTTCACTACGTTTCGGTCAACTATTCCTCTGGCCTTCGTCTCAGGATTGGTTGTTTTTGTTTTACGGCATATCAACCCTTTTCAGGTTATGTAATGCCGAATCCAAATATTTTGAAGAAAATTTTTTTAATAGAATATATTTGTTGTTTTCAAGTCGGTTTCTATTCAACCCATAGTTGGGACCCTAACAGGTACTACCACTCCGGGTCAAAGTGGACTTGGGAGCAATGGCAATTAAAGGGTGGCTCCACACTCCCCAAAGCCTGCAAGTGGGGGCCTCACCACTGGATATAGTTTAAGGTCATATCCGGGACCTCATCAGGTGGTAACCGCGACGGGATGATAGCTCTGAATCTCCTAACTTGGCGGCTTGTAGCACAGTGGATAGAGACGTTTAATTTCTATGGTTCGAGGTGAGAATTGTCTGAAAATAGTGGTTTCAATCCTACCCAAAGCCGGCCAGAGGCTTATTTGGCCAAAAACGTGGTGAGACGACAACAACTATGGAAGGCAGTAATTGCAATGAATGCAGTCAGGAGATTCAGAGTTCCTATCCCATCGCAGTTACCACCTGATGAAGGCCACAGGAATAGTTGGCCGAAACGTCATGAAACAACTAAGAAAAGATGAGAATAATAGTCCGCAATAAATAAAATTAAGATATAATCAAGTTTAGTCCATTTTACATGCTGGTATGCATTTGGATGTTTTTTAGAAATTGACTTCCGAACTAACTTATCTCTGATCAGATCTTTATACTCTTTTTCTCAAGTCTATTATTACTTCCATGTTTTGTTTTTTGTTTTTTTGTTTGGCGTTTCTCTGCAAAGTGTTCTACATCCACTAAACAAAGAACTTGTATTCATTTTTTCAATATGACCATATTATCAAGTATCCTTTTCTGCACAAAGTTCCTTACATTGTTCAGATTTAATCTTTCTCTGATGTCATTAGATCTAAGCCTGACTTCAAGACTTACATTATACATCAATCATATCATCTTCGTGTCATTTTTTTTCCATGCAACACGTCTACCCCTCGTTGGTCGGGCTTTCAAACATCATCTCACTGCATACACATGCCTGATAGACTCTCCCCTTGGTTGACAGTGGTAACACTCTGCTGGTTAATAATGGCAGAGATTACCTGAACTTTTTTCATCTACTCCTAACTCTTGCAGTTACACTAGCACAGGCATATACATATCGTATGTATCATGTTGGATATTTCACAAGCAATAAAGAATACTAAAGCTGCTTCCAAGTTCTTAAAGTACATATGCATGACACATCGTTTTAGGTTTTTAAACTTAAATAATTGAATAAGACATGTTAATGAAGTATGAATTAAAATGTTCTTTACGGTCCAAACCTTTAAAGTTTCTCCTTATTTTCTGTTTTATAGGTTCAACTGAAAATGTATGTACAACTGGATCATCTGATACCGATAAACTAGGTACATCTCCACCCAGTCCTGAGAAACAAATACAACATCGTGGCAACACTACTATGCATGTCTGCTGGCACCGTAACACCAGTGTTAGTCTTAGAGATCATGACAAGGCTGTCAAGGTGAGAGCAAAATTAAGGCAAAAATAAAAGTTTCGTTTCTAACAAATTTAATGGAAATGTTGTTCAAATATTTTCATTTGTTCTTAAGATTATTATTTACTACCGAATCCAAGAGATGAAGGAAATCTTCAATGAAATAAGTACATTTTAAGTATATGATCAAACCGTTTACTTATACTAAAGAATCATTTATGTTTATATTTGCATAAAATTCTAATAAATTATTAATATACTAGTCAGATCTGTAGAAATTCCACAGAATAAGAAATATATTTGATCAACAAATATGTTTTGATAAAGCTGATATTTTTCTGGATAGCACAAAAAAGTTTTGTTTTTTGTTTTTTTTTTTACAAGAAAACTAATAATATACAGCATATGAGATAAATTAATAAGCACTAATACTCGGTAAGTCATATTGTGCTACATAGTTCAACACAAATAATAAAATCACATTGTAGGAAACAATCTTTTATTTACTTCTTCAGTCCAGCACTTTTTGGCAGACAATGTTTTTTTTTTTTTGTTGTTTTTTTTTTTTTAACTGTTTCTTTCAAATGTTTCCTTTTTATACATAATGTTTTGCTTCTTTCTTTGGTGAAAAACCATTGCGATTATTATGAGTTCCTTTCTCACACCATTACAACAGTGATCATATATTATAATGATATTGAAAAACGAGACTACATCAAAAGAAGGTCACTCTCATTCTTGTTTAGTTTGCCCGATTGGCTTTTTTTAAAGTCCAACTTCATGAATTTGGCCTTTTTTTTAATAGTTTGTCCTTCAAAAATTGTATTAGCCTTTTTCAAGGTGTAATATAAAGATGCACTAAAAAAAAAAGAAAGAACAAGAAATATTATATAGACTAGTGTGACCCGTGGAAATTCTATGGTGCTTTCTACAATAATATTGTTATATTTGGCATTATATTATATTATCTGTATAATTTACTGTTAATACTATTCCTTTTGAAGTAATAAATGTCAGAGAACAATTAATTTTAAAATGGGTAAAATCAAGTGTTTATATTAGCAACATCAGATTAAGCACCATCTTTACTGCTCGGAATATCTGACTTTTTCAAATGTATGTGAAAGGTGATAACATGCATACAAACAAGTCTTAACTTATAGATGTTAACTTAGTGTTGGGAGTTGATGCCAAATATTTTCTCATTGTATAAAATGTAACCAATTAACGTCAGAATTGTTTTAATTGAATTTGTTTTCTGTTATCTTCCCTTACAGAATCAACTAAGTGGATATCTTCTACGAAAATTTAAAACGAGCAATGGCTGGCAAAAATTATGGGTTGTTTTCACAAATTTTTGCCTGTTTTTTTACAAAACTTACCAAGTAAGTACAGCAAATTATTTTTAAGAGATTAACAATGAATGGATATTATTTGTATTTAAAAAAAAAATAAGGTCTTTACTTGCTTTTAAAATAGGAAAAATACACCTTATATTGCTGTATTATTTAATTAACAATACACACGGACGATAAAACGCTTTGGATAATCAGATTTCAAAGAGGGTTCAGCCTAAATTATCATATTTTAAAAACCAAAGCACTCTAAGTCCTCAAAATACAACTGTTTTGTTCATAAATGAATATCCTTTCAAATGAAATAATAATGTACATTTTATATTTTAAGTTTTAAGTAAATAAATGTAAACAATCATAAAACAGTGTTTTTGCTAAGGTTTTCTGAAGACCCGTCTCTCCACCCCCGATTTGTAAATTCTCATTCCGCATTTATATTAAGAATTTTATCATGAAATTTGGAAACTAACCACAAGAAATGTCACTTTTAATATTTTGGGGTGTCCGATATTTCGATAATTCATTTTTTTTTTTTTTTGTTTTAAAAAAAGTAAGACTTCAACATGACAAGTATTGAAAATTTTGAAAAAAGTTCTCTTCAAACACTCACTGTTAATGTTTTTACTGTTTTTATCCATTAAAAATATAATTGCATGTTTTCTCTTGTGGTAGCTAGCAATTTAAAATTATAACTGGAAAAAAAAAATCGTTTTAATTTGAGTTTGGGTGTAAGTAAGGCTGTCTTATAGTATCAGGAGCAGTGGTAGTGATAGTACAGATGTAACCAACAGACGTTTTTTTTTGTTGTTGATTTTTATTTCAAAATTTTTTTTTAATTGAAAATATGAATATAAAAAAAATGTTCTTACATGTTTAGTTTGAGCTATTTTGTTATCAGAATAGAATTAGTTTAATTAGAACTATTTGGTAATCAGAATATATAATTAAAGCAATCCCAACGAGTCCGGCGTTATCAACTTTGTCCAACGTGCAATTTCTGGTCAAATTTAAAAATATTTATAGGTTGATGAGACCAAAAAAATAAGCTTTTATCTGTTGCATTAGTTTTAATGTGAATTAAATAGTGTTTTGCTTTAAAGAACTGAAAATGTGAAATATGATTTTTTTTATTCCCATGTATGAGCGGTACTCCCCTCTTTATTTTTTATTTTTGTCTTTCTTTACAATGTTTTCAGCAGATTATGATCAAATGGACACTAACCTATCTGATTACCAAAAAAAAAAAAAAAAAAAATCAATATTTAAATATTTGTAGAGGGTGCTCAGTTTCTAGTGAAGTGAAGAAATAAAAACATCTTAAACTGAAAAGTTTATAAAAAAAAATAATGTGTCACTTGTGAACGATTTGTCAGCTTTAGCAAAAGGTTTTTTTTTTAATATTTAAATAGGTCTCTCTCTCCCTGTTCTACAAATACTTTAATGGTGAATGCTCTGACGAATTGCAAACAACTGTACCTCCTCAACAACCCCGACAAGCCATTAAGTCTCACCCCTTTACAGTAGAGATCACTAGGTGCAAGAAAGCCTTTTACTCCAATAGTTTCTTCCCCAGAACTGCAGGTCTTTGGAACTCCCTTCCGGGATTCTGCTTTCCCAACTGTGCTGATATGCAGAAGTTCAAGTTTAATGTGGACAAACATGCTTCTACTCATCTCCCTTCATAATGTCCCTGCAAATTATGTCCCTGATAGTAGCCCTCTGCTTCAAAGTGGCACTGTGCCTTGTCTGGGGTGAAAATTGAATTTTAAAAAAAAAAAAAATTAAAAAAAAAAAAGTGGGCAAAAAATATTGATATTTTTCTAAACGTCGCATATTCTGTTAGTGATGTCACTTGTTTTAAATAAATTTTATTTTTATTTTAATTCTTGTAAAGTTTTTTTATTTTAATTCTTGTAAAGTTTCACACCCCCTATTTACATAAGTTTATATTTTTAAAAATATTTTGATGTTCAAAATTTAAGACATAATATTTTCAAAAACCAATAATTATGAACCACTAACTGTAAATATATATATATAACTAGCTGTACCCTGCCACGCGTTGCTGTGGCTTAAGTTCGTGTAATGGAAAATTCTAATAAAAAGAGAAAATGCATGTTTCTTATATTCTTAGTACAGCAATCCACTCCACAAAGTTAAAAAAAAAAAAAAAAAAAAAAAAAAAAGGCGAAAATGAAAAAAAATATGGTACTCTTGCAGAATTGGATCCGGATCCTCGGGAGTTACCATCAATCATGGCTTGAGCTCGACCAACATTCAGTGGATTAAGCCGAAAGTTGCTAAACCATTGCAACGCTAAATAGTTTTCTTTTTTATTGTATTCAAAAATGCGAGTTTTTAATCAATATTTGGGGGGGGGGGGGGGTTACTATACATAGATTCAAAAAAGTTGTTCAAAAACGAATAAATGAAAGCAAAGGTAAGGTAAATTACGTTTCTATCTAACTGGATAATTTTTTAGTGTTTTTATTTAATGTAAAATGTTTAATCGGCTCAAAAACGCAGTGTTTATCTATGTATTTTAAAAAGACGAATGGTCGCGGACTCTGTTGAATACGTTAAGTTTGGGAAAATCAGTTAAAAACTATACAAAACAATGTCAGACACCTACTGATTATATGTTATTGTGACATAGGCTGACATATTCGGTGGGTTGCTGATAGTATTTTGTATAGTTTTTTAGTTTTAAATCATTTTTTCAAACTTAACATCATCAACAGTGTCCATGATCGTTTGTATTTTTCAAATACACTGATAAACACTGTTCTTCGAGCCGACTAAACAGTATAGTAAATAAAACGGGTTTGTATTACTAAACACAGAAACGAAAAAGTTGTTGAAAAATAAATATAACAAATAAATGTTATCAAAGGCAAGATAAGTTACTTTTCTACCTAACTGGATAAGATTTTAGTGTTTTTATTTAGTGTAAAATGTTTAATCGGTTTGAAAAAATGTAGTGTTTATCTGTATATTTGAAAAATACAAATGGCGGCAGACTGTTGAACACATTAACTTTGGGAAAATGAGTTAAAACTAAAAAATCTATACAAAATACTGTCAGGAACTCACTCAATATATGTTACTGTGACATAGGCAGACATGTATTCAGTGGTATCGAGATATAGATAGTTGTTTTATGCATTGTATTCTTTAGCGGCCATCTTTGTTACGCGCATAGATTTGTTTATGACACGCGCAAGCGTGTAAAAAAGACGGCTGCCAGAGATTACAATGCATTATACAAATTTTTAATATCTCGATAACTACTTATTTCTGCAAAATTTCAATGCGATTTCCGTATTCAGCATAGTCGAAAACCTACAAAAGTCGTCATTTAAAAGAAAATTGTGGAGGTGGACCTAATCTAAAAATTTACCGTTTTTTTTCATTCAATTGTAAGGTTAAAGTACAGAATAGGTACAAAACACCCTCTTCTCCCAATGTTAAGAATGGCTTTTTAAATAATAACGTTATTATTTCAGCACGGATCAATAAGTGCACGAGTACCCAATTTCTTTAAAAGCATTCATATTTTCTTATATAAAAACAAATTCTGTAAAAAAAAAAAAAACGTGCACTTTCAATCTTTGTTAAAAAAGGTTTTCTTGAAAAAAAAAACAAAAAAATATGGTAAAAAAAGCAAAGAACAAAACGTTAATCGGTATTCATGCAGAGAGTGATCCAGCCATTCTTAACATGGGGAGGGGGGTTGTACCTAATCTGTACTTTAACCTTACAATTGAATAAAAAACATATCATAAAACTTTAATTAAACATGGAAATGCGATTTAAAAAATAGCGCAGATCACTCTCTGCATTAGCACCGAAAGTACAGAATAGTTAGAAAACATCCTCCCTCCCCATGTTAAGAATGGCTTTCTAAATAATGTTAATGATTCAGTACTGTTCCTTGTCTGCTTAAGTTTAACTTTTGTTTATTAAATTGTTAGGTGAAAGTCCAGAATAGTTACAAAACACCCTTATCCCCATGTTAAGAATGGCTTTCTAAATAATAATGTCATTATTTCAGCGGGGTAGCTTCTCTTTTTTTTTTTTTTTTTTTTTTTTTTTTTTTTACAAAGGCATCACCACATTATCAAGGCCCAGAGGCCACTCAAGGATAAGGGTTAAAGAGTGCATAAGTACCATGTTTTGTTTTTAAATTGTTAGGTGAAAGGACAGAATTGTTACAAAATAACCATCACTTTGAGTTTTCTTAACTTCTTTTCTATTAACATTTTTATGACATTCTTTCTATGACATTTTTAAGGAATTGCAGCATATTTATGTGCATTTACTACAGATTATTTGGAAACCATTAATTTCTGGAGATTTCAGTAGTGTATTCTGATTCCTTGCACAAAAATACACTTATATGGCAAATTTCATTGCTCAAACTTCTGTTTTTAACTAAGGTATGAAATTTGTACTGAAAAGGTAATGCAAAAAATGTGACGAAATGCATATGGTTTTAAAAAGAGGAAAAATATCCAAATATGCGAGGCATAAACTTCCTTAATTTTAATCAGATTTAAAAAATTTCAAAAGATTCTTTCTTAGCTCATCAAGCCCTTTCTATGTATGCCATGAAATATTTTGAGTCATTTCAATTATTTCATGTGTATTGCTAATTATTTGGATTATTCAGACTACTGTTCTCATCTTGAGTGTTATTTTCACAAAAGTCTAATTCTTTTCATGGTTCCCCATGTCGTTCATGTAACCTCCAACCTCCTTCGGTTGTCGTCAAAAACTTTGGAATCTGCATGTAATTTCAAACAGAACCCTTTATTTAATCCATGAGAGTAGCATGCCCTCATTCCATCAGTCTTTAGTAATTCACAATTGTATTTTGAGCGTTACCCACATTAAAGATTGAACAAGAAGGTCAGAGGTTATATAACACTCAAGATGAGAACAGTAGTTCGAATAATACTCTCTTTAAATAGAATTACAAAATTTTGAGAAACATCCTATTTATTTTTTTCTAAAAATATATTTATGAAATAAAATTGTTAGGTAAGCAAATTGAAATTTTATTGCAAAATTTTTCTTGTTTTATAAAAAAAAAAAAAAAAACGTTTTGATGTTAACATTTTGTAATATGTAATCAAATGACTTGATACCTTGTGTGGTCTAAAAATCCATATAAATAATTATAACTAGGGATGTGATGTCTGCAGAAAAGTATTTTATGGTGAACAGATAAGCTCAACAATTAATTTGATAAGTCTAATTCTTTTCATGGTTCCCCATCCCTTTGTATTCTTTACGTAGTATATGAACATTTTTCAGGTTTACTAATTTATTTACTTTATTTAGTGAATGTGCATGCTTTTTGCATCCTTGTTAGAATTATTGACACAATGTTCAAATATCTTTCTAGGATGATTTTCCCTTAGCTAGTCTTCCACTCTTGGGTTATGCCGTTAATATACCAACAGAAGAAGACAAGATCACCAAAGATCATGTGTTTAAACTCCAATTCAAGAATCATGTGTATTTTTTCCGAGCAGAAAGTGAATATACATTTGAAAGGTAAGAACATAAGTATTAAAAAAATCTTTTTTAATATTTGAAATTTTCTTCTTTTTTTTTTTAATGTTCTCCTCAATCCTATACCAGAGTTTTTTGGGTTTTTTTTTAGATTAGATTTAAAAGGTAGCTTCATGATTTGGTTTTGACTCCATATATATATATATATATATATATATATATATATATATATATATATATATATAAAAATTCGTATTCCTGTCTGTTTGTTTGTTCACAATTTGATTAATATATACAAAAAGGTCCATTACCTTAATGTTTCATTCATTTCTATATATAGTATTATTCTTGCAAAATATACAGTTCAGAGGTGACGTCATTTGCATATTACATTAAGAAAAATTGATTTTATTAAATAGCGTTGTGTTAGTTATTGTTTATAGTGAGAGAATTGTTTTAAGTGTTCTATTTAAGTTTATTTAAATTTGATTTGTATTGATAACATATTTAATTTAATTTATTTTTACAGACATCGATTTTTTTTTTTTTTTTTTAATAAAACGGTTTCAGTTATTTCCCCTGGATGCTAACTTTATTCTTTTTGTTTTCTTTTTCGGTGGATAATCAAACTAAAAATAATTCACACAAACCTTCAAGCAATATTTTTGGAATCAGTTCAAATAAAATAATTTCCGTGATTTCACAATAAACAAACAATCCAATTCAACTACGATTGTAGCCACTCAAAAAAACTTTCATTTACGTTTTTTTTTTTTTGCCAGGAGGGGGGAGGGGTACATTTTCATATTTTCATTTTTTCTTTTATTGGGGTAACGATGGAGTTGATATTTGATAATGAAAAACTGCTCAATAGTATAGCAGGTGTGGCCAAACCAAACTTCATGTCGACCCTGGCAATGCTGGGTATCCATGCTAGTCTATTATATAAATCTCACCTTTCTGTTTAAATGTATGTATGTTTGCCTGAAACTTTCGACAGAGGTGACGGATTTTCACAAGATTGGTATCGTTTTGAAGATAGACTATTCGGACAACAAATATCGAAAAATTGGCCAAAAACATTAATTCCTTCACCCTCAACTGGGCACTTTTCTACAAGGATGGGTCGCTTTTTTCGCCAATATTTTCGAAAGTTATCCTGTCTTTTCGATAAACTAGCCTTAATTTAAACCTTTGCCACTTCCAGTTTGGCGATGAATGCAGCTGCTAAGACGTCACATTTCTTTTTTTTTCAAATTCTTTACTTCTTTCACGGTACGGGATCGAGCCTGCCTGCTTACTAGCAACACACACCTCCAAACACCAGGGCACCCAGGCTAGTAATAATATTAAATGTCATTCATAAGGACGTCATATTCATATTTCATTAAAAAAACAAAAGTAATCGTGTTTCTGCAGTATAATGGGAAATCAAACAAATGCATTTAAGGTAAAAACACTATGTACTTATGTGTCATGTTGAAATAAGTAAAAAAAATTCATAAAAATGATCGCGTAGAAGATATGCTCAATCATTTTCTTACAAAAAAATCATAAATACTACCAGTCCAACATTTTCTAGTTTGAAATGGTGGATTTTCATGGAAAGCAAAGGAGGTAAGTCAAAATGATAGATCATACTTACCTCCTTTGGATTTTGTAAGTTCTTTAAAACATCTCTATAATTCAATAACTTTTATTTTTACTTGTAATTTGTTTTCTACTGAATCAATTTTTGGAATTTATACTAATTTTAACATTATAGTGTTTTTATCTGAAATACATTTTTTTAATTCCATTAAACTGCAGAAGTAATAAGCAAAAAGAAATAAAATAATTGGTTTTTTTTCTTTAATTAAAAGATTCTGTTAAAATAAATCAAAGAAAATCAAGAACAATTAGTTAATATAAAATTAAAAATTTGACAGGGTCTGTGAGTTTTTTTGTTTTTTTTTTTTCACTCTACAAGCTTGGTTTGGATGTCAGCAGATGAGCACGTTTGCATTTTGTTTTCATTCCAATGAGTTTGGATCAGACAAAAATGTAATTTTTTTTTTTTTTTTTTCCAGATGGGTTGAAGTAATCAAAAGTGCTACGAGCAGTGCCCGCAGATTCCGCTTGTTCAGTCGTCTAGAGAGTGACCAGCAAGCCGAGAGATCATCGTGAGCAGAAGAAACATTTCTCCCCACCCTTATCAAATGGGAGAAGGCAGACCCAGCATCAGTGGATGGATCTTAGCTGCTACACTTCCTTCTTTGCTACTAAAATCTTCAAGATAGGACTTTTGGAAAGGAAATGGTTTCATTTTTTTATCAATATAAAAAAGGCTATGTGAATAATAATAAAAAGTGTCATCTGCTACCAAATCTCTAGAGATGTTAAAAAAAAAACAAAAAACTGGCATTGATTTTTATGGAAATGGAAGTCAACGAGAGAAAGAAACAAAACATTTGAAACCAGACTGAATTTACTCTATTCTTTGTAAAAGGCTAAGATCTCTATTTCTTTCTCCCACTCTCTCTCTCTCTCAATACTGCAACATTTGTGCTCATGCCTTTTTCATTTTGTAGCAGAAGAAACTTTTTAAAAGGAAAAATGCCCACAAATTAGGCATACATCAAAGAAATGTTAAACCATCACTTGTAACAAACGAATCATTTTTTTTACTGAATTTTAATAATAATATTATTACATTTATTACAAATACATTTTTGTTCTTTGTTTTATTTGCTTTTTATTGGATTTTTAGCAATTTTCTTTTAATCATTTCAAAGTTAATGTTCTTTTGTTTTTTTCAAATTTGCTAAAATGTACTTAGCAAAATATTCCTTAAGTGATGCTTTCATTATTCATAATATTTTTATGCCACAAGAAATTCAAATGTTTTGATTTCATACAGTCTCATTTGATAATTTTGTTGTGTTGGAAACAAAGCTATTTATGATACTTGCATACCAATTGGAATTCATTGGTTATATATTTTAACCCATTTATATTGAGTTATGAAGAATGAACTGAACATTTTTACTATAACTCGTTGCGATATTGACAAAAGATCTTGTTCTTTATTAAGATCACCATGTCTCGTGTTAAATCTTGTTAAAAGATAATGCTTAGACATTTTTACCCACATTCAATTCAGTCAAAAAAACTAAACATTTATCTCCATTTTATTATTGACAATTGCAAATTTAAAATTGAATATTAATTCCTGATTCTTTTTTGTAAAAAAAAATTAAGTATTATTATTATTATTACATGGAAGAAATTTTAGATTATTTTCCCAACTTTTAGAACCAATTACAAGAAAAAATTCCAAATTTTAATGGAAATTTAAAAATGGCTTTGAACTATGGCAACCTTTTTTATTAACTATTGAAAATGTATTGTATGGACTTCTTATCAAAGAAGAGTATGTTGAATAACCAGTTAAGACAAAATCAAAACCCATTAAGCAGTGAAGAAAAACCTTTAAGATGCTGTTAATAAAATGTGACTTTTTTTTTCTTTTTAATTGATTATATATTTGTTGTTGGATTGCATAATTATTTCTAAAATTAGGCTCTTACAGAAAAAGGACACATGAAACTGGGCTGATGGGATTAGAACTTGGTACATCTAGGTAATCAGTCTGCATTGGTAAGCACCTCACCATAGCCACCTTCTGACAAAATGTAATAAGAGATAAGAAAAGCAAGTTAGTTACATTATGTTAGAATAAGTCTAAACAACCTCAACGAAAACACAATTGTCTAAAGCTGTCTAATATTCCAGAATATTGAGATGGAATGGCAGTGCTAAAAGCTTTCTAAACAAGCATGTTTTGGCAGTTGAACAAAGAGGATGATTACATGTTGATGAATAGTTAAGTAAACTCCTTACGCAGAAAAAAGGAAATCAAAAGTGGTTTATGTTGGTCTTTTGTATGTGTGTGCAAAAGTTGACAAGTGATAAGAGAGTTCATCAGTTATTAAGAAAAATGCAAACTAAACATGTAATAGTGCACTAAAGTCTTTTTAATAATTATGTTATGGTTTAAAATATAAAGACAAACGTTGTACTAGAAGAAACTACTCACACAAATGTCAACACATGGCTTGTCAAGTGACAGAATCAGGGCAAAGAAAAGTACAAAACGTGGGTTTGAAGAAGTTGCTTTAAGAAGGATGTATTGAGGACAGTTTAACAACTGCGAGAAAACATCAAAATTGTGAATTATGATTTAAGTGAAGAGGAGTTCTGTCAGTTTTCCTTTTAGAATTATCAAGTTGGTACAAATTACAGGATCATTGAAGACAGATTCTGCCAAAAAACATTTTGGGGGGGGGCACACGTCAAAATAGGACATACTAAAATTGCACATAACTTGAAATATAAGATACCTTGGACTCGTTTCTACTTCATATTTTCTGACTAGTCACTAGCCAACATTTAATACATAATCCAGACACTTGCAATTGTTTTAATACTTGCTATTCTATCTTTATCAGTCTTTGTTTTGTTTTTTGTCTTTGAGGCTAATAATAGACTTATGCAAATAGTGATGAAATGTTAATATTTTTACACTTTTTATCTCAACACATTTTATCAACTGTCTTCCATTCTTATAAAAATTTGACTTTGTCGATTTCTTTTATTCTGATTATTTGACATTTTTTGATGAAGCTTTCACAATTTATATTTAAAAACTGTTGCAATTGTTTCATACCATTTTTATTATTTTACCTATAAACAATTACTTGCATTATAATTAATTGTTCATATGGTCATGATTTAAAATCATCTCATCTAGTTTTTTTTTTTAGTTTTTCTTTTAGATTTATTTCAACACGGTGATGAATTTGTATATTTTTGTTCCCCCTTTTTTAAAACCAGGTTGATGTGCAAGTTTGCTGTAAACCAGTCCATATACATATGTAGTTCTTCAAATCCCAAATAATATTAGGTTTGTGCAAAAATAATGTCGTTTTTTACATTCAACTACATGTCAAAAAACGACATCCTTTTTGCACCAACCTAATATCTTGGCACATTGAGAAATCTTCCAGAGTGTATGCGTGTGTGTGAATGTGTGTGTATATATATATATATAAGATTCTTGTTAGAAAATTATATACTTGTTTATATTTTTAACACAATTTATTGTACTCTAGTCTTTAGCATGCTAATAAAAATTATATTTCTTAGCTGTTAAAAAATTAAGTAAAAAAAAAGTTGAATATTTTAATTTTCATATATATATATATATATATATATATATATATATAAACAAACTGCTATCAAGAATCGTGAATGTCAATGTAATTAAAGAAATAAATTGTAAGATGGCCAATATCATGAAATTTGGAATATAGGCTTTTGTCATTTATTTATTATATGCTCTGTACTTACATTGAGCTTCATAAATTAAGTATTAGTATATAAAAAAAGGGTGGAATATAATTGAAGAAAAAAATCATACTTCCACAGATGTATGTATGTATATATATATATATATATATAAATAATTTCAAAGGAAACATGTAAGAATATATAAGATCTTGTAGGATATTCTATTCAGGTATTGAGGTATAAGTTTGACATAATAATTCTATTGAAATTAGAAGGCATATAAAGAAAAATGATAAAATTAATAAAAGCTATAATTACTAAAAAAAAAAAATAAGATGGAGTCCTTAGGTTTAACTATGTTACTACAGAAGAATAAGACATTCAAAATTTTAAATACTGTACATAATATCTTTCCTTGCACAACTATGCAATTAGATTTTTTTTTTTAATGTGATAGATTTTGGAAAAATGACTTAACTTTAAAATAGCAATAGTAAAGAATACTATTTAAGAAAAAATAACTATGAATTTACAATATATATTTGAAATATTTAAGAGAATTTGATTTTTATATTCCTATTATATCTTGTGAGATTTTAATTTTTTTGTATATAGTTAAAATGAGATTATTCAAGATAAGAGCTGTTCAAAGGGGGATAATAAATAAATCAGAACTGCTTTCAAAGGCATTGAACAAAAATGGATTTTGTACTCCGTAAAGACTCGTTTGAGAGAGGGGGGCAGAAAATTGTTGTCTGTTAAAATTTTGGATACTGTTTGAAGAAAAAAGACTAAGAAACAACTACCTTGATTTGAAATGAAGATAGTTCCAAAATTCTGATTATTTCTCATTCTTCCTTTTTGTTGTCGTTCGACATGAATAAATTGATTTCTGAATCATACAATATTAAAAAAAAATATCTACAGAGTTCATTTTAGTAAATTATCTCTCAAAGGAGTAATGTTAGAAACATGTTTGATCTGATTGATCCTCTTGTGAGTTGGTCTCTACACAGATGATTCCAATAAAATCTTAAGTCAAACTTCCAAACTTTTAAATGAAAAAGTGACATTTTCTCTCACTCAACATTGTGTGGACAGAAAATACTTTCTGCATCTTTTACAAACATTGAAAGTATTTCATCAAATATATTATTTCGTCGTTATGTCTCATTTTAATTGAATTCTAACATTACTCCTCATAAAGGTTTAAAGATTTTCGATTCTTCAGAATTTCTCCTATATTAAAAAAACAAAAATAAAGAAAAATCTGTATGATGTATGTACCCATGATGAAATGAAAATATATTCCAAAAATCACGTAATTTATCTTTAAACAAGAAAATCAAATTTTATTAGAATGGCTGTCTTGTCTGTCATTCTGAAAACGAAGGGAGATAACTCAATAATTCAAGCTTGCACAATTTATGTTGTAATGCCTACAAATTCTCATTAATCACTTTAAATGATTTTCCTTACAAAAATTAAACATACATGATCAATTTACATGCTTTCTGGAATATGATATTTTCGTTTTGTCACAGGTACATATATCATAATTTTTTTTTTTTTTTTTAAATATAAGGGGGAATTCTGCCAAGAATCAGATTTTCTTAAGAAATAAATTTTCTAAGAAATAAATGAAGATTCCATCCTTTGATTGATATTTATTAGATATTTTAAATTTAATATTTTTCCAAATAAAATTCTTTGACTGTTTAAATCGAAAGAAAAGTTGACAAATATTATGTTGATAGTTTTTTAATGCAGTAGGTCCTCACAACTAAAGTGTCATTATCTAATAAAATGTTAAGTTGCAGAGCTAAAAACAGTATTCAATAATAAGTGTAAAAAAAATCAGTCGTTTTAAAAAAGTCTGATATCTTTTGTAAAAGAACTAATTTCTGTAAATTATGTTGAAAATGAACAACAAAGAAAAACCTAGTAATCATAGTAATTTTAACTAAGTATTCACAAAATCCGTAAAAAGAAAGCAAATTCTATACTGGCCATGATTCAACCTCCATAAAACCACCATGTGAAATATAGATGTAACAATTAAATTCAGTCTGTAAATGATTATATTATTGTTTTTTCTTTTTGGTTGAGGAGGTGAAAAGATTTAGTTTTGTTTAAATATGCCAATGTTGTGTAAATGTCTAAAAATCGGAATTTAATCACGATTTAAAGGAGTAATCACGGCATGTTGGGAAGAAAATAGGATAGAACACAGTCATTAGCAAGTAATGACACTTTTTTTTTTCACTTACAGGATAAACATCAAGTTAACTTATTGTTATAATCAAAATTTTGTTACTTATGATATTTGCGATAAAAATTGTAAGGAAGGAATCAGCTATTATGTAATTTGGCTGAAAAATCAGCTATGTAAAATAAATCACCAATTTTATTTTTTATTAATATTAGCATTTATTTATTTTCGGTCATAATTGAAAATGATTTACATATTATCAGTTGTCCAAGCTGGACTAGATCTTCATGTCATAGGAATCCAAAGATTCTGTTGTTGCCATTGGTTTTCCCAAAAAATATTTTTTAGTTTGAATTCTTTCTAGAAAGACATCAGAAATTATGGGAGGGATCACGTAAAGGTTGCCAACATCCTAAGTGAAAGTGATTTTATAGAACAAACTGGAAACACCCAGGTCGTCAGTCTATGCCATTAACCACTTGGCTACCATCACCTCTCGCTGGACTAGATAGTTTTTTAATAAACTGTAGCAAAGTACATTATTGCAGTGTCAATAACATGGTACAATGATAGCAAATGAAATTTGGCTAGTCAGAATCAAAATTTGATATGTTAGATTAAATGCTATTTAGATTCAACTTTTAAAATCTAACAAGATAGATGTATGTATATGTGTATATATATATATATATATATATATGTAATATAAATAGAATTACAAATATCTTCAAGATAATAAAAAGCTCATTATACTAGATAGTCATTAAAGACAAGAAAAAAAATGGTGACAATAAAATTGAATAAATTACACTATTAATCCATCAAATTCAAACAATATAATTTATATTATACAGGGTGACCAAAAAAAAACAAAAGCTAAATGGAGGCCACCTAGAACATATGCTGTAGAATGGAGAAAAAAGGTCAAAGACCCTAGTGTTTTGATGTGATGTTTTGAATATAATAAACTAGTTATGACCAAAGTTTCATTTCATTCGGACAAAACACTAAGAAACAAGGCCTAATTAGAGTTGGGGCCCGTTTTTTTTGGGGGGGGGGTCAACCTGTATATGTAATACACAATTTAGTTAAAAATTCAATAATTTACAAAAATTTAGATAATTTATCACTTTTTTTCATGCTATTTTGCAGTTAGATATGACATGTAAACTAAATTTCATCAAAGTTGAATACATTGACCTTATAAAAATGATCACCTTTTCATCTTCTGTAATTTGATAGAAAAATTATTTTTTAAGTTTGTTATATTAATGATGATGCAAGAAATTTTTCAATTTTAAACGACTTAATGACATACATTTGATTAAAATATTTTAACTTTCAAAAGAAAACATTTTTTTTATTCAGAATGGAAAATGATGTCCTAATTCATTCAAATCATTAATAATTTCTTTTCATGTAACAAAACTTTAATAATTTGTCCTTTGATGACAATCTGTTTTTGGTAGAATACGCTATGTTTTCTTTTTTTTAAATTCTGTAGAAAATCAATTTGTTCAATAGAAATTATTTTTAAATTCAGTTTCAGATATATCATTCATTATATATCACATTTCTGACCGTTTTAATGCCAAATATGTAATTTAAAAAAAATCTGTTAATGCTTTGTAGATGAAGTAATGAGTTAATTTTGAACTTGTAAAACAAACATTTCTATGCATTATTATTTTTTTAAATTTCAATTTTAAGTTTTCAAAAAAAAAAAAAAAGAAAATGTATTTTTTGTTACTGAACAAATTTATTAATATTCAACCTCCATAAATCAATCAAAATGAACATTTTTTTGAGCTAATTCGGTATTTACCTGAAGTCCTTGTTTTTTGCCAATGTGATAAAAGGACACATTAAAAAAGGGAAGATCTATCTGTTGAGTATCTCTTAAATATATATCTGTGCCCACCCCCAACGGAACCAGAAGTTATTGAACGAATTATCAAACATGTGATAATCAAAGGATTTTTTTACCTTTGTATTTTTCTTAAAACTAATGTTATTTCTGTGGCCAGGTTACTTTTTTGCTCCAAGTTTAAGGAAATAAAAAGATTTTCCATTTTGATTATTTACAATTTGGCCAATATATGGAATAGCTCTAATAGTTGGCCTAATGACTGCTGTGAAAACATATTGATCAATTGTTATAGATTTTTTTTAATTCTCATTCTTTTCACTTTTGTTTTAACTAAGAGATCGATTCTACAATATAATCCATGTTACATTTTCTTCTCCTTCTATATTGAATGTTTTTTTGCTTGTAAAAAAAATATATAAGTATAGAAAAATTGACACCAAACTGCCACCTTGTTAAAATGGAAGAATACATTTCAACAAAAAAAAAAAGATCAAAATTGTAAATCATTATGTAAGAATGCACTTTCGCTTGACACATGATAAATGTTTTTCCATTTTAAGTCTGTAATTTGAAAAATATTTTTTACCTATGATTTTTTTAATTCTGTGTAATCTTTAAGCTGCTAAGTATAACACAAAACATCACTTTTCTATAAACTACTACATTTAATTTTTATAGGCAGTTCTAATTATTTACAAGGAATAAAAATCAAGGAAAATGATATTCGGAAGAGATTTTTCAAGTTTATTGATTTTATATTAAAAAATTCTAATTTATTTATCGGAAATGACAGAATTATCATTTACTATTTGCATATGTAAGTTTCATTAAAAAAATTTTTTTTTTTTTTTTTTTTTAGATTTTAATTTTGGATTGATTTTTAGGTTTCTCTTATTGTTTTTTTACATTTTTGCAGTATTTGATTAGATTTTCATTAACAATGCAATAATCACAAAATTTATCAACAATTGCAAGATGAAAGTTATGATTAATATGGATAATAGATATTGCTCATTATCACCTTATTTATTTATTTTTTTGCTGAATGGCTCATCATTTCTGATTCACTCATTTCTGTAATATCTAAGTGGATCAATTTATGCTTTCTTTAATTCCTGATTTGATCACTTTTTCAATTGTTATTGGATAGACCATTTTTTTTTTTTTGTTTCATTTATATTTCATCTCCGGAAGTCGATAATTTCTTACATTTATCTTTTAATTTTAAGAATAATTTACATATTTGCAACCTTCATTTTGAAGGATGGTTGGAAATAGAATCGCTTCCATACGTTAATTTTTAATCCATACTTTTATGGGAAGGGGTGGGGGTTACAAGTTAAAAAAAACAATTTCTATTTATTGATGTCTAATCAAATATTGTTTACTAGCAGGGCTATCCGACGTTACCAGGAGCAAAAGTGTAACATATTTTTATTAAAAATTCTCTCTCCACTTTTCTCTATCCATCTAGGTTTCTCTACCTAGCCCATTCCTTTTAGCTGGGCCCTATCCACACACAGACAACTCTCCTTTATACAATAGACTTTGCCGAGTCATAAAATATGCATAAATATTATATTTTAATTAATAAAGAAACTGAGATATATGTACATGCAAGTATTATATTTTTTTCTAAACAATTCACTTCATGTAAGTCAAAAAAAAAAAAAAATACTCAAGCTGAGATTGAAACCAAAACCTAAAGATAGTGAGCCAAGTATGATACAATTAGGTCAGCTTGACACGTTCTATACAAGGTGTTTTCAAACTATTTATCTTTAGAATAAGTAATCTGTAATGTGAACTATTCACGCATGCACATTCATGAAACAGTTAGCAAAGATATAAAAATGCAATAACTCTTTTGTACCAATTTTTCAATTTTTACCTCATAGCAGCTTTTTTTTCCAGAGAAAAACTGATTAAGAAATTTTCCACATGTCTGACTACCCTATATACAAAATTTCAAGTCTGTAAATCAAAAATCGTTGAGTATATAGGTTGAGAAATGTTCTCACAGACAGACACATTCTCACTTTTATAGATATACTAGATTAATCAAGTAATGAGTCGGCATTTTCTTTCCAAATTAGTAAACAACAACACTAAGAAACAAACCCTCTCTGGCGGAACCTGACCTAGTTAACCCCAAGAAAATTTTTTTTAATTTTTCTAAATTTTAGATATTATTCATCCAAGGCAACATGGATCAAGAATATATCAATTTTGTGGGTGTTTGTATGTCCCGCTAAAAGTAAAAAAACTACAAAACAAACATACACAAAAGCAACTGCTCTTCATATAATAGATTTCTAATCAAAAATTTTTGTTTTGGTGTGAATAATACAATCATGTGATAAAAAGTAAAGGAAATGCATTTCAACAATCAAGAATGAATAAATTTTCTATTTCATATATGTTTCATTTAATTTCCATGATGTATTCTTAGGTTCTTTTTTTATTAAAACAATATATACATAAATTTGAACATGTTATATTTATATAATAAATTATAAATCTTCTCTATATAAATAAAATGAACTCATTTTTTCCCATGTGAGTTTGACCTTAATAGGATTAAAAATCAAGATATTACATGCAAATGTAATGTGCACAAACTGCAGCACAGGATCTGAGGTGTGCTATAGGCCTATTACCCTTACACTTCCTCGATAACCATACATTCCTATATTTTTTCTGGTGAGAGTTCACTGTCAAAATCAGTTAGATTCAATGGAAGTTGCAAGATCTTTTCTCTTTATTAGATTCCTCCTTTCCCGCTCCCCATTTACACTGCATTGGATGCGTTCACAAGAAACAGTACAAGGAAACACCGGTTTGGAATCTTACCTGGTTATTTATGCCGTTTTTTTTTTTTTGTTTTTTTTATCTTCTTTCCCTGATTTATGCTTTCTGTTTTTACCCTAAATAAAATAAAAATACAAAAATATAAAAAGAAAACGCGATTATTATTATTGTTTTCTTTTTGCCTTTTTTTTTTTTTTTTTAGTTAGTGTAAGACGCAACCTGCGGGACTAACCAGTTCTTACTTCCAATTTTAACGACTCTAACCTTGAAATATAACTATACCTTTATTTATTATTGCTTGCAAGTAAACATTTATTTTTACACAAAGAATTAATTCTTTACTGTTTATTATTACAACGCAACGATATCGTGAATTCACTTGCATTACACTTAAATTAAAATTAAAACAAATAAACTCATTTAGAATTCGAGAAAGCAAATTCAGTTATAATTCGTTCGCTGCGGAATTGATATTTGACCTAATTCACTTTTTAGTTAATTCATCACGTTTTTTTTTTGTTTGTTTTTTTTTTTTCTTTGCGTTTCCGCCTCAATGATTCTGAGCAGCCCTGTCAGTATTCCCTGGCAGAAGTGCCTCATACGATTACTAATAAAGTCCTTTTCAAAGAAAAGTTGAAACTTAGGAGGGTGGACGTCCTGAAATTGAACAGAACCACACCTCAGCCAGACAGCAACAAAGTCACTGTTGAACTGATTGTCAAAAATGTCTGAAATTAGTTGGTTCAACTTATTCAGGTAATTACTTAAGAGCTAATGGTTTAAATTTCACAAAAAGAAAAATAACTTCTAAGCATATTTAAATATTCTATGAAAGTATGTTCTTCTTTCCAGTATTACGAAATAAAGACAGAAACTCTAAACATTTTCTCCAACAGTTCAAAAAACTGTAATCATCTTTTATAAAATAATTTTTCGAAATATTTATGTGATAAAATGAAATTCATACAAATGTTATTAGGTTCTTTGCTTTTTACATTGAGAATCTCAGATCCTGGTAGAATAAAAGTTTAGCCTCTCATAGATAATTTACTGATCTAGCCTTCAGAACAATTCTTGCATAAGTCTAGACATCAGCCTTCAAAGATTAACTAGCTGAACTATTTTTCTAAAATGTTTTTTTAGTATATTTTTCATATGAAGAGTGCAACATACAAATATTTCAGATTCTAACCTTAAAATTACAGTTTAAATATTTTTTTGTGAATTCATGGGTCTGCAAAATATCAATATTTTATCATTATCTTCTATCTGTGTGTCCTCCAAAACTCCCAAAGATATACCAACAAATTATACATATACTTTATCAGGTTTTGTTAAGCAATTTACTGTAATATTCATTCAGTAGTGATCACCTCAGATTAAATTAATTCATTAAAATGAAAGAAAAATTTTAGATACTCTTCATGCTAAACAATAAATATAAAATTATTTTATTTATCTTTTTGAAATAATTTTCAATAAACAATAAACAGTAAAAATGTTGCCAATTTCCGTTGCTTTTCTACTTGGTTAACTGTTTCTAAATTAGTTTTATTTTATTCAAAAAAACACAGTTGAAAATGAATTGTATTTCTCAAATTTTCATTATTGACGAATCAGTTTTTGAAAATTTCATCAAATTGTAGCATTCTTCGTGGTAGAGTAAAAAAAAAACTTTAATAGAGAACAAGAGTAAAAAAAAAACTTTAATAGAGAACAAGAGTAAAAATTTTTAAGTGAATAAAATCCAATTTCTACATGTTAATATTATTTATGATTTTACATAAATAATGTCTAATGGTAAGTTTGTGACTGCATGATAAAAAATGCATCATTCCTCATGTGAAATAGTTATACTTTTTGTAGAATTTTATGTTAAATTAATAGTTTTTTTTTTCTTTTAGGTTTTTTATTTCACATTTGAGACCATTAGTTTCTATGTCTAAAAATTAAAAATAATGGTGGTCTCATTGAAGCCAGTCAAGCCTTCATAATCATGGAAAAAACAAATTAAACAAAATATAAGTAGAACATTACATTTCGCACAATTGGTGTCAATAATTGAATGTGTTCTTAGCAGTATTTTGTTTGATTTTTGAGCGATTATCACAGAGCAACCGGAGTTTTCCCAGAAAATCTGTTCTGTTAGTTTTTTACTTATATCATGTTTAATGTTTGTACAAAATTTCAAAAAATTCCAAGGCCTAGTTATTGAGAAAAGTGCAGACAGACGAAGGGACAAGGACGAATTTACAGGGCCACTCTCCTTTTGTCAGAGGGACCAATTAAAAAAAACCTTCAGTTTCTGTCATCATTATCAAAGCTTTAAACAGAAATGTTAGAATATGAGTAGAAAATGAGTTTACGAACAAAGGAAAAAAATGACAATTCAATTTCTTTAGGTTGTGTGACTTGAGAAAAATGTATTTAAAACAAAAACAGCAAAAAAAAAAAATTATTCAACCATCTTGACATTAAATACTAGATATCAAATACTTATTTTACAAAATGAAAGCTGGTTTTGAGTGACCTTCAAAAACTGGTTCATTCCAGTGTGCGTATTGTGTCTGGGTCTTATTAAATAACTAGGAAAAAAAAAATCTTGTAATGGAATGTGTCTATTCAAGATAAATAGGTGATCTTTTTAAATCATTACCCACCAAATTTGTTTGGAATGTAGTTGATTAAAACTGCTTTTTTCTTTCTTTGTCATCTGGAAGTCAACCATGTCACTTTCTCTTGTAATTTTTCACAATATCAACAAAGTATGAATGAATAGCCTCTGTGTGTCATGTTATACCTCTCAAATATTACTTTTGCCAATAACTACTATTTGCCTTTTTTTCTTCGGACTGTCATCATAATCCATTTGTCTCTGTTCTAAAATGATATAACGATATTTTAATAAACACCTATTGCAAATTAGAAATGCAGGTGTAAAATAGGAACTTAATAGAATTGTATCTAAAAAATAATAACAACCTAATAAATGACAATTACATTGTCACTAAGTATTGTGTATATATACATTACAGTGGTCATATTTCAACTGATTACCATATATATGTAGTGATATCTAACCGATGTTGGTCTGGAGTATATAAACATTTGTTTTTGTTTATTACTTTTGTTTTTATTAATTATGAGCTTTTGCGTATTTACATTTTTTGTTTTTTTTATATGGCATAATGAAAGAGAATCCAACAACTATATATATCACTTTCAATCATTTTGACAAATCATTGACTAACGCTGAACTTCTAATAAATGACCCCCCCCCCTCATACAAATATCAATTGTAAAGTAATAATCTAGTAATCTAGACATTATCGAAATATGTGCTATTAATTATCTTAATTTAAACAAAGTATTACCGTTTTTTTTTTGGGGGGGGGGTACAAAAAATTAAAAAGGAAGTGGTATTATGAAATAACAAAGGGAGATAACTTAATTATTTAAAAAAATATATTTATCTTTCTTAACTCCAAAAAATAGGGATGTTTACCTGAAAGTTTCTCTTGGAATATAATATGTAATCAATGAAATGGTTTCAATTACTTTTTCATTTTGTGTTATTCACAAACAGATTGAAAAAAATAATCCAAATTTCACTCACAAGGTAGAGTCAAATATTGGTTTGACTAAAGCCATGCTATTGAGGTCTAAGTTGTCCAGAAATCCACAAAAATAACTTTATATGCTGCAGGGGGTAATTTAAAGATGTGTGAGGGTGGTGAATATAAACATAAGTTTACAACAAACACAATTATATATTATTTGATTAATTGGAATGTTTATTGAGATGAGTATTATTTATCTATTTATTTGCAGACTATTATCCCCATCTTTCTTAGTTGTTGTTTCAAGACATTTCGGCCAACTATTCCTCTGGCCTTCTTCAGGTGGTTACTGTGATAGGATAGGAACTCTGAATCTCCTAACTGCATTCTCAACAATTACTACCTTCCATAGTTGTTGTCGTCTCCCCACGTTTTGGCCAACTCATCCTCTGGCCTGCTTTGGGTAGGATTTAAACCGCTATCTTCAGACAATGCTCACCTGGAACAATAGAGATTCGACGTTTCTATCGACTGCGCCATGGACCATGGGCAGTTAGGTGATTCAGAGTCCCTATCCTGTCATGGTAATCACCTGACGAAGGCCAGAGTAATAGTTGGCCGAGACATGGTGAAACAACAACTAAAAGATGAGGATAACAGTCCGCAATAAATAGATGAACACAATTATATTTTAGATTAGCAATTACTGATAATCTGCTCATTGTTCACTATTGATGACAGTCCTATCTCTGCTATGAAATAAGTCTTCATATTTCCAATCCTTGTTTTAATGGTCACAATGCGCAAAAAATATGATAGAGGACATACATCACATTTTTAATATCACCCGCACTGAAACGTTACAAGTGAATTTTACCCTTTTTTTTTTTTTTGTTTTTAGATGTACAATCATACTACTTCAAAAGTTCAGAAATATATTTTCTTATTTAGTACATAGTTTGTATAAACTCATGCTATGATACTTGCAAAGGAAAATTAGATAAAATAATGAAGGCAAAGTGAAAACTACAAAAAGTATAGCATATTTGTGCGCAAACAAAATGGGCACACGTTTATGTATAAAAAAAAAGAAAATGTATTAATAGTTAAGCTAAATAATATGAAAGCAAAAAAAGGGGTGTATCAACTGTAGAATAATGAAAAGGGAATCTGTTAAAAGATTTTATAAACAAATATGGAAAATCGCGTTGCCTGTAAGTAAACTATGTTTAGGTAATTTCTGATATCTAAGTAAATGGTATATTTGATTTTAAAATGTGAACTAGACAACAGACCAAGAAAATAGTTACCAGGCCAAGTTATTTGCATTTTTGGTGCACTAAGAAAAACTTATAACTAGACTGTAGAAATCAAATTATTTTAACTAATATGCTATGCTAAACAAATAAGTATTCAACACAAATGTAATTGTTTATCTGATAGCTAAAATACAACAATAAAAAAAATATTAATGGCCGAAGATGTTTTTTTTTTTTTTCAAATGCCTCAATTTTATCAAATTTCTGGACTGGAATAAGTATTTTTTAAAGAAACTAAAGCAAAATACATATATGCAAAGAATATGATGAAAGGATAAAAAATTGCTTATTAGAATCAAATATCGATCTGTTTGAAGGCGAAAATCCATCTGAATCAATTTTGTTTAATTAGATTTCATCCAAATATATTACAATTTAATGTAACAAAATTAGATGGATTTTCAGAAAAAAAAGAATTATTATTAATTGAAACATAGTTAAGAATCTTTACCTTTGATGTAAATTTATGGCAAATATTTTACCAATCGATATCAGGTAAATCTGTAAAAGAATAATGAATAAAATCAAATTATTTGATTTTTGGTAGAATTTTGAAAATTGATTCATTTAATTTTAATATAATATGACATAATTTCATTTTTTAATGTCTAAAATTTTTACAAACATAAATATTTTTAAATAGATTAAATTTTACATTAGATTTTTTCAATTTTTCTCTATAATATGGTCTGTTTAATTATTTTTATTATACGAGTTCTTAACCTGAATTTTTGTTGGGATGGAAGACAAAAAAGGAGAAATTTGGCCTATTGCTATGGTTCAAATAGTTTTAGTATTCCATGTTTACGTTTATTTTAAACAGCAATTAGTAAATGTGGCACGGCTTATCTGATCAAAGTGTCATAAAAAAAACCTCCAACATCTTAAAGATTTTTTAGTACATTTAGAAAACTCTAAAAAAAAAGGAAAATGTTCGAGAGTTTTTATTTTAATTTTTGCTTTTCAAAATAATTATCACCAAGTTTGCTTGATTCCTAATTTTCTGTTCAAAAGTCTCCAAATTTTTGGTTCATTTTTATGTAATGAATTGAAACGCAAAATTCTGCAGAGAATTTTACTATAACATATTTTTTGTAAAACTTCACAAATGCCGAAAGTTTGAAAAACCAAAACAAATATAAAACTGATGAATGATGAAAATGTTTATGAAAGGAAAATGGTTGTGGAATATTGTATGGCTTTTATTGGAAAAGACACAGTTGTGTGCATCTATAAAGGGATCTACTTGATGATGATGATGATGATGATGATGCAGTAGTATCTAATCAAGTTCCGGCTGGGTTTCTTCTTTTATTTTCTAAACTTAATTTTTTTTCATCTTTCTTCATTGATAAAATACTTATCAAAAGTTTACAGCTATTTAACATCAATTCCTTTTACCCCGTTGTTTCATTCTATTATTTCTTCTTCAACCTACCTCATCTAAACACGTAATGGACTTTTCTCTTTTTGCTCAAGAAATCATTGTGTCTACATTTTTTTTTTTTATAGAAATCGCTCCAGACAAGGCATAAAGCCACTTTTAATGTAATGTAAGGAGCTAAAAAACGCCAAGGATAAGTGCTGACAGATTTCGACTTAAAAAAAAATAAAAAATAAAAAAAACAGCAATTCTTCCCCCTTTGTCGGAAACATAACTCAAAGAACATAAGGACTAAAAGACAAAATAAGAGAAGCGAGTGTTATGAGGATGATAAAAGTAAAACTATGGCCCACTTTTTACTCTCCTTCCTTAATATTTTGCAACTGGTTGATAAGATAGAAATAAACCAGTTACTCAATTTCCTCAACTATGCTCTAACTGTGAAAAAAAAAAAAAAGAACTTTTATCTCTTATATAATCCCTCCACCTAAATACCTGTCCCACATCTCTGTGACTATGTTTGTAGAAATGCAAAAAGGGTTTAAAATTTAAAATAAAACATAAAAAGCGTCCATCTCCTCCACCCCGTTTTTCTTTCCCTATCTTTCGCCATTTTTTTGTTCCTCCAACAATTAACCTTAACCGTCCCTTATTTCAAAATGTTTTTTCCTTTAGAAACTTCTAATAATCGTGTCGAGATATTATGAATGAATTAAAAAAAAATTTTGTAACTTTTAAATAATTTCTTTTTGTTGTTTATTTTTTTTATTGCGTACCAGATTTGTCCAAACATTAAGTTTTCTTTTCTTTGTAATAAACAAAAGAAAGAAAAAAAACACACTTTTTCAAAATATGTTTATCACAGGGTTAGTTATAAAAATAAAAAAAATGCTTACAATAATGCTTGCCATCTAAACTTTTGGTCTTCTCTCAAAATGAATTGTTTTCCTGTTAGTACAGTAATTTGTCTCCTCACGGAGGCAAAGTTACAAACAAGGTCGTTTTTTATGTGGATAATATTCATTACCCCTAAATGGAACGTTCTGAATGGGACAACAATAAGGATTGTCCTAATCAGTAAGAAGTTCTCTTTCTCTGACCGAAGCCAAAGCAGATACTACATTTTGATCCTGGCCTAAATGCTTTGTGGTCGATCGATAACAAAATATTCTCACATTTACTGAGTATTCTAGAAATGTCACGAATTTCGTAACTGTTTAATGAAAAACCTTTAAAACAAATTTAAATGTTGAATCCATTAAAATAACCAACATCTGTTTGTTTTTAAGAGAAAATTTCGAGTAAACTTATCCAGAAATAGTTATAAAATAACCACCCAGAGTTTCACTTAGATCATTAATTGAACCAAATTTGATTATAATCACCAAATGATACCAACTTAACTTTTTAAATCTTACTTCAATTAAATAAAAATCTTGCAAATAAAAATAGAAAAATGTTAGTAAAAAGTTTCGCAGTCCAGGCTGAGAATGTATTCGCCAACTAGCTAGTCCTAGTTGGGTGGCCATTTAGAAATACTTATATCTGTATATATATATATATATATATATATATATATATATATATATATACACACAGCCTGAGTGCCCGACGTTGCCCTGGTGTTTGGAGGTGTGTGTTGAGCAAATTAAAAAAAAAAAAAAAAAAAAAAAAAAAAAAAAAAAATTGGTAGTAGGCAGGCAGGCTCGAACCCATACCACGGAAAAGAGCGTTTAAAAAAAACAAAACAACAAACGTGACGTCTTTGGTGTTGCACCCATCACCAAACCGGAAGTGACATAAGTCTAAATTAAGGCTAGGCAATCGAAAAGAGAGGATGGCTTTCAAAAATATCGGCGAAAAAAGCGACCCTCCTCGTAGAAAAGTGCTCAGTCGAGGGTGAAGGAATTAATGTTTTTGGCCAATGTTTCGATATTTGTTGTCCGAAGGGTCGATCTTCAAAATATTATCAATCTCGTGAAAATCCGTCGCCTCTGTCAAAAGTTTTAGGTAGACATACATACATACATATATAAATACATTTAAACAGACAGGTGAGATTTATATTATAGATAATCAAACATAGTCGCCTAACTAGCTAGTCCTAGTCAGGTGACCATTTTGGAATACTAGGTGCTATGTGTAGGAAGCTGTCAAGACCTTCCTGCAAGAACTGCAAAAACCTAACGTCATCATCTCCTTTGGCAGTGATGTAGATGCGACTGGGGACCGCTTGTGAATTTGATATTCCCTAAAAACTTCCATCTTTAGAAGTCAGTTCAACCCACCAAAGGTGAATGCTGCTGGCACACACACACACACACATATATATATATATATATATATATATATATATATATATATATATATTAGTACGATTTGGGTGGATATTTCAAAATTATTCAAGTCGGAAAACAAGTTAAAATAATTGTTTAAAAAACGTCATTCAAGTTTATCTGTGTAAACTACAAGAATACAAGATGAATTTATCTTCATGCAAAGTCATAGATTTGGAGGAACAGTTCTTTCTATTGACAGTTTTCATTATAGCATTTAACATCTAAAGATTGTTTTTTTTTTAACATAATTATTTCGTCTTGCAAGATACCTGATTACTTCCCTATGAACTCCGAAACGGCTGCACGGATTTTTTTTTTTTAGTTTCACAGGAAAGTAACTAGATGTACCTAGGAGTGTTCCGACATAGGTTTTGTATTGGAAGACGTCTGATAAGTATCGGAAATCGATAATCAAAAAATCCGATTAAAGAAAGAAGTCTGATTTTGACAAAAGTTAACACTTTTGTACAACCTAATATCACAAATTACATTTGAGAAATTTTATCCACCATACAAGTAGAAAGACCCAGCCTATGAAATCAATTGTAGATTTTTTATGACAGGGATTTGTTCAAAATGAATGTTTCTTTTTAGAGCACAATCGAACCATGATATTGTTGACTTTTGCATATTAAACTTTAAATGAAGCCATTATTTACAGAGAATTTTATAAATTCAACAGTAGATTCTCTACAGTGCAATGTAGACTACAGTGTATTATGTACAAAGTCATAGAGCAAGCAATCAATCAATTTGATTAAAAAATAGGCGATTTCACGGATTTCGATGACAATAAAAGTATGGAAGGATGGAACATATGTTGATTCTCATTCAATCCTGGAAAACGTCAGGTTTCCCTACTAGTTATTACTATTTAACAACTACATGTTTTTTTTTGTTAACAAGTATCATTTTGCAAAAGTTTACTCTAGAAAGTTTTTGCTATAACATTTTCAATTAATATTTCAATAAAATTAAAACGTTTTAAAAATTTTCCCACTGGTTAATCCTAAAACTAATTATTGTACTCTAAATTCTAAATTAAATAGTTTAATTGTTTTGTTTTATAGCACATCCAGATTTTTTAGGTTATTTAATGTCAAACCAGTTATTTTAGTAAAAGATTTTATGTTTCAAGTCCTTTATATCTTCAAATATTTATTCATCAGATTTGGTTTGGTGGTTTTGTAGAGAAAACTTGTTGATTTGGATTTTAGCTTTGCAGAACATGGCTTCAATTTTGCAAAGGAAAAAACAAGATCAATGTTTTGTGCATTTTAGGTCAGAAAACCGGTATCTTCAGACAGCCTGAAGTACGAGAAGATTAAATGTCTATTTTTTAATTAATCAAAATCATTTTTGTTTGCATATGATGAGTCATTGTGTCTTAAATTAAACACCCACAAATGTTTGCTATCTATTGCAAGATAAGCAAATAAAACTTCATCCCACAACAGTTACTGCATCTTTTAATAAAAAAAAAAAATCATTGAAAAAGCTTTTTTTCTTTGTTTATTATGGTTTTGTTTTTTAATAACTGCCATAAAAAAAATTTAAGTGAAGAAAATAATTCCAATTTTCTGCCATCTTTGTTTTTGTAACCAAAGTTTTTATTTTTAATTTAATCTTTAAAATCGGCTAATTTTAGTCTAGAATAACATGCATTATAATTGTTGCTTTTTTTTTTTTTTTTTTTTTTTTTTTTTACTTTGTGTTTTGTGTACAATTATTCTCGGCATGAAATTCTTATTTAAATTAATGAAGTGGCTCCTCTGGAAAGATTTGCTTTTTATACCAATTCCTCACTCCCACCGGATTGTGGGCACATTGCGTTTTAGAATTACAATTAGCAAACATATACATAACTCTGCAAATAATTTACATATTAGTATGTACACAATATGTGATAAATAATAGTTTAACAATCGCATTAAACCCAGAAATATGTCCTTCCTGGCTGTCAATGTTTATGCAGGTCATCAGATTCGATTTAACGTTGTCTATTTTACATACTGGCATGTGTTGGGTGTTAATTATGGATTGTAAATAGAAAATGGCTCACATTCGCCATATATATTTTATAACTTACTAACTAGCTCTACCTACGTATTGAGCACTTTTGAAGTAAATACTTAAAGTTTACGCATAAATCTATACTTTCGTATATTAATTTTATGTGAGTAAATGAAGTAGTTAGCTTAGTATATATATATATATATATATATATATATATATAGATATATATACTAAGCTATCTATACTATGTACTATACTGTACTATATATCTGTAAGCTACCCGGCATTGCAAGGGGCAAAAATGAAACATATTTCTCTTTCTTTCTTTTTTTCTCTCCCAATCCTCCACTTTTTTATCCGCCCAGCCAATTCCTCTCTCAGAACATACACGCACACATATTTATAGATTAGTCAAGGAATGAGTTGGCATAAGAGAAATAACTCCTTGAAAAAAAATCAGAGTTATTTCCCTTTAGTTAGTGCATCAACTTGGTTGGAAAATGAAATCTGTGTTAGTTTAGGGTAAATTCTTTTCTATATTTTGGATAATAATCGATCCAGGACAACACCAAACAGGAAAATACCCACAAATTATAACAGATATAGAATGAAAAATCTTGGCCGATGTTTTGTATATGACGTTTAGGTAAAGCATATGTAAATTGGTTTCATTACAATTCAGCTTTTTATTTTAAAAACTCTGTTTCAATAATTATATGAAAGGGGGGGGGGTAAACTATATATGACAATATATGATTGTTCAACTATAATTTAGTATAGTATCAAGCTTTCCATCCCCTTTATAAAGATTTTCAAAGATTTGTTTTTCTAGATATTGATGAAAAAAATTATAGTATTATTCACTGCAGAAGGCTGATTGCACAATTTCACATCATTTTCATGTCGCTATATTTTTTGATACAAGGTAATCTACAAACAAAGAGGACATTGCAACAAAATCAATGTTTTATGGGTTTTTTTTTTTTTTGTTTTTTTTTTTACAGATTTTAAAATTTTATTTTCTATGAAAAACTGTGAATTTTACAAATAAGATGGGCAGGGCAATTAATCTATACATTTGTTAAAAATAATGAACCATTGTCTTATTACACATTCTTGGGAAAGCTGTTGAATCAGATGATCTGTTGAAATTGGAGTTGAGAAAGTTCATAAAAATCAAGTGTTCAACCCCACTTGCTCTCTTCCAAAGAGGAAAACAAATCTACTTAGTAAAATCAGTTATTAATAATGAAACGACTAAAGTACAAAAAGTTTTGACTGTTCACATGTTTTAGACAATGTCACATAATACAGGAATTGATCAGATTAATTATAAATATATAATGTTATTCAATCTTTAAACTAATAAACGTGTCGCGGCTAGGCCGCTAACAACAACAACAACAACGACAGCACAACAGACGACCAGCCATTAACAGCCTCCGCCGAAATCAGCAGTAGCAGTAATGTCGGCGGCCGTCACGTGACTCCAGAGCCCCGTTGTAGGAAAGAAATTTAAAAAAGACATCTTTTCTACAACAAAACAAAAACAACAAACTTTAATTTCCTGGAGAAACTTCGTGAAATACAAACAACGAACTCCTTCAGCATCGACTGTTTGTTAAGAACATATCCGAGAATTAATATTAACTGTTGTTTAGAAATAGAAACAGCTGCCTGCCCGTTCCCGGTGACTGGCAGCCTCCTGAATATTTCGGCGATATATCCGCACAACAATTAAGAAAAATACACTGATCCTACTTAAAAATGGATAAAACCATGAAAATGTAATCGCCCACAAAAAGAAGAAGTATGTGACAAAGTTATACAAAGAGAAGAAGCTATTCTCCGGGTCTTGAGCACTTTTTGATCACTACATACTAGTGGGTGAGTGCCCGGTATTGCCCATACGCTCGACCCCCCCCTCCCCCAAAAATATAAATAACTTTTTTTTCAAACCAAAGTAGCAGGGAGTGCCTGTGCAACTACAAAAAAAAATAAATAAATAAACCGCAGTGGCCGGGCTCAAACATGAAATGTGAAAGATGAGAAGATAAAAACTTATGGGCGAACGCTTTTGCCCACACGGCCATGAGTGTTTGCACAATACACGTTTTAAGCAGAGTTTTAGTTTAATATGCATATGTGACTTGCAAAAAACAGACCCCCTCTTCCAAAAAGTGGTCAAGTTGACCTCCACAGAACAAATTTTTTTTTTCTAATTTTCACATATTATGCATCCGGAGCATTGCCCTTTAAGATGGTACCAGTTTCATACCGGTTGGATGTGGATGACAAAAGTTTTTAGCAGACATACATATATGCATACAAACACACAGACTGATCCTCTTTATATAATAGAAAAAGATGGAATATTTTTCCTAAGATGTGTACATAAGATTGAAGCACTCTTAAACTCTTGCAAAAGGCTCAGATCCTCCATCTAATAATTCACAGCCATTTTTATAAAAAAATAAAGCATGCACAGTACCCCTGTGATCATTACAATGTGAATAATAATATCCATTTTTGTCCACAAAGCAAAGCAGAATTCTATACATAGCATTTGTTTATGAAACTATATCGGTCAAGGAAATAGAGGACATTCTGATTTTACTTTGTATAAAGGAGATGTATGTATAGTTTTTATTTTTTAATAAGAGAAAGAAAACATTTCAATTTATGAAATTTGTTTCTTGTTTCTTTTCTCTGCAGCGATTTTTGGCATTTGTACAAGTTCTAACCTCACATCGCCACAGAAGAAAATCACATTTTGTTGCTTTTGAATTTCCTTGAATTTTACTAACAACGAAACCATTTTTTTTTTTTTCACAATCCTTTCTTGTCACAGTTTAAAAAATATGATTATTTTCATTAATATTCCTTTTCCTTAATGTCATGTTAGTCAACCGTTGTTTACCTGTTGGAAGATTGTTTGAAACGTGTTTAAATAAAAACAGGACAATGTGACTAATATTTTGTATCACGTCAAATTTCATGTTTACAAGCAGTTTAAAGGATGTGCACTACATTGGATCAAAGTATTGAAGTAGTTAAGCATTGCTAACATGACAACAAATTTATATTAGGTTGGTTAAAAAAATGTCGTTTTTTTTTTATATATATAGTTGAACGTCAAAAAACGACATTATTTTTTGCACCTACCTAATATTTTACATTAAAATTGTTCACTGAATTTTGATGACTTTTTTTCAAAACCAGTGTAATAGTAGTTTTGGTTAAGTATTTTAGTGTTTTATTCTTTTTTATTTACATCATTAAAAAAAACTGTTTCGCGTTTACTTCATTTATTTAGTTGCATATTTAAGTTGGAGAAATCAGACTTCATATATCATTAAACTAACAATCAAAATAATCAATGAAACAATGCAAATGTTTATATTTTACATGTTTCATTTAAGAAAAACCCTTTTTTATGGAAATCGCTCCAGACAAGGCATGAAGCCACTTGATGTAAAGAACTAAATAATATTACTTCAAGGTCAAAAAACTAGCCAAAAATAAGTGCAAGATGGAATAGATTTCGACCCAGAAAACAGCAATTCTCCCTTTGAAAGAAACATTGCTCATGGAACGTGAGGATTAAATGACAAATTAAGGAAACAAGAGTTAATAGCATTTACAGGCAGATGACACTACGCATAACAACCTTTTTATGGAGAGTGGAGGGTAACCACTTCAGTAGAAGCAGTTGAGGAATAAAGATCGAAACTGAGCAGAGTTGTTAACTGCAAAACATAAAAATGATCAAGTGTCGTTCAAATCTGTCTATGAGTTAATAAAGAAATATTCAAAGATGGCATAACAAATTGAAAAATAATTGAAACTTCTCTTCTGATTTTCAGATTTTGTGATCAAGCCCATATTTCTTCATTTTCTTTTAAAGTTGATAAGTTACTTTTCTTCTGATGAGTTAAGGGCATGAATGATTCTATGCTACGAAACAGGTGTTGTGGAAAATTGTGCATCTCAACATACTTAAAGAAATAAACTGTAAGATGGTTAGTATCTTGAAATTTGGAATATAGACTTCTGTCATATATATGTCATCCACATACAGTACTGTTTTGCTGTTTCACAGCTCATAAAGCAGTGTTGTGTTTGTTTAATCGACTGTATACCAGGGAGGAATATGGTTGATTGTAAATAATTCTCTAATCACAATCTCCATTGTATTAATAAAATATGAGGTGATTGGCTGACCTAATATTTTTTTATATGTATATCGCTCCAGACAAAGCATGGAACCACTTGATGTAAGGAGCTAAAGAAAAAATACTATTTTAAGATCAAAAACTAACCAATGATAAGTGATGATAGATTCTGACCCAGAAAACAGCAATTCTTTCCCCTCTTTCAGAAATAAGGCAAGCGAGAATTACGAGGCTGCCAAAAGTAAACCCAAGATTCACTTTCTAATCTGATGTGTAAATAAGAATTTAGCTTTTTATTTCATCTTTAGTAAAAAAAAAAAAAAAAGAAAAAAGAAAAAAAAGAAAGAAAAAAAGAACTTTTAGAATTATTTTTCAGTAAAACAATATGTATTTCAATTCAGGTCAATCATTTTTTTTTTAAATCTTGCAACTTTATTTTAATTTAAATTTGCATTATAAAAAAAAAGCAATCAAAATATCTCAATTTTTAAAAATCTATATCATTCTTTATTTGACTGTCTGTTCATTCCACTTTTTCTCGTAATCTACTGAGCCAATCTGGTTGAAAATTTCTATGAATCTTTGTTATGATAGAGTGCAGCGAACTAAGTACTATGGTATCCATTCGATGCACGTTAATAGGAGTTTGTATTTAATGCAAAAATGAGCACAAATTTAATCATATTCAACCATCAATAAGGTATAAAGCACTCATTCTAAGTAAACGGGCTATAACTTTTGCCCATTTTTAACAGGCTAAAAAGTCTAGTTGCGATGTATTTCTCTTTATGTTCCCTGTATCCAACTATTTGAAGTCATGCAAACGTTTTATTTCATTGAATTCTTAGCTCATCCTTGTTTTTTTATGAAAAACATATTTAACCTCAACATTTTTTTTACACATTACAGTTGATTGTTTAAGACCCCTTTTGTAAGTCAGGCTCAACGGATATTCTTAAGCTGCATCCATTCAATCCATACATTTTGCAATGAAAATGGGTGCTTTTCCAGAATAGCCAACAAAATAAAAAAGGGGTGAAAATAAATGCATAACAAATAAATGTTACCAAAGGCAAGCTAAGTTACTCTTCTATAATAAGGTTTTTGTGTTTTAACTGATTTTAAAGTGTTTTATTACTTAAAAATACAAGTAGCTATACAGGTAGCCTGTTGAGTTAGAACAAAATACAAAATGATGGTCTCATTGCAGCCATAGTCGAGCCTAGACAATCACTCAAAAATTTAAACAAAATATTGATAAAACATTACATTTTGTGACATTTATTCGATTGCGTTTCTATCAGTATTTTGTTTAATTTTCGATTTTGGAGCGATTATCGAAGCTGAACTATAGTTGTAATGAAATCACAATTTTGTTTTTTATTCTAACTCGATATGCTTTATTTATATGATATGTACTTTTAAGTAAAAAATAAAAAGTAGTTTAAAATAAGTTAAACAGAAATCTTATCTACGTAGATAGAAAAGTAACTTTGCTTGTCTTTGGTAACATTCATTTGTTGTATTTTTTTTTTCACCTTTTTTTTGTTAACTATTCTGGAAAACTACGATAGATAGACAAGGACTCTTATAGGGTTGCTTGGTTGCATCTAAAACTTTTTTTTCGAACGGTTTCTAAACGATAAATAACATTGTTGATAGGAAGTTATCAAACTTAGGGAACAAAAACAAAAAAAATAATAGTTATAGAATAATCCACTATTAAAAGTAATTTTGATTTTTTTTTTTTAAATAAGCATATTTTTTAAAAATTCAAACTCAACTGAAGACTGTTAAAACAATAAGAATAGTACATAAGAGAAAAATATTGTCTGTTTTCCTGAGAAGATTCTTATACGAGTCAAAAATTTGAAATTTTACTAAATAAATGTTCTTTCTGAACTCTGGTCTTTGAACCGTTATATTTTTAAATTTGAAAAAACAAATATCTAGATTTAACAACACTAATAGTTGCAGCTGTTAAATTTAGGACTTTTCAAGTTTTGTCTTATTCATGATTGTTCATTAGTGCTGAAAATGTTAATACAATCTGGAAAAATTCTAAACTAATGAAAGATCCTACATAGCATTTTGTTTCTTCAAAACAAAATGGAAAACCATAAATAATTATTATTTACACCCATTTTTTTTTTTTTGTTTAATAATGATTTAAATACTTGCCATGCAGCTGAGCACTGTACAACAATGTTGGAATATAAGGTTATTCTTCTTTTAATCAAAAAGTGAAAACTCAAATATCAAATCAAAAAGCGACTTTGCGCATCAACTTTGTATGACATAAATTTTAACTGTTTTATTTATCTTTATTTTTTTATTGGAAGTTTGCATACTACCTCAATTTTTTTTTATTGGAAGTTTGCATACTACCTCAATTTTTTTTTTTTTATTGGAAGTTTGCATACTACCTCAATTTTTTTTTTATTGGAAGTTTGCATGCTACCTCACTTTGAGATTTACTTTAAACTAATGTTGTTTTTCTGACAATGATATTTTTCTGTTTCAATGTTTTCTTTTTCTACGGTGCTAGCGAATGTATTGATCACTGTAGATTTTTGTATATTTTTAAAATGTTTTTGTTGTTCCATGCTGAAAGAACCACCAGCCAAATTTAATTCTCATAAAATTATTTAATCTACAATAATTCTTCAAAGTCTTTACAATGTTTCCAAAATATATCAATCTGGGGGAGAGGAATAACCTTCAAGAATGTTCATCTTTTGAAGATCATAAATACTTCATTATTCTGTTTTTATCAATTATGTGGCGTCATCCTTGGCAGGGGCTATTTTGGATGATGATAGTGTCTTTGGGTATTGCGAAGAACCACACCGACATTTAATACATATTGGAGTATGATAATTATTTTTAGTGAAATAAGAAAATGAAAGATATATATATATAAAGGTATGCATATAAAAATATTTTATTCTAAAATTTTGTGTTTCTCCATTTTTGCATTTACTAAACTCTGTTTTTGATAGCACTTGCTACCTAGTGACCCTTCTATTCTCTTTACGTTTCATTTATTCCCATTTTATTATGCATGGATGGTCTCTCTCTCTCTCTCTCCCTCTCTATATTTATATATAGACTCTTTATTTGTTTTTTATATAAGCAGTAATATGTTGCTACACAGTCATGAGCATGTTTCGCTCAGCTAGTTACCAGTACTGAGAGACCTCTTCAGGCGATATAGCTTATACGAAAGCAAAGTTTGCAATGAAAATATCAGGTCTTCTTCATCACAGGGAGTTAATATCTACTTCAGTGTTGAGCACTCTTGTATTAACCTCGTTAAACTTCATTAGTTACTTAAACTCTGGAAAACAATAACCTCAAATTTATATATATATATATATATATATATATATATATATATATATATATATATATATATATATATACACACCAAGTTATAGGTATTCAAGAGAGAGAACTCATGAATTTAACGAGGTTATTAAGAGTGCTCAATAAAAGAGCAAGAAAAATTTTATTGATATAAACAAATTCACAGGGTCACGACACTGGACATGCTAATGTTTCAGGCAGATGCCTTCATTTTTAATGTCTGGAGTTTATATGTTGCATGATCCATCCCCCTCTAAATTTTAATGTTTTATTTTTTAAACAAACAGAGGTTTCCTTATTCTTCATTTGAGAACTGGTTTTCTCCTGTGGAAGACAAACTTTATTTTTTAAGTCGCCTTACGAGGTCTTGTGGCTTTAACAAACCATCTGTCCGAAACATTAGCATATCCAGTGTCGCGACCTTGTATATATATATATATATATATATATATATATACCTTTTATTTGCTTCCTTTGCTAAAAAACAACATTTAAACCGCATTCATTTTAAATGTTGGTGTGATATTTGACGATAAACAAAGATGCTATTGTTGTCCAAAGCCATGGATCACACCACAAGTCCCTCTTTTTTAACTGTAAATTCTTTTCTCTAAACTAATTTTTAAATCTTAAAATTAGTTATTTCAGTTTTTGCCAAAATATTTTTATGAAATGAAGAAAATACACCATTATTTTCATGAACATCAAATGCAGAGACGTTATTATAATAAGAAATTTCTAAAAACGAATTAAAGTTCGTTTAGGGACATTATATTAAGTTCCATGTAATTAAAACGTCGCAAGGAAGGAAAAATAAAACCTCTTTTAACACAACAACGGAAGGATTTATTTAAGTGGAAGAAAGCTGGACGATGTCCAAGTGAAGAAGGGAAAGTTCTTTAAGCTGTTGAAGGTCGGTCAGTAGTTATCTTCCAACAAAGATCGGTCAGGAGAGAGAGAGAGAGAGAGAGAGAGAGACAGACAGACAGACAGACAGACAGACAGACAGACAGAGGATTGATGCCTCTCCTCATTACTTCCAGACCAACCGCAATTTGCAAAGGAGCTGAAGTAGTTTTTTCAGGAGACAAATGAAATTAATGTTCCCTGGAAGTTGATTGCTTAGTGTATAGCTAATTTACATAGGAAGGATATTTATCCACAAGAGAAAATAAGTTTTTATTTATAACTGCTAGAGACACTTGGGCTAATTAATCTCTATGCTAATCAATTTATTAGACCAGCTACCATATATTTCGGCATATAAGACACCCCTTAAAGTTAAAAAAAATCATCTTTAAAAAACAATATTTCACAAGATCCCGGATGTTGCAATCTCTAGCCTAGGCTAAACAAACATGGTTTACCTATACAATCAATATATAATAAATTTATTAAAATTTGCTCCCATTTTTTCCCTCGTCTTATCTGACAGGCGCCTGATACGCTGATATATATGGTATGTGTGTTTCTCCATGACTGTTTAAAATCCAAATATTTTGAATAATTTTATTCAATTATTTTAATTTTATTTTATTATTTTAAAACTTAATTTTAACTTTTTTCAGTTCGCGTCCATCCGTTACACCTCTGCAGTGTATCGCCTTCTATAAATTACCTTTATATACACACTAAACAATGTTTCAAGCAAACTATATTACTTTATTTTTTATTTTAAGATTGATTTAAAAGAAATAAAATACAGAAATCAACAGATAGAAACTAAAAAGCGTTTTTTTTTCTAGCTCACCATTTTTTTCAATGGCAACTTTAGTCGATTATTTATTGAAATTAAAAATGTAGTTGCATAAAAAAATTCTATCTGAAAATAAAAAATAATTTCATGTAATCGAGTTAAGCAAAATAAACAAAAAATCACTACTACGTGAGAGAAAGCATGAACAGGTGCTTAATAAGTACTCATTCTTTTTGCTCCTTCTCATTCGAAACAAGTATGTGACTAGTTCCTCCTCTCCACATCCAGCATGCAATCAGCTCTTTCTCTCTCTCTATTATATATATATACACGGCATAATCACGTTGACACACCGGTTCCCGCTGGATCACCGTAGTTAAGCAATGTTGAGCCTGGTCAGTATGAAATGGGTGACCATTTGGGACTTCCAGGTGCTGTATGTGCTCTCTGCTTATCTCGGCATTGTTTTCAGTCGTCCTGGTCTTCTTGCCACTAGACCCAAACAGTGTCGATTCAGGGAAGGTGCGGTTAGGGATTGCGCAACCCTTGCCTCACAATTACACGTGCAATTGCCCCTACAGGGGTATCTTTCATCTTTCGAGACTGAACGGAGGCATCGAATATATATATATATAAAAGTGAACATGTCTGTGTACATTTCCTTACGCAATAACTTTGTCAATTTTTAGTCTACAGACTCGAAATTTGATATACAGGGTACCGAGATTTGGGAAAATCGATGTGATCAGTGTTTGGCTAGAAATTTGGAGAGTAAGGGGTCAAAGTTCAACGATTTGACCTTTGAGAAGTCTACCAAACTCCTCTGACAATTTTGGGTCTGCGCACTTGAAATTTTAGATATAGGTTCCTTGGACATGGATCTAACTTAACTTGATTTAAGCCCAAAATAATAAATTTTAAGGGGTCATAATAGGGGTCAAAGTTAAAAAAAAATTTACCTCTGCGGTCTCTTCCAAATTACTCAGACAATTTCTGGTCTAAATATTTGAAATTTTACATAAAAGGTATTCAGAGATAGGGCAAGCTTTTTCATCATTTTGGGTCGAAAATTTTTAGTTACCAATATATAAATGTATGTACGTATGTATGCCTGTTTGCATGTCTGCCTTAAACTTTCAATAGAAGCGACGGATTTTACCAAGATCAGTATCGTTTTAAAGTTCGACCTTTCATACGACAAATATCGAAAAATTGGCTAAAAGCATTAATATCTTCCCCTTCAACTAGGCACTTTTCTACAGAGGTCGGGTCACTTTTTTCGCCGATATTTTTTAAAGTTATCCTCTCCTTTAGATTGTGTATTCTTAATTTTAAAAAAATTTCGTTCCGGTTAGGTGGTGGTTGTAACAGCATAAACGTTAGGTTTTACCCCATTCTTTTCCTCCTTTGCGGTACGGGTTCGAGCCTGCCTTCCTACTACCACTTTTTTTTTTTTTTTTTGCTCAACATATACATCCAAACACCCGGGCAACGCCGGGCTGAAATGCTAGTATATATATAAACAAAAGTAAAAAGGCTCCTTGGCCAACGCCAGCTAGGGATAGCTAGTATTTTCTAATTTCATGCACTTTTGTTTTCCATATAAATACAAACTTAAGAATTTCCATAACCTTACCAAAAATAATCTGGGATTAATTTTGGTAAGGTTATAGAAAGTCGCCTTTATTGTATTTTCAACGAGGTTATTACTCAAACAAATGAATTAAACCAAAACTATTAAGGAAAAGACCAGTTCATTACAGTTGATAGTAAAAATCCTTTTCTAATAGTCAATTACATCTCCATTTAAAATAACGATGGAGCATTAATGAGTTTGGTTTTGGTAAAGAATTCAACACAAACGGAAACAATATTTGTTGTTCTTATTATTCTATATCTTTATTTACTTTTATGAACGAAAAAAAAAAAAATTCTAAATTCTGCATAACCATTTATTGTGTAAGAGATCCCCACTTCCAAATTGCTAAACTATCCAACAGTTCTTAAATGCAAATGACCACACCTCAAATACTAATCTAACCCGGTAATAACAGCAATATATTTACAAAGATTGAGACAAGGAAACTCATTTTCGTGACATGACTATGCATGAAGACATCCGATAATTGCCTTTTTTTATTTCGACAAATTGGCATCAACCAAAAATGTTTAGAACAATTTGGGGAGTTTATTTCTGTTTATATATATATATATATATATATATATATATATATATATATATATATATATATGTATATATTTTATTTTGAAATGTAAATTTCACCCTTCCCTCTTTTACCTATCCTTCTGCTCATTCTTTCTCTCCAAAAGAACTCCTCAATAATGGTGATTTCAAACTTTTAGAACTGGCCATCAGAAAACATCTTTACAATAAAATGTACATGAAACTGTATAATAAAATGGTGTGGTTTTATATTCCTGGTTTGTGTTTTGTTTTTTTGTTAATTTTTAATATATTAAAAAAACTTTTTAATATATTAGAAAAAAAAATTTTAATATATTAAAAAAAATTTTTTTAATATATTAAAAAAAAATAATTTATTTTATTATATTTATTTTTATTATTATTTTTTTTTTTGCTTATTATAAAACATTTATTCGCATAGATTCTTGACGATGGCTATTAAATTCTTTTTGTTATGAAATGCTAAAATCATTTTGTCTTCATTTTCACCGATATCTAAGGTGTATGACGAAAAAATAAATACACAGAAGAGCTTTCTGCATTCATTGTCAAGTTCCTATCATTTTTGATTCAGAAAAGACTGTGCGAGCCTTTTCTAGTCTCACACAAAAACACGCGTTCACATTTCGAGCTGTATTGCTTGTCATATACATGCGAGCACACAAACATACACGCCCACGTCCACACACGCACATATATTCACTTCGCGTACATACACTCGCAGTCACGGGTATACACACACATGCTAACGTACGCACAGATGTACGACGTCACTTCCCCTTTCAAAGGAAATCCACACATGTGCAAAAGACCACCGGAAAAACCTATAAAAGCAAGAGCAATAAGCAGCATCTTCCTTTTTCCAACCTGCCTTCCGAGGTGGTTGGTCGGCGCACCAGCCACCACCGTTTCGGTAGGCGCATGCACACGCGTGCCTCACACCCCTTGCTACTATGTGGGACAAAAAGCCAACAGACAGTACGTACACGTTACACTCTTTCTCTCTATATATACTTCAATAGACTTTCCTCCTCACCAGCTAACAGTTAGAGACGCACACCAAACTGGATTGACTTTCTTTCTTTCTCTCTCCACAAGAATAGACTTTCTCCTTCTCACCAGTAAACAGCGAGAGATGAACGCGGACATGAACACGTGTTGTACCCTTTTCTTTCACTTGTTTCTTCATGATATAAATCCTAGTTCGTTTAATTCAATTTAACTCGTACTTCGTCTCTTTCTAAATTCAATTCATTTTCCCTATTTTTCACCACCACCACAAATTGGTGACACCCAAACGCGAGAGGAACACGCATTTCCTCCTATGCCACAAGTTCACAACAAACCACCGACCACGGCGAGACGTGAAACGAACAAGCATGGCGACCCTACCTTTTTGAAATTGTTTTGAGCGAGACGCGCGTTTTATTTGATAAAGAAAAAAACGAACTTTTCAACAAAGAAAAACAAGTGAACTTCTACCGACAAAAACCTCAACGAACTACAATGACGAAAACCCTCGTCAGACTCGGCAGAAAACAAACACGGAGCTGTCGACTTCATACCGAATTTTTAAAAAATTCGAGCTCCACAAACATTTTTCACAGTTCCTGACATTACCCTGCAACAAACGCGAGGAGCAAAATCACATAGGCCTATACACATTCTCTCCCACACAGCAGACGCAACAACAAAGAAACAATTACAGGACATCCCTATCAACACATAGGAAGAAGTTGAATCAACAATACGAGTTGAGATGCACCATGCACACTGATAAACTCACAACTTGGAAGTTTCGTTGACAGCCGGCAACCACACCTTGTTCAACAAGAACGAATGCGCAACTAGCACCCGTCCAAACAATGCACACACTATTGCAGACTCACTTGCGAAGATACCGTCAACTGGACACACCACGTCAAAACAAAAATTTTTCTTCCAAACGAACAATTCACTTCACTGTCCAAGCAACTCGTTGCACATGTCAGCACACAAAAAAACAACCAAACAAATATCACCCTAAAAAAAAAAAAAGAGTAAACGCTTTTTCCACGCGTAAGTAAATACTGTTTTTTTATGAACACACTCCGTTTTTAACATTCTGTTTTTGACGTTTTGTTTTAAACAACCACACCAACAGCAAAAAACAGGACGAAAAGTCAATTGCCGAAAACATTACTTACAAAAAAAAAAAAAAATATATATATATATATATATATATATATATATATATATATATATACGTTTTATTTTTTATTACCGTATTTTTCTGTTAAGTTACATTATTGTTTCGGCTACAAGTCTGAGGACGCTACAGACGGCCGTGTAGCCGAAACAATAATGTAACAGAAAGATACGGTAATAAAAAATAAAACGCATATTTGCTCTACAACAGTATTGAGCACTTTCTTCAGTTTTTATTAATTACCATCTCAACTATGTATATAAATATATATACACTGCATATATTTTTTTCCCTAGGAAGGGTAGTATTGCGCGAGCCTTTTCTAGTCTCACAAAAAAATACGCGTTCACATTTCGAGCTATATTGCTTGTCATATTATGTGCGCACACAAACATATGCGCCCACGTCCACGTACATATACTCACATTCACGTGTATACACACACACACACGCTAACGTATGCACAGATGGACGACGTCACTTTCCCTTTCAAAGGAAATCCACATATGTGCAAAAGACCACTGGAAACAAGTATAAAAGCAAGAGACAAGCTGTCTCTCTCTATCATATATATATATATACATACACGGCATAATCACGTTGACACACCGACTTAGCTCTCGAGCTGAGCACCCGTGCGCATCACATCCCCTGCTACTATGTAGGGGGCACGAGCTAACAGACAGTATGTACACTTTATACGCTCTCTCTCCCCATGAACTGGATTGACTTTCTCACTATCTCCCCTTCGGCTTTGGTCCATCAATACAGACATGTGCGCGACTCTCCACTGAGCTTAACCCTCTCTTTCTACAGGCTGGCTTGCCACTTCGCGTTTCTCTATTGCATTCCCCTTTCCTTCCACATGCGTAGTCGTCAACGGCCGAATGAACACGTGTACACCCAAGACTTTCATTTCTCAACATAAAATAAACGACATGTTTATTTTATTTCAGCATTTGAGTTCTTTGTTTCCTTCATTTAATTCGTTTCATTATTTTTTCTTGTAGCGAGTTAGGGTATTTATATCCTGGTCCGCAACAGGACATCATTGTAATCCATTACTAATTGACCCCCCCCCCCATTTTTTTTTTTTACTTCAATCCTCTCAGATAATTCCATATAAAAACTACTCCTATAAACAAAATATTCCTTTCTAACAGCAGAAAATATATTCTAGAAAACGCGTGTAACATTTACCTCCATGCCAGGGGATTAGACACAAGGTTAGATGGATAAGTGCACTCTGGTTTGCACAAAAAAAAAAAAAAAATGCCTCAGCAATAAATTCTTTCTTGGAGAGAAGGTGAAGCCTGGAAGCCTGTCTTATTGCAAAACTCATTCATGTTCTGTAAAGCAGGGAACAAAACCTATAAAATCCACTATAAATCAACCTAACCAAATTACTACAAACTAGCGATTGAAGATACAAAAAGCTTGAAGAATAAAAACCTTCTACAAAATAACTGGATTCAACATGAATACTATTTCAAAATAACTGGATTCAGCATTAAATAACCCAAAAAGGGTTGATATGCTGTAAAATAAAACGATCAAAACAAAAAACTACAGAATTTTCTGGAATATTAAAGTACAAACAGATGAACTCATCAAAGCAAGGAGACCAGACATCATAATAGTTAAACAAAAAGGAAAAACATGCCAAATAGTAGATTTTGCCGTCCTAGCAGATTCAAAAGACCAAAAAATGAAGCAAATGCAAGAAACTTGAAAGGAATGCAGAACATAAAGAAAGTCAATATAATACCAATAATTGTGGGAGCACTAGAAATAGTTTTAAAAAAAAAGAAAAAAAAAGAAACTGGAAACAAATCCTAGGAGAAATTGGAATCAAAGGGAAACTGAGATCATATAAGAGACGGCAATGATGAAAATAGATGAAATCTTAAGAAAAATCCTCAAATGCAGAAACTAACTCCCACTAACTAGTTACATCAGAAATAAGAAAAAAATGGAAAGCACATCACATGAATCTGAAGGAACTGAAACTGCAGATTGTAGATTGTATGCTTTGGTTTCGATTCTAGCTAATGGCACCCAAGTCATATATATATATATATATATATAGTTTTCATATCAGTACTATATATTAGTTCAATATAATAATCGATAGAGAATTTTCTCTATAATAATAAATACGTAATCTGCATCTTACGACTGAGCAATGCTGGGTGGCCTAGTAATAAACTTATAAAAAGATCAGCAATTATCAATCATCATTTCTCAAATCCAGATTATCAAACATTTAACATTATCCGTTTCTAAATTTTCTTGACACGATGGATCTGGTGGGGAGGAGCTTCCATGATGCCCGTAGGTCAAGCAACAGGCTGGTAGATCTCTTATTACAATAGTCTTCTGGAAAAGGATGCTGTCCTTTCAGAATTGGAGCTTCTGGTTACAATAAGAGAGTATCATGGCGCATAAACTTTCATCATCTATATTATAGTCTAGCGGGGGTGCCCGGCGTTGCCCGGGTGTTTGTAGGTGTGTGTGTGGAGGAAAATTAGTGGTAGTAAGGCAGGCTCGAACCTGAACAGCGAAGGAGGAAAAGAACATGAAAAAAATAAATAAATAAAGTGTTAGTAGGCAGGTAGGCTTGAACCAGAAGCCTGACACAAAGGCAGGAAAGAAAGTGAAAGAAAACATGAGATTTTACCGCTGCACTATTACGTGGAAGGAAGTGAAAAGCATTCAAATTTAGCGATCAAAGAGTTGACGTGCAGAAAGTGAAAGTTAAGTGAATGAGTTCACACAGGTGCAGAAATGAAATCAAGCACTTAAGTTTGGCTGTTAGCCAGTTAAGCTTTCAGCTTTCCACCTGCCATTGTTGGGGAAAACCAGCTCCCGACAAAAAGCAAGTGTCCAAATGAATAGCAATTTTCTGGTATGAGGGGTTTCCCCCACAGTGATCAAAGCTAATTGCTTCTGGATGTCCCTGGCACGAAAGCCAGGAAACTGTTTTTGCTTTTGATTAGTTTCACTTTTATACAAAAAACGTGAACAAACACGCGAGAGGACAGAATAGTGTGAATTTTGTAAATGTCGCTCAAATAAAATATAGAGACGACCATCATATGCAAATCGTAGATATTATAATCTAGGGAGCATATAAAAAGTTCGAAAAAATAGTACACCCTCCCCAAGAACTCTAGCGAAAAAAGCCTTTGCTGGACATACAAAAATGCGCATGACTGTTTTGCCTTTTCTATACATATATGTAATGTAGTTGTTACATGTCAACACTCTGGATCCACATGTTGTATGCAAACAGCTGCAAGGTAACAAAGATAAAGAAAAAATTCAACTCACTTTTTCTTTCAATTGAAACAGACATTTATTTACAGGTACTTTCTGCAATAATGCTTTGTCTCTTGTCCAAAAGTCTTCTCGTACTACAATGTGTTTAACAAGACTTTCGAACACATGATATTCCGTCTTTGTTCGGCTGTGTTTAGGATTCATCTTTCTCTGCTGCTCTTGTGTTTCTAATGTAACACGTCTATTTCTGTCCTTTTTGGCCATATTTTTTTCTTATAATCTTATTTTTCTTCCTCGCTGTGACATCACCTCGCACGCAGATTGATATACCGTAAAATGGCAATAAGACCTTTAGACCTTTAAGTATACTCTGCACCCTTCCAGTGGAGGTCTGGTTAATGCTCTCCTGTGTCGGTTTTCCCACCCTCCTTGACCTTTCACAAGTATTTTATATGGTCTCAGCTGATGCCGATCCTCTTTCATTATATTTCTTGAAACATTTTTATAATTCTAACTTTAAGAAGCATTTAAGAAATACGAATGGGACTACGTTGAGAAGCTTGAATTTTAAAAATGATATTTCAAAAAAGGAAATTTGCAACACTAAATTTTGTTTTATACCACAAATTAGACTTTTAAAATGTCTATTATTTTTCTATACTTTTGAAATGAAGATTGATAATTGGGGGGGGGGGGTAGCATGCTCTCGTCCCGTAATTCGCAGTTACATTCTTAGTATCGCTCTCACTTAGGACTGAACCTTCAATCTTCAGAAGAGCGATTCTAAGAATAGAATTGAAAATTCTTAAGTCTTGTACCCGATCATGGCTGACGGAACGAGAGCATGCTACCCCCATAGTTTAAATAAACGATTCCATTCAAAATTCTGTGCAGATGACAGAGTACAAGATACACTTGAAAAAGTCGACCAAAACGTTATGAGGATAACACTCAGGATGAGAACGGTAGTTCATATGATCCAAATAGCACAAATTAAAAATTTGTATCTTATATAGGAAGTTGTTGTTCTTTTATACAAGAAATCCCCCCCCCCTCCAAATGTTGAATGATTAAAAAATAATATTTTTCGGCATATTTTCCATGATAAATGAGTAAAAAAAAATACATGTTCAGAACTCTTGCTTTTAGTAAATACTAGCAGTGAGACCCAACATTGCCCGGGATCAAATGATGATCAACAAATGTTTTACACTTCGGTATTTTTATTGTCATCGAAATCATTGAAATCGCCCATTTTTCAATCAAATCAATTGATTGCCTGCTCTAGTTGGGGATCCATCACGGTACACCAGGACGAAGCTTCACATGCCTTCCTGTAGTGATTTAATCCACAATACATTGTAGTGTAGTCTACATTGTACTGTAGAGAAACCTACTGTTGATTTTGTAAAAAAAATTTTTTTAAATTCTATAAAATGGCTTGAATTTAAATTTAAAATGAAAAATGGAAGTATTATGTCATAATTATACTTTAAACAGAAACATTAATTTCGAATGGGCCCCTTTCATACCAAGAACCTACTGTTGATTTTATTTGTCGGGACTTTCGGCTTGTGTGGTAATAAAACTTCTCAAATGCACTTGTGACATTAGACTGTGTAAGATGTTAACTTTGATCAAAATCGCCTGTTCCTTCTTTCATCGGATTAGATTATCGAACATCGATATTTATCAAAGACATTCTGATATAAAACCTATGTAAAAACACTGCCAGGCACATAAATACCTTTGTGTGAAATTTCATAAAAATCGGTCCAGCCATTTTCGAGTCCATAGGGAACGAACACACACACACACAGAGTTTCTTTTATATTATGATAGATAGGTAGGTAGACATTGTGTACAAATTTTGCAATAAATTTTATTTTGAATTATTTGGATTCGATTTGCATCTGTCCTACTTTTTAAACTGTGAACGCAATCTAACGTCATTGCATCATTTACACAATTTTCTTGTTTTCCTATGAAGAAAAATTTAGATTGAAACCTGATTCCTTTCCAGAAAAAGAAGTGAAATACTTCTTTCTCCCTCCTTTAATATAATTCGTACATTTCATCTGTCCAGTTGTTTGTCACGAAAAGAATCCAAGCTCGCCACTGGCATAAGCACGAACGTAAAGCCGGATGAATAGAAAGTCTGATATCCATTTCATAGAAGAAGATCGTAAAAAACATCACTTTTTCTCACAAAAGTAATTAGTTTCTGGTTACAAAAGGCAAAACTGTGCAGAGATAATATTTCCTCTTCTTGGTGATAAATCGACAATGTCTCCGTCCTGGAATCGCCATTATTTCCGTTATTGACACGAATCCATTTGTAAAACTATCTGATTGTCGAGTTGTTGCAATCGTCAGACAAGTGATCCATCTTAGTATGCGGACACGCCATCGTAGTGAAAGATTCGATTCTCACATTTGAATTACACAACCTTCTTGTTTTCCAACGCTATTGAATACCACCCGGGCATAACATGATTAACTTAAAAGCCCAACAAATGAATACACTTGCATAGTTCAATGTTCCAACAAATACACTGTTGCTATATCAGACTAGATGTGATCAACTTAATAAAAATAACATCATATTTCTGTTCTATATGAACTTTGATCAACTTCATAGCCATGGCTAATGATACATCATTACCTGGATGTACTTCGTTCAAACTCCTCCGTTTAACATTTACAGGGAACATGAACTAGAACAGATACATTAAGAGCATTGCCAAGGCTGCTGCAAAAAAAAGGTGGGTTCTCTCTACCATGCTAGAAAGTTACTTACACCTGAGAGTTACAAGGCCACCATTCGCCAATGTATAGAGTATTGTCGCCACATTTGGGTCAGTGCATCTGCTACTAGTCTCTCATTCCTAGACAGGGTTCAAAACAGAGTCGCTAACATAATAGGTCATGCACTGTCAGATAGGCTTCAACCTCTGTCCCATCGATGAAATGTTGCATCCCTCTGCCTATTTTACAAGTATTTTAATGACAGGTACTCCAACGAACTCCAAGCCCTAGTACCCCTTGACAAACCTGAAGCAGCAAAATCCCACCCCTAAACAAGAGAGATCCCTAGATGCTAGACTAGGTGTGTCAGAATTGTTTGGGAATTTTTGACACCCCTAACACAAAACTGCGAATAAAATATTAAAAAAAAACTCGTAATTTTTCTTTTTAAAGTGGGTTGTTTATTTTCTTTATGGAATATACTTGCAAAATAAACTATTAAAGTTGTTTTAAAAAAAATAGAAATATTTTTTATTTTTAAAAAACAGTGTTTACAAAGTGCCTGCGCGGGTTAATGCAGCCATGTTTTTTACGTAATGAAATCAATTGAATTTTACGAGTTAAATTTTTTTCAATTTTTAAACTTTAAAAATCTATCAAAATTTTTCTATTGGTTCAATTTTTACGATATTATCAGGTTCAATGTGAAATTTTATGCTCTTCCCAATAAATCGAATATAATATTCTTGACGAGCGTTTTTTTTAAATTCACCCCCCCCATTTTGAAATGTCTATTCAAATGAAAATGATTAATTTTCTCACCTCAAATTTATATATCACAAATTGAAGATAAAAGATCAATAAATAAAATAAGCTAATTTAAAACAAAAAAAGAACAGTTATTTGCAAATTTACCTGTAAAGTCCAAAGTTTAAAACCTTTTTTTTTAAAAACCATGTTGAATTTTTTTTTTTTTAAGTGAATCTTGTTATATTGTCCAGAAAATTTCGTAGAATTAAAATTATTTTTCTATTTCATTCAATGTTTTCTTTTTTTTTTTTAAATATTAAAAAAAAAATTCATTCCATAAAGAAGAAATAAAATATATTAAATCAAAAACTCATGTATTTCATTGAGAAAAAAAGACATTCCTGGAGTGTTTTTTTAAGGCAAAAACTGATAAGTAAAATGTGATTATTTTCTAACTATGGTGACACATATTTCTTCACGCACAAGGATAGATGGCTAATAGGAATGTGTTGTTTTTACGTCCTTCTATCCATCTGTATTCCAAACAGGAAGAATCGGCGCCTTGTTAACACTATAACAATGCTTACGTAATGGCGGTCTTTTCAAATAGTTGTTTAAAAAAATTCTTTTATTTAAAAATACATGGAATATGAAATATAAATATGAACAAATTCTCATGAATGAAGAATGGAAACATCCATTGATGAGTATTTTATACAGGTAAGTGATTTTTTTGAATTTATATATATTTATTATTTTTAGATTAAGTTAAAATTCGTTGAATTTCGTGAAATCTTTCTTAAAGAAACCCGATTTAAAAAAAAATATATTGTATATTTTTCGATAAAATCTTTTATTATTTTAAAGTTTGGTCTTTGCTCCTTTTATTGAAAAAGAATTAGGGTTTAAATTACATTATTCATATTGTTATAAGCTTCGAAAGATAGGAAGTTATTTAATCACTCTTTTTTTAATGGCGAATTCTGACACTCCTAATGCTAGACAGCCTTCTACTCTAATAGTTTCTTCCCCAGAATTGGTAGACTTTGGAATTCCCTTCTGGGCCCCTACTTCCCTGGCTGTACTGACATGCAGAAGTTCAGGTGTAATGTAAACATATATCTTGCTGCTCAACTCCCTACATAGTATCCCTGGAGATAATGTCCCCGATAGTAGCCCACAACATCAAAGTGGCACTGTACCTTGTTTGAGGTGAAAATTCAATAATTTTTTTTTTTAATAATAATAAAAAATAACGTCGGCAATTTCATTTCCAATCATCCAAAAATTTAGTATTTTGAAACACATATCCTCAAATTTTGTTGTAACTTGCACCATAGACGGACATCATAAACATTTTAAAAACCATGAAAAATTGAACATGAAAAGCGGTTTCAGATTTAGACCATTTTCCGTTTTGCATAAATCGCGCCAGATATTACCCAGGCGATATTTTAATAATCACATTTTCTTAGAATATTTTCAGTTTGAAACATGATGTGACCGGAAAAATTAACACAGGTATGTTTTTTGACTTGAGGAATCCACAAATGGTATCAGGTTTGCTCAGAAATGAAGCCTTCTATGTGATTTTTATCAGAATTTTGGAATTTTTCACATGTGCTCTAATATTGGGCAAAAAAAGGATATGGGTTTCAAACTCTGAACTATTGCATTTCTGTTTCGGATGCTTATTTGTTAAAATGCTAAATAGTTTACAGGTAAAGCAGGTCAGCAACATACACACAATTGGGTTCTTGTCCAGTATTACCTCTAAATTAAAAACAAAAAGAAAAATCTCTGATGTACGTACCCGTGATAAAACGAAAATATCATATTCCAAAACTGACGTAAATTGATCAAGTAGTTTTATTTTTATAAAGAAAATCATTTTTTAGCGATTTAAAATCAGAATTCGTAGGCATTACAACATAAATCTATTAATTCAGAATTCGTAGGCATTACAACATAAATCTATTTAGTATGAATTATTGTTGGAATATCTCTCTTTGTTTCTTGTGATATTTTTTCAAAACGGCGGGCGAAGGTCACTTTTCAGACATTCATAAAATTTGATTTTCCTATTTAAAAATAAGACTACTTGATCAATTTACGTGATTGTTGGAATATATTTTCGTTTTGTCATGGGTCATACAGATTTTTCTTTATTTTTTTGTTTTTTAATATAAGGGTGATTCTAGACAAGAACCTACAATTGTTGAGAATATGTATAAGTGTTACAGATTTATTTTTTTTAACACAACACATGCCAGTATGTAAAAAATTAAACATCCAGTGTAGCAGCAAGTCCTGGGAACATCAACCTGAAAGAACAGTTGGAAATGACTTATATACCATACATTACGACCATGTAATCCCTACAGCCACCTACCTTGAAAATGCTGCTGTGAAACCTGACATAATTATATGGAATAAGTCAGAGAGAGTTGTAACCTTGATTGAAGTGAGTGTTCCTAATGATGGCGGTTTTAACAGAGCTGAAAGAGAGAAACAGACCAAATACCAAGGTCTTTTTTTTAATTTTTTTTTTTATTACATTTTCACCCCAAACAAGGCACATTGCCACTTTGGTGTAGGGGGCTACTATCAGGGGAAACATCTACTGGGGTACTATGTAGGGATTTGCGCAGCGAGATGTTGGTTCATGTTGCACTTGAACTTATGCATGTCAGTGCAGTTGGGGAAGCAGTGACCTGGAATGGAATTCCAAAGTCTAGCAGTTCTGGGGAAGAAACTACTGGAGTAGAAAGATCTTTTACATCTAGGGATCTCTACAGTGTGGGGGTGGGATTTTGCAGCTTGTCGGGTCTGTCGAGGGTGTTTACGTCGTGGGGGCACAAGTGCTTGCAGTTCATCAGAGCATTCACCATTATAATACTTGTAGAACAGGCAGAGGGATGCAACGTCTCATGTATGATATGAAAAGAAACTGGAACCTAAAGGGGATATCGATCATACCAGTTATCATAGGTGCCACAGGATTTATGAAGAAGAACCTGAAGTCCTACCTAACTAATATTCCTGGTGAACCAAGTGCAAAAGAGATTGAGACAATTGCACTTAAGGGAACAGCGAGGATACTAAAAAGAGCTCTCGGTTGGTTTCAATAAAAAAGCGGGGCAATGTTGGCAGCTGGTTTGGCTGCCCCATACCCAGCATTACAATCTTCAAAGGAAGAAGAAAAAAAAATAAAACTGACATTCAACCACCGATATTATGAAGATGATGATGATGATGATCATGGAGGAGGAGGAGTGAAATTCTTTTTTTTTGTTGTTGATTTTTGTACATTTTAGTCATGTTTATTAACTTTAAGTTGTAATGAGTAGAATATCGTCTTTTTAACATGAAATTAGTGACGAATAACTAATGAGTAACTTTAACACGTGACAACCATAAATTTTAGAGTTTATTTTTTGTTTAAAAAATTTATTATATATTTATTTTTTTTTTTTAAATATATTTTCAAATTGAAGTCAATCAAATCATTTTTAGCAAAATATTTTCAAAGTTTATTTCAATTTCAACATTAAATAAATATAATATTAACTTTCGTAGTTTTGCAATTATCGTTTAACAAACGAATAAAAATGAGTGAACTGGATTTTATTATAATTAATTTTATTTTGTTTTAATTATTCTCTGAAATCAGTGAGTTCGTGGGGTTCTTGGATAATATTAAGAAAGTGAAAGAGGTAATAGTTTTCTTTATTAAACAGGCAGAAACAAACTATGTAAAAACAAACTATTTTAGCAGAAACTAGAAAAAATAAGTTTCATTTATAATTTTCTCCTGAATTGAAAATAAAATATTCTTTGTAAAATATATACTTTTTTCAGTCCTGGGCATCTAAAATCAGCAGAGAATAGACCATTGCAATGATCCGGTCCCAGTTGATTTTGTGGTGCGAGTTACTTCTGTGCTGTTCTAGAAGGTCCACCCTCCCAGGCTTTGCTTTCTCTCTTTGAGAAGGGGGTTAGTTTATTGCTAATCGCAATAATCGGGGAATGCCGATGGGGCTGCTCAGGCACTTTTTGCAGATCAGAGTGCCCCTCCTTGGGGGCGCTGACTTCTTAGCTTCACTTTCTGACCCTGGTGTCTAAGTTCTTGCAGTGTTCTTGCAATGAGTCACCAATTATAAAGGCGAAAAGCCATGCAAGAATAAGGGTTAATAAGCTGGATGCTGAACTATGAGGGAGTTAAAAATGCTGGACAGAAAGGATGAAATTTGATTACGTAAAAGGATGGTTTGACAAGTACTTGTTAAAATCGGACTTGAAAGCGAGCATGTTATAATCTGCAGGAAAGCAGTTCTGCAGTAATATATCCCATGTACAGCAGGTTCTTGGTGAGGAACTGTTCAAAGAAACAGTTTAGTTCTAGTAGGTATACAGAAGAAAGATTTCTTTTTTTTTTCTTTTTTTTTTTTTTGCAGTGGCAGTATGTTTGTATGCTAGAGTAGGACTAACAACATCTTTTCTGTGAAAAAACAGACAGTGGACGAAAAGAGATCATCTCCCACTAGATTGTGAACTCGATTTTTCATTCCGTCAACTCAAGAAAAATCCCCAGATGTGGCAGCATCCTCCTTTCTCAACTGCACCACATACTCCAGGTCAGAAAAGAGAATCAGTAAGATTTTGATCCCTGAAGTGCTGCCATAGACAGTTTTGTCGTTTGCATAGATGTCAACAAAGATGTGATTTGGAAAATCAGAAACAGAGTTGGATTCAGGCTGCATCCTTGAAGCACACCGACATTAATGTTGTATGACTGATCGATCTGTTTTGATATGCAGACGACCTATTTTTAAATCATGATCAAACTGAAGAAGTTTTCCAAAATAATGGGAAGCACTGCTACTTTATATTGATTAGAGCTTGTTTTGGATGCAAATTCTTTTTCATAACAAGTGGAATGGTGTTAGGACCAGTTGCCTTGCTGGCATCAAAGTTAAACAACATCCAAATATCTGTCTGGGTTGTTGCTGTTGTTAAGTATATCATCAGTCTGGGAGAGTAAATAGTAAATAGTTTTGATGATAAAGGATGGCCTAACCGAATATGAAATTATTATTATTTAATACAAAGCCCATCTAAATTAAATATTTTGTCAATATAAAAGAGTTGCATTGCCCATCATACTTAAATATGATATCTTCATTAATGCAAATTTTGTATTTACTAGCAGTCCAACCCAGCTTTGCTCGGGCCCTATGTACTGTTCATAACTTACCCTACATGTGAATACACTTTATGTAAAATTTCAAATGTTTAGACCAAAATTTGCCTGAATAATTTTGTAGAGACCACAGAGGTCAATTTTTTTAAACTTTGACACCAATTTTGACCCCTTAACATTTATTATTTTGGTCTCAAATCAAAATACAAAGCTTTACCCATGTCCAAGCTACCTATATCTAAAATTTCAAGTCTTTAAACCCAAAATTGGCAGAGGAATTTGGTAGAATCTGCAAAGGTCAACTCTTTCAACTTTGACCTTTTTGCAGCCAAATTTTTGCTCAAAAACTGATTAAAATGCTTGCTGCATGTCTGAATACTCGTTATGTATAAATTTTAAATGTTTAGACCCAAAATTGGCTAAGTAGTTTGCTAGACACTGCAAAGGTCAAATCTTTTGAACTTTGACCCCTTGGCAACTCAAATTTTCGACCCAAATCGATTAAAAAGCTTGTCCTATCTCTGAATACCCTTTATGTAAAATTTGAAATGTTTAGACCAGAAATTGGCTGAGTAATTGAGCAGAGGTAAAATTCTTTTTTAACTTTGACTCCTTAACATTTGCTTTGGGCTCAAATCAAATTAAAAAGTTTGATCCATGTCCAAGTAACCTACATTTAAAATTTCAAGTGTTTAGACCTAAAATTGGCGGAGGAGCTTGGTAGAGTTTTCAAAGGTCAAATTCTTGAACTTTGACCCCTTGAAAGCTAAATTTCTGGCCGAAAACCGATTATAAAATTTTCCCAAATCTCAATACTACTTATGTCAAATTTCGAGGCTCTAGACTAAAAATTCACAGAGTTATTTGGTAGGGAAATGTACACAAATACTTTCCCTTTTATAGATATATAGATTATATTATATTCGATCCAATATATAGTAATGATTTAAAAGTTAAAAAAAAATAAAAAATAATGACTTGTGTGCCACCAAACGAGAATCGAAACCAAAACGTTTAGCTTATGATTTACTTTTTCCTTTTATGTTAATGCCTCAGCTATGAAGAAATGTTTGCTGCAAGGCTAAAAATTAGAACATGAACCAATAGCTATTATGTTACGCATGCATATTCATAATGCCGTCGCTCGACCTTCACCTGACAAATTCCATTTTTTTAATTTTCACACTTTTGCATCGATTTTCCCAGACTAAAACCCAAATATAAATTTTTGCATATGTTCAAATACCCTATATAGTAAGTTTTGATGTCTGTAGACCAAAAACTGACAGGAGTTTGGTAGGCAACATTTTTTAAATATGCACAGATAAATATATATATAGAAAGTGGTTTATGTCCACTATAACATTTTACACAAATATTTTGCATGTATAAATCATGTAGAATATCTGCATTAATATAATTACACATAATAGTTAACCAAAGATAATCATCCCATAAGAAAACTGAAAAAACTAATAGAGAATTAAATAAAATGAATGTTTAAAAGAATATGCAAATTAGCTAGATCTTTTGAAGATTAATGCAATTCCACGACCAATATATAACAAAATTGTATTTTCTGTTTAAATAAATAGAAAAAAATGATTTTTAATATGAATATCAATACACAAAAAACAGGCAAGGCGTAAACCCACTTGATGTAAGGAGCTAACAAGAACGAAAAACAGGAGATGCTTATTGATCTTATTCTTAAAAAGATCAAGGCTGTAAGTCGGAGGAAAACAGTGAGCAGGAAGAGAGTTTCACAACCTTGCAGTTCCTGGAAATAAGCTAATAGAATAGGAAGCTTCCTATTCTATTACAATGAGGTATTGGATGAAGACCACTAGATCAACGAGTAAAATGAGCTGGAACTAAGGAATTAGACAATTCTGAAGAAAACATGCTATAATAGTATTTATAAAAAAGACTGAGAATAGCAACATCATGTCTGTGAGAGAGATTGCAGTAAAGAAGAAAGTGTGAGGTCAATAAAATTACAGATATGTTTCTGTACTTTTTCAAGAACCCTCAAATGGGACAGAGATTCATCAGCCCAAATATGGCAACAGTACTTCACATATGGTCTGATAGTAGATTTGTAGAGATAAAGAATAGCCTCAGGCATGAGAAAGTGTTTAGAGCGATAAAGCGAACAGATTTTACAAAAAGCAGAAAGAGCAATGGATCTAATATATGGACTCCAAGAAAAGTTTGATGAGAAAGAAAAACCAAGAAGTTTTAGAGTCAATTTCTTATTGGGGGCAAATAATCTCAGGAGGAAGAAGGAACATATAGTCATCGACATATAGTACTGTTTCGTTGTTCCACAGCTCATCAGTGAGGCTAGACAAGCAATTACTTCAAGCCAGGATCGAAACCCAATTGCCCAAACGACAGTCGGAGCTTCTAACCATTGCGCTATACAGCTGCTGCTATGCGAGCAGTGAATTAACAATGTTTTGACATTGTCCAAAGTACTTAAGCTCAATTTGTTTACACAAAGAGCATCACTTCATATGCTAATGGTAATTTTATATCATTTCCCAAATGCTCAACCTAAGATAGGGCTCCCACTGCAAGAACTTAGACACCAGGGTCAGAAAATGGGATTGAGAAGTCAGCGCCCCAGTTAAGGGGGCACGTTGATCTACAAAAGTGCCTGGGCAGCCCCGTTGGAATTCCCCAGTAAGGGCGCCTTAGATGATTAGCAATAAACTAACAGTTTCTCGAAGACAGAAGGCAAAGCCTGGGAGGGTGGACCTCCTAGAACTGCAGGATAAATCTTAACTGGATTAAACAAAGTGTAGGGAGAAGGGGCATCGAAATTCATGATGGTGATGGAAGTATAGGTCGAAACTCGTTTCCCTAACAAGAAAAAAACATCAGTGAACAGAAACAACTCGGGAACAAATACAAACATTTAAAATAATAATTTTTATTTAACCAGAAAAGAGTTCATTTTTATGCGAGAGAGATCTGCAAGTTATAGTCCTTCTGGCATGTTCAATATCTCCCCATAAACATAGAATTAAAAAGATTGAGGTCTATTAATAATGCGGAGAAATGCACGAAAGTTCACGATCATCATTCAAGTGGAAAAAGAATCATTGCGTAATTGTAAAGGTACTGCTGGAAGTCTTTAGTGACTGTCGAAATCCTCCGCAACAGAGGAAATTATCAATGCCAGCATATTTTATGAAGAAAACTCTCTGAATGAAAAATACCAAGAGGGTAAAAGTTTGTGAACAAAAAATATTCATCCATTGTTGTTTACGTGTCATATATATATATATATATATATATATAATATTCATCCATTGTTGTTTGCGTGTCATTATATATATATATATATATATATATATATATATATATATATATATAATATTCATCCATTGTTGTTTGCGTGAGCTTCATTAGTACAGGGATGGAGTAATTTGGCCATTTACAGTTTGAACATGATACTCTTAACAGTGCAGATTTTATGATGTGCGACGAAGTCCCACATGCGTGATAATTTCGAGCAGCGGTGAATTAGCCTGTGAAAGGCTGTCTGAAAATCACGGAAACGTTGTTGAGACATGGTGCGGTTTTAACGTCCTTCGGACGTGGCTGTGTAGACTGATTTCTTTTTTGGTGCTTCTATATGGGCTTTCTTGAATGCCCCAACCCATTCACTGTCTACATGTGCAAATAGACAAAAATATAGTCTCATGGATTTGTGTGTAAAAGGAACGAGTCACAGCTATGTCTCTACGTGCTGATAGAATTGTATGGGCGAACGGTGACAAAGTAAAATTGTTCCTGAAATAAATAAATTCCGGCCGTATAGATTCTTCTGATTAAGTGACGAGCGACTTGATTTAGCTGGTCATTACAGAAGTAAGTGATTTTTTACCCCAATGTATAGCTGAACCTAAGTCAACTTCTAGATCAACTGCATATTTCAACTGATCTAGAGAAGATGGGTGAGAAGCAAAATGTTAATTTACTGGATGGTATTTCATAGAGAATGCACTGCGATCTTTCATCAAAACAAAATAAGCAGCAGGAGTCTAGGAAGCAGACCGATTAAATTTCTTTTATCACTTTCTAACGGCGTCTGCGTAGTAACCTAAAGTGATGAGATTATGCGAAATTGGCATTTTTTTTTCAACTGAAACTCATTTGTTAATTTATAACACAAAATAACAATATTAATGTTCAATGACAAGTTGAAGAAAACTTAACGATGAAAAAATGTTTATTTGTTTGTTTGTGTTTTTCTAAATATATCAAAGAAACAACTTCCTGCATACGGATTTTAAAAAAATTCTATCATAAATGTTTGAATTTTATCAAATATTTACTTAAATCAATATTTGAAGAAAAAAAAAATCATTTGAGTTAAATCTAACAACCTTGTCAAACTCAAAAAGTTCTTAGAGATTATCATTTTTAACATTTATTTTTACTCCTTTACACTCCAAACAAGACATATTGCTACATGGAGAGATACTGTGTGAGATAATGTTTAACAGGGGACTGTGGGGAGTTGAGCGGCGAAATGTCTGTTCACATTACATTTAAACGTCTGTGTGTTAGTATAGTCAGGAAAGCAGGAAACAGGGAGGGAATTCCAAAGTCTAGCAGTCTGAAGGAAGAAACTATTAGAGCAGAAGGCTTTCGGTATTTATTAACCTCAAGAGTAAAGGGGTGGGATTTTGCTGCTTGTTGGATTAGTTGGAAATATCTATGTCGATGGGGCACAAATGCTATGAGTTCATCAGAACACATTCCATTAAAATACTTGCAAAACAGACAAAGGGATAAACATTGTGACGATGGGAGAGAAGTTGGAGCTTGGCCAATAGTATAGGACCTGTTAGATTTGAGACTCTTTTTTGGACCCTATTTGGGGGAGAGGCTAGTGATAGATGCATCAGCCCAGATGTGCTAACAATACTCCATGGATGGGTGAATTGTGGCTTTGCAAAGATATAGGATATCACTGGCATGAGTAATTTTCTAGCATGATAGACGGAGTCCACCTTCTTTGCAGCAGCTTTTGCAATGTCCTCAATGTATTTGTTCGGGTTCATGTTACCCGTGAATGTTAAAATATTCAGTGAAAACAGAGGAACGATCGATTTAAATTGAATAATATTAAAATCCTCTTTCATAGGATAAGCATTGATATATGAATATTTTTGTCTTATAAACAATATTTGATTTTGATTTTTTATGAGGAAAATGTTTGATACGTATAGTTGTGTAGCATATATATATTTATTTTTCTATAATTGTTTATAAATATGAAATGTGATTCTATAATTGTTTATAAATATGAAATGTGATGCCTATAATTGTTTATAAATATGAAATGTGATGCCTATAATTGTTTATAAATATGAAATGTGATTCCTATAATCATAGGCATCCTACACTCAATATATTTGAATAAATCTATCTTCATTACGAAAATACAATATATAAAAAAAAGGACATTTTATGAAAGAATTAGATTAAGAGATGGTTTAAGTTGATTAGTTTGGCTGTTTTGTTTTACGGCATATCGACCTTTTTCAGGTTATTAAATGCCGAATCTAGTAATTCTTTATATCTTTAAATATTTATTGATGGTATTTGCTTTGGTTGTTTTGTGCAGAAAAATTGTTGATTTTATTTTTTATTTTGCAGAACATGATTGAATTTTGGAAAGGAAAGTAAAAAACAATAACATCACTTGTGTATTCATCCTTTTGCGGATTGTTATCCTCATCTTCATAGTTGTTGTTGCTCACCACGTTTTGGCCAACTCATCCTCTGGCCTTCTTCAAGTGATTAATTGCGACAAGATAGGAAAGCTGAGTCCTGTAACTGTATACCCAGTAATAACTGCCATAGTTGTTGTCTCACCACGTTTTGGCCCATTAATCCTTTGGCCTGCTTTGAATAGGATTGAAACCACTATCTTCAGAAAATGCTCACCTGGAACCATAGAGAACCAATGCCTCTATCCACTGAAAAAGGCCAGAGGATGAGTTGGCTGGAATGCGGGGAAATAACAACAACTATAAAGGAGATAACAGTCCGCAAAAGAATGAATACACAAATTATGAAACCTCATCTCCAAGGATTTCAAAGACAAAATAAAAATAACATCGCTGTTTGACGCATTTTAAGCCAGAAAGCTAGTATCTTCAGACAGCCTAGTCTGGTCGTATGAGGTTAACTTGAATCACCTCAAAACTTATGCTTAGAGAAATAAACAGACTGATGAATAATTCGAATGTCTATGGAAGTTTTTTGAGTTCATAGACTGTGATTATCTATAATCATAAGACGTGAATGGAAATGGAAATATTTCCATGAAATTTTGGTCATAAATATAACAATAATATTTATGAAATGATAACCATCATGTACTGCATTTGTTCATTATAGGTTCTACCTTCTTTCCTCCCTTCTGTACTCAGATTCCACGATCGCAAATTCTAAGTTTTCTATAAAAGGAGTTTGGTAAAATCTTTGAAAGCATTACATAAGGCTGGTTTGAAAATATAAAACCAAATGTTATAAAAGAATTTATTAAATGATTAAAATCATTTTTGGAGGAGGGGGGTTATTTCGGTGTAACACCGCTTTTCTCAAAGAGGACTGTTGATTTTTAAAGGTTTTTTTTTTCTTTATCTTCATTTTTCTGATGGTTATTAAGCTTTCAATTTTTTTATATTGTCCCAGAAATGTTTCTTTTGCACCAATGTTCTATTTATTACTTCTGACGAGAAAACTATAAATGTTCGAAACTCTATGGATTAAGAAATTAGTTCTATTATATTCCCAGTCTGATTCATTTGATGATTCAATAGATAGTATGGATTTTTTGTCTGTCATTGGTTGCTTTTTCTCCATTTATTGATGCTCTATCTAGAATTCTGAGCACGTCTTTCGAGGTAGGATTTATTTGTTGATGTCTATATTTTCAAATTTTATTTTTTCTAATATATAACAAATATTAAAGATAACCGAGAGCTCCTGTTTAATTAAATCTTTTTGTATTTTTTCGATTTCGCTTATTTTTTATTTTTTTGTGAATGTGAAAATCAAAAATGTTATTATATGTCCGATATGTATTACGAATGTTTTTGCCTCTTTATTGAAGCATCTTCAGGTAAAGGTCAAATGGTGTACTGAGAAAGACTGGCGAGGGAAGAAAGGAGTAGCAGTTAATGGTAAATATACACAGGCAGCAGCGCCGGAGTGTTTTTGAGGTCACTAGCGAGCCGCATTCTGGGGGTGAGTAAATGAGTCACATAGGAGAAGGGGTGGGGTGCTTATGACAGGCATTTCATAATTCTTGTGACTTGTTTGAAAGGCGAAGTGGTTTATTCCAGGTTTTTGAGATTTTATAATATTCAGGTATTTTTAGCTTTTTAAAATTTGATGCATGGTGTATTATGTTTTGTGTTACAGACTAAGATTTTTATTATATCCAAGGGTAGGGAGGGAAAGTTTTTTTTTTTTTTTTTTTTGTAGATGTTGAAAAATTGCATTGGAATCTACATTATGCATGGTTTGTATTTATTTGCTTCCCCACTGAGCAAATTAGGCACAAGGCCGTTTTTTAACATGGGGAGGGAAACCAGCTCCCCCAAGGGGGGGGGCTCTGGCAGGGTCCAAAATTAGCAATTGTCTGATATGAAGGGTTTCCCCCACATTGACCAGAACTAATTACACAAAGCTACATTATGCATAGTTAGGCAGCAGGATAGTGTAGTCGTTGTGCAACCAATGTAACTATTTTGTTTCAAGGTTCTTATAGGCGTTACACTCTCCTAAAGGGCATTAAAACTTATAGAAAACGTTCTTTCTAATGATTCTAGGGTTGGGGAGGCACTGTTTCTTACTACCAAGTTTTGGGTAAATTTCTTATTATAAATAATGACTAATTTTATTGTTATTGTGAAACAAAAATGTAGTAGGCAAAACAAACAAAAAAAAAATACAACTAAAAACAGACGGAACAAAAACTTGCTTCTCGCAGACACGTGGGTCGTAACAAGCACAATCTACTCGCCAGAATCACCTACACACAATCTGCAGAATGCTCCCTCTCTTTTCCAGTGTCCTGCCTTTATAGTGGCCGGGAACAACATATTTGCATAATCGCGTGAGAGCAGACGTGATTCAACGATAATTACATTGGGTAAATACTAATAAAAGCCCATGGACGCCATCTTGGAACTCTCTCTTTCGCTCAGCCCAAAACAGATGTATCCGAGGTAAGCTCTCTATTTCTCATTTTGGTTACTGCTAATTCTGCTGCACTCCTCCCTGATCTCATGATCACAAATGGGGCATGGGGGCAGTCGTCTTTGTTGGGTACTTCTTCGAAGAACCGGAGGCAGCACTGCCTCCTTGTCATCTTCCTCATTACCACCGTTATTGCCGCCAGCCTGTTCCATAGGCGGCGTTTCACAATCAGGGCAGGGACAGGGGGCAGTATCCGTCTTTGTCGGGTACTCCTTCGTAAAGGCAAGACGGGTGGTCCCTCTTCCGCTTCCTCAGTATGTGCATTATATGACTCTCCATCATCCTGCATTATACTCTCTGCTCGTTCAGAAGACATTGTACTGTCTTCCTCTTCCTCCAATGTAATAACATAATGGCGAGGGCGCAGATCTTTCACGTGGTGAGGCACACCGTCCACCAAAATCGATTGAGGGCTGATTACCTTGGTCACCTCACCCTTGCTGAACCTCGTGGTACATCGATTTTGCGGTATTTTGACCCACACGCGATCTCTAACCTGGTAAGCGCTGTCCTTGGGATCTGCGGACGCAGTTGCGAGATTGGTCTCCTTTACTCAAACTTCGTATCGATAAATCCTGTTGGCAGGCGCAGTGAAGGGAGATGTGTTGTCTCTTTGTGTGATGTTATACCAGTAGACAGCTTCCTGTATGGGACAGCGCATTCTAGCCGCTATTCGTTTCACTGTACGGTGACATCGCTCCGCTATGCCATTCCCGGCTGGAGCGTACGCACAACGGAATCGCAAGTGAACTCCCCATTTATGTGCAAATGCTTGGAATGCGTTGCTGCAGAAAGCCGTGTCATTGTCTAAAAGGATTTCATGCGGCGAGCCACGCTTGAGGAACACTGCCTCCAACTGATGAATCATGCTTGCCGAGTCCTGCCTCACCAATTTCCTCCAAATGGAGAAATGCGATGGACCACAGTCTGTTAGAGTTAAAAAATGGAAGGTGCCATAATGTGTGATATCCATTCCAATTCTTTGTCAATTCTCGTTCTTCCAGCTTTCCCTTTTCCCACCTGACTGGCGCTGGGTCAATGGACTGACATTCCTCACATTTCCGTATGACCGTTTTAACGGTTGCTTTTGTCGTGGTTGGGCAACTTCTCCTGACAAAGTAGGTAGTGCGTCGCACCCCCGGATGTCCACTACCTTTGTGAATAGCCATGATTTGACTCTCATCCAGCTCGTCTGTGTGAACCGCGCCTATCACCGGGTCAAGCCCGTTTTTCTTTTTCATTGCCTCAAACCATGTCTGTGGTACTCGTGTCAATCGGTCAGCAATGTTTCGTGCTGATGGAACCAGCGTCACATCCACTGTCAGCCCATACTCTTTCACGAGTCCCTTTAGAGTGCTTAGTTGCCTCCTAATAAGCATCTCGCTTGCTACTTTGGTGCGCACTTGCGCCTTTCCAGTTAGCGTGTCCGAGACCCAATGGTATACGCAGACAGAATCTGTCTTTATGTGTAGCACTTTGCTCTGCCACTGTAGAGCCAAATTGCTACCTTTCAATACAGCATCCAGCTCGGCTAAGTTGATATGTTGAGAGCCACCTTCAGGTCGCAACCAACATGCATCCTCCAACACAGTTTTGCGCATCTCCAAGGCTGCACCAATTGCTAGGGAGCTAGCATCGACCCATACATTCAGCTCTTTGCCATCCACACACCAATTTCCCCGGACCGAATTGTTCTGCCGCACAGATTCCAAGGTTTCGAACATCATACGATGCAGTATGGCATCCTTTGCTTCATCATCCCAGCCCTTCGTTACCGAACTTACTCTCTTTCTAAGTATTCCACAAGCCACACAAAGCCAACCGCACACCGGAAAGTGCCCGATAAGTCGACCAAACAGGGAAAACATTGTTCGTCGCGTAACAATGCTAGGAGCCTCTGGAATTGCATTTCCTCGCTTCCACCGTAGTTCACTGTGTTCCATCCAGACCGCCAATCCCAGCACCCGTGCACCGTCCTTCAACCGCTCCGGGTTCTTGCACTCCAACCCGAACTGCGCTAGGTGTTCTCTTACATGGGTTGCGGGCACCACGTCCTCGTTGACAAAAATGTCATCGATGTAAGCAGATGCTGCGCCGCTTACAACTTCTTCCTGAGACAATACTTCACTGACAATTGCTCTCATGATCAGGGGGAGCCACATTCAAACCGAACCCTAGACGGGTCAGGCAATATTTTTTCCCATCAATTTCCACAGTCTGGTATGGCCACAGTGTCTCATGGACCCGGACTTGTAGGTATGCTCTCCTGAGGTCCAGTAGAGACACATTAGCACCTTTTTGTCTCCATTCGCGCAGCTTAGCCGCACAAACATCTGCGTTGGCCATAAACACGTCTACGTAATGATTTAGCTCCCAGTAGTCCATTACCGGGCACACTTTGGCTTTATTCTGCTGCATCACAGCCATCAGGGGAATTAAGCCTTTGGGAGGTCCCAATTTATCCTCTGGGTATGGCACGAGCCAACCATTATCTATCCAGGTGTGGAGCTCCTGCGTGTATTCTTCACGGATTTCTGCCGGCACTGGGTATTCTGACACTCGATTGTGTAGTCTTTCAGGGGGGTGGTCCTCAGACCACTTCCACGATGCGGTCCACGTTCGGTTTTGATGATCAAAGGTGGCAGTGAAATCTGGTTCATTAATAGAAATGGCTGCGCATTTAATATTTTTCGTGTCACCCAGCCGCACTGATCCTGTAGGGTTGACAACGACACCGCCCAGAGCTTTTATGGCGTTGATCCCTAGAAGTAAGTCAAACCCCAGCGGTTTGCCACGCACCACCAACACATCGATTCTGGAGGACGCAACTTCATCAGTGGACACAGAGACCGTTCCAACACCGCAGCACGCATGGGACATTCCACCAATTGTTTTGACATCTACGTTCGTTTTTCTCTAAGACCGACACCAGTCTGCATGTAAAATAGTTCTAGAGCATCCTGTATCAATAAGCGCCAAACATCGCGTCCCGTCAACGTGGATGCTTATCACCGGGAGCATCGTGCTCGCATCTTGGTGGGGAAGGAGACTGGCGCTTATGCGTCCTCTCTGTGCTCGTTTCCCGAGCAATTCCGAGCCCAGTGTCCACTCTCACCGCAACGGTAACCCTGTGTGCCACGTTTTCGACAGTCCTTTGCAAAGTGGCCTTTCGTATTGCACTTGAAACAGGTCACATTAACAGGAATATTCTGGGCCCTGTGGTTGTTGGGTGAGCATGTGGCCGCAACCACGTCCTGATTGTGTTCCCCAGTCGTCGTCAAAATTCTTGCTCTCGACATTAGTTCTCCCATGGTCAGGACTTTGATGTTCGGCACCTGTTGAAGAGCAATTGAGATAGCGTCAGGGAACCCAGTGACGAAAGTCAATTTTGTGAGTCTCTCTAAGCTATCTCCTGTGAATCCGGCCAATCCAACCAACTGCCTGATTTTGTTGGTGTGAACATCCACACGTTCGCCAACCCATCTAACCATAGTTATTTTTCTGTATGCTGCAAACGCGTCGTCGGTAAATGCCTCCTTTAATTGGGCCTCAATCTGGTCTATTTCTCTTTGATCGTCCTCCTCCATTTCCATGTAGAGGGCCAGTGCATCACCTTCCAGATATAAAGGTAGCAGACTCACTACATCATCCACCTGCTGAAGTTGTGCGACAAGTCTCACTTTTTTCAGCTACGCTACAACGTCTCCCTCGCCAGAGAACGGCTTGATAATATCACTGCTTATCCGCACCTTCGCCATAGTCGGGCCGAAATAGCTTGAAACAAAAATGTAGTAGGCAAAAAAAAAAAAAAAAATACAACTAAAAACAGATGGAACAAAAACTCGCTTCTCACAGACACGTGGGTTGTAACAAGCACAATCTACTCGCCAGAATCACCTACACACAATCTGCAGAACACTCCCTCTCCTTTCCAGTGTCCTGCCTTTATAGTGGCCGGGAACGACATATTTGCATAATCGCGCAAGAGCAGACGTGATTCAATGATAATTACATTGGGTAAACGCTAATAAAAGCCCATGGACGCCATCTTGAAACTCTCTCTTTCGTTCAGCCCAAAACAGACGTATCCGAGGTAAGCTCTCTATTTCTCATTTTGGTTACTGCTAATTCTGCTACATATTGTCATTTGGGAATATGCATCTGTGTATAATAATTTTAATGGCTTTTTATTCTAATTTAAAGTTTGATTGCATTTGATTGTAGTAGAATATGTTATTAGAATTTGGGATGTGATGCTGTGTGATATTATTTTTGGTGGCATTCTTGAAGTTCTGAAACATTAGTCTTATTCGCTCATCGACAATATAGTTAAGAAATTCATTATTGATAAGGACTTGTTTGACTTTTTTTTTTATCGAGGAGTAATGTTTTTAGTGCAGGAAATTAATTTTGCATATGCATGTATATATGTAGTAGTAATGTAGTATATATATATATATATATATATATATATGTGTGTGTGTGTGTGTGTGTGTGTGTGTGTGTAGTAAGTTATGAAAATACATGTCAATTGCCATATATATTTTCATAGCTTACTACCTAGTTCTACCTATGTATTGAGCACTGTTGAGCACTGTTGAAGTAAATACTGAAAATTTATGCATAAATTGATGTGATTAAATGAAATAGTCATATATACGAGATAATCACAACACGCTGGTTCCTATTAGACTGCCAAATTTAAACGACATTGAGCCTGGTCAGTATTAAAATGGGTGATCATTTGAGAATACCAGGTGCTGTATGTGATCTCCGCTTATTTCGGCATCATTTCCAGTTGGCCTTAATTTATCCTTGCCACTCAGGCAAGTGCCAACTCAGGAAGAATATGGTTGGAAATTGTGAAACCCTGGTTTCACAATTGCATGCACGACCACTCTTACAAGATCTATTTATTGTTTCTCAAGACTGAACGGAGGACATGATGAACTACTATGCAGTTAACATTTTTTTGCATGACTAAATCGACTTGGTGAATCAAGGCAAACACAAAGTTAAAAAAAAAAACGTCAGATAACAACTTATAAAGAGAGCGGTACTTTTGCAATATAATGAAATTTTGAACAAATGCATTTCAAGTAAAACACTATCATGTACTTACCTGTCATGTTGAAATTAGTATAAATTCAAAAACATTACAAAAATAGTTAAAAAAAAAAAAAAAAAACAGTATAAAAACTTTTTACATGTAATCATCGAATTATCAAGTTTTATATGGTTTAATGTGAAAGAATTGTCCAACCAATTTTGTATGACAAACTGACTTATCTCCCTTGCTTTCCTTGAAATCTGCTATTGCAACAATAGGAAATGTCAGATTGCTAGTGTTTATGATTTTCTTTTTGTGTGTGTGTGTGAAAAATAGATTTAGCACATCTACTGGATCATTTTTTCATAATTTTTGGAATTTATATTAATTTTAACATGACATAAGTACATGATAATGCATTTTATTTGAAATGCCATTATATTGCACAAGCATCGAGACTTCCAAAAGAGTTGAATTCAAAAATTAACTAAGGGCTGCTGATATAAATTAAAAAATAAATAAATAAAAAAAATAAATAAATAAAAAAAAAAGGATTTATGAAAATTACTTTTTTGCACTTATTGTTCTCAACAAATGAAAACAAGTAACCTTTGGGGTCAGAAGACTTGTTAACTGATGCTGTTAAGCGTTAATGGAAAGCCATTGTGAAATGAATTTCTGGCATGAACAAAGAAATTTAGTTATGATTTTGATAATATGTGACCTCTTAGTGTCAAACAGTTGTAGTGTATAATTAGTTATGAAACAGGCCAAAGATGAAAGGAGATGCCCTTAGGGAACTCCCAATGAAACAGGATGAGATTCTTTATTTAAGCCAATCAAATTGAGTTCTTTTTTTATACAGTTGCTGCTGCTGCTGTTGATGATGATACTTGTAAGAGTTGATGTTTATGCATCGATGTACAAAACTAAAATGCGTAAATGCGTTTGTATGCATATCGTCTGCATATACGTTATCCTGAATAAAAACAAATAATTATATTTTGAACCAATCAGAAAACTTTCTGAATTTATTTGAAATGATCTTTCTGGTAGCTACCAAGGCCCTTTAAAAGCAAGATTTTTCTTCAATAAACCAATGGAACCCAGTTGACCTGAGTCTACGGATCAGTGTCGCTGCCCCGCACTTTGGGCGCCAATCTCTCTCCGCATACACAAACATTAATGAACACACAGACACACAACTCATTGACTTATCGTCTGGCAATCTATATAGACTTTATTCATTGAAATATTTCAATTCTTCTGACTGAATATTTTACTGATACAAAAACAAAAGAATATTGACTCTTAAAAACAACTTTCAATGAAATTGAATTTATTTAAGTGAACAGAGAAGTTTTGAACACGATTTTCCTAACCTCTGAAACTCACTGCCCTTATTCGATCCAAACTGCTTCTAATGTCTCAGCTAATGAAACCCCTTGTTTTTACAAGAACTCTGAAAATATTCATGAACATTCTATGTTTTACTATTGCTGTAAACCTTAAAACTGGTGATTGAAATTGCATATACTGCTGTTATCATTCATTCATTGTAACTGAATCAGATGATTATTGTTGATATTGGTTTCCCTGATTTCCTTCGTTAAAATTATTTCTCATAGGGTGGACCACATGAAGGATGCCAACATCCCTAAGTTAAAATTTTTCTGTGTAACGAACTGGATTCAAACTTGGCACACCCAGGTTGTCAGTCAGGTTGTAATTAACCAATCTAGCCACCGTCACCACCTGCTGATGATGAGGAGGAGGAGGAAGGCGAGAATGCTGATGATGCTGATGATGAAAACTGGAACAAACACTGACAGAGATCTGCTTGCTTCTGAAAACCATCAACCACCTAAAATCCACCAATCAAACTCTTCGGCCGTTTCACAGTTTATCCTTTGGCCTTAAAGCTCTGTTAAGTTTATCAATAGAGTCTCGTCGTCTTATTGAGATTCTTCTCCAAGTCAATTGCATGAAGCTGTCTACACAGATGAATGTGGAATTTTACTATTCATGTACAACAAATTAAGGCACGGCAAATAGCTCCTGTCGATTCTTTTTTTGGTAGACATTTTCTATAAGAATAACGTTATTTAAAAAAAAATAGAACATTTTCTATAAAAATAACGTTATTTAAAAAAAAAAAAACATTTTCTATAAGAATAACGTTATTTAAAAAAAACAAAAACATTTTCTATAAGAATAACGTTATTTAAAAAAAAACATTTTCTATAAGAATAACGTTATTTAAAAAAAAAACATTTTCTATAAGAATAACGTTATTTAAAAAAAAAACATTTTCTATAAGAATAACGTTATTTAAAAAAAACATTTTCTATAAGAATAACGTTATTTAAAAAAAAAAACAGTTACGATTTAAAAAAAAAATAAACAAACGTTTTATTTTATGTTCGACTTGTATTTTTTTTAAATATTTCTTCAAGTTTAAAAAAAAATTGTTTATTTTTTTACAAAAATATTTATTAAAAACAAAAACAGCATAGTAGTCCATCTAAAATCGGTTGCTTAAATAACGTTCCTAAATAGCACATGAATAGAAAATTAGCAGGAGTTGTTTGTCGTGCCATAAATAGTAAAAGCGAAGAAAAAGAACTGAAACGTAACGCATGGCTCCGTAAACAGTTTCTATCATTCTCGATTGATTGCCGTCCTCACTGACTCCTGATGAAGACTATCAATATCAAGCATCACGGGGTTATACCTAGTGGTGCAACATATGTATAAATTGGAGATTCCCCCCCCCCCGCCCTCAACTTCAGGATGCGATAGGAAATATGGGTTACAAATTTCACAAGATGACAAACTGTCGTTAATGTATTTTATATATTCCAAAGATTCGTTAAGGAAGAGAAATATTATTATTATCATAAAATCGTTATCGTTTGGTATAAAATATTTTTTTTTATTTGCTAGAATTAAAGAATTAAGTAACATGGAAATAAATCGAAAAGTCTTGCAGGTAAATTTACTTATGTATTATAAAATGTAATGATTAATTAATAAATCATGAACATGTTATTAAAATCGGATAATTGCCTGATTTCTGGGATATTTTTATCATATATTTTTAAATCATTTTACGTTTTTGTTTTTATTGTAGTTTTGTGGCGTGGTAGAAGCCATTTTGGAATGACGATAGTATCTGTATACAGCCAACATTTAATATGAATTGCGGTGTAAAAGTTATTATTTTAGCGAAGGGGGAACGTGAAGCATATATATGGGTATGCATGTATAATAAAATGGAAATGAATGAAACATTAAGAGAAAAGAAGAGTCACCTATTCTTGGCTGCATTCAAACGCTATCGTTCAAAATTGACTCTACCAAAGCCAAGGACCACACCAGTTTCATCAATAGAATTTCAGAATTGTACATGCCAGATAATTCTCTACAGATACCCCTCTCTTAAAAAATCGCATTAAAAATAATCTAAATGACGTTTATAAAATATTGGTTTAAAAAAAAAAAAAAAAAAAAAAAAAAAAAAAAAAAAAAAAAAGCAAAACATAATTTTACATTATTGGATATAGTATCTAGGGCTCAGCTGTCAGAGCAGTTGAGCTAGAACTTGAAAATCATAAACTAGAGAGCGAGTACATAAGCTGATTGGAATGTTCTATAGTGCTAAGATTGGCAAGTTCATTCTCTTGGTTCTGATTGGTTGATAATCCATGAGTGCACACTCTAGTGCAGAAACATTGATTTATTCAAGCAAGAGTCTGTCAACTGTATGCCGGTTCAAACACTTTCGCCATTGAGTGTCACTTTTTTTAAGTGCCATGCTTAAGTTTAAAATAGGATTTTCAGATGTGCTCATGTATCTTTACAACATTGCATCTGTCAGTTCATCATGCTTAAGTCTAACATAGTACTTTTATGTGAGTTCACATATTTTTATATACGGCATCATCCCATTGACATATCGGTTCAAGTTAAGCATCGTTGAGTCTAACCAGTAGTAAAATGGGTGGCTATTTGGTAAGACCAAAAGTTGTATGTATTCTGAAAACTGGAAAAGGTTAGCAAGAAACACTGCATGGAATCATGCAGCGCCCCCATAACCCTAGAAGGGTGAAGGACTTTTTCGGATGTATCTTTATAAAATTACATTTGTCAGTCTGTCACGTATATGTTTCAAATAGCATTTTTAGATATGCCCACGCATCTTTATAACATTGCGTTTGTCAGAAATAGCATCTTCATCACTAAACGCACATACTGAATAAATGGACGCATCTTAAGAATGGATCTATTCGTGTCCAAAGAATGAACAGAAACAAAAACTTTGCCAACATTTCTGTGCAGGGACGGATTTTCTGATTAACTAAATTGGCTTCATTCGAATGTTTTGTTGACAATCTTGAAGAATCATAATCCACAATCTGTCACGTGATGGTGAGATTGCCATAGAAATCGAGAAAAAATACAAGTAGAACATTTAAGACTCTTTTGTTTTGTTTTTCTTTTGCAATCATTGCAGAATAATGGCGTTCATTTTTCTCTCAGCACTTATTCACCAACAGATTAGAAAGGATTGGCTTTTGAAGATTTATGGAATATGAAGCAGAAACTAATTTCAAGCACAATGCCAAAGAAAGGGAACAGGCATTTCTTTCATCGCTTAATTGATCTTGCTTCTTAAATAATACATTTTACTTGGTCAGCCATGTTTAACAGTTTTTGTTCAGATGAATAGAATTTGGATTTCAGTTGAATGGCAAAAAAAAAAAAAAAAAAAAATGCTGGTAAAATAAATGGTGTTTATGCAGAATAAGGCCTGTACTATCGTTGGAATCGCCCAAGCGGTTTAACGAAAAAGCTGGAAAGTACCGAATGATAGTTTAATTATTTTTTTTATTTTGTTTTTTTTCGAGCAAAATCCGATCAGTCTTTTCAATGAAAAATATATTATTTCTGTTAGTACGAAGCTAAGAGAGACGGATTGAAAGAGGTAGAAGTTTTAGTATAAATAAGTTACACTTTTAAAACGTCTTCTATTTTTTTTATTTTTTTTAATTTTTTTTTTTTTATAGCTCCTAGAAACACCGGATAGACCTGCTAATAAATACTATTTTTTTTTTTTAAGTCTTCAGTGAACCTTAAATCCTATCTGAAAGTAAAATTAAACTAAATCCCAAAATACTTAAGGATGTTTATACAATTCATAGTGGATTAATAATTATGCTGACACCCCCCACCCCACCACCACCAACCTATAAAATCCGAAGTCTTTCTACTACTAAAGATATCTGGAAAAGCATTTGAAAGCCGGAAGTGGAAACCCTTATAATGTATTCTATTGGTGAATCAGTCCTTTTTACTATAGAGATATCTTGTGATGTTGTCTTTGGCTTTGGTAAAGGCCATTCTAGACGATAATAGCGTTCTTAGGTTTGGCCAAGAACACTACCGATGATTAATATGTTACTAGCTGGACGCCTGGCGTTGCCCGGTTGTACAATAAGCTTAAACATGATATTTCAATTTATACAGATTGCATATGTTGATTATAGAATCAATTCTCTATTGATTATTATATATTACAAGGAATCCAGTGGATTAATTTGCAAAAATATGTAAAAAATAATAATGATAATATCGTTTGTCAAATTCCGTCTGTGTTTGTTTACGATTTCGCGTCAGCTGACATTTGGGCTTTATGATGAATGCCCTGGAAAGTCACTTCTGATTAATGTTTAGTTTAAAATATGCAAATGAAGAAATGATTTCCGGCGATTTAAAATGGTACCTCTCCTTTTATCATAAATTGAATTCATTAATAAGAAAAAAAATTAAAATAAAATGGTGAGGTACACCTGGATTTGAACAGGGGATCATTCGATCTGCAGTCAAATGCTCTAACTCTGAGCTATATTTCCAGATATCAATAATTTTGTTCTTTTTAAGAAGAAATGATTTGTTGAGATTTTATGATCTCCCTTGCCGGTGTAACGTAAAATATTTTCTTGTAAAACATTATTTTTATCTATAGATAAAAGTAAGACTATTTTTATGATCAGATTTTTCGATTTTAGATACTTATCAGATCAATTTCTATACAAAACATATCTAAGGACACTGCCAGAAATATAAATTATTTTTGTGTGAAATTTGCAAAAGATAGACTCAGCCGTTTCAGAACCTATGAGGAAGAAACTCACACAAAGCGACTTTTATATAATAGTAAAGATTGTTTTAGCGAAGGCAGAAAAAGGGATAGATATATATATATATATATATATACACACACACACATGCCGGTTCTCGCCAGATCACCAAAGTTAAGCAATGTTGAGCCTGGCCAGTACCAGATGGGTGACCATTTTGGGAAGTCTACATGTTGTATGTACCGTGTCGAGTCGTAGAAATTTCCAGGTTGGTATCTGGGGATGCATTAATTCACTGGGAGAGATGTACCCCCAGTTTTCATTAAGACATCTATCAAGGAAAAGGAAACTGATGTAAAAACCTGCGGTCTACCGTATACTCTGTCCTGTGGCAGTCATCTGCACCGACAAAGCTTAGCAGTAATGCCAAAAGGTATGGATGCTTTTGCACAAAGCCTCCACCGCTTTAAACAAATCATCTGTGTGGATTTTCAAGTAACTTAGTTGTTGTGGCGGAAGCTCATACATTGAAATCGACAGGAGAGTCCATCATATATATATATTTGTGTAAACAAATTGAGCGGAGGCATTTGGACGATGTCAAAACATTGTTTATTTATTACTCATACAGCAGCCATATAGCGTAGTGGTGAGAAGCCTTGACTCATTTGGGCGGTCGGGTTTCGATCCTGGCTTGAGGCAGTTGCCTGTCTAGCCACACTGATGAGCTGTGAAACAGCGAAACAGTACTGTATGTGGATGACTATATATATATATATATATATATATATATATATATATATAACTACTTAATTTACTTACATGAAATTAATATACGAAAGTATAGATTTATGTGTAAACTTTAAGTATTTACTTCAAAAGTGCTCAATACGTAGGTATAGCTAGTTAGTAATTTATAAAATATATATGGCGATTAAGCTACACTGAATATTCCGCGTTTCATCCACTCTAGGACTCTTAAGGCTTATGCGCAAATTCTGTGGTTGTTTATCGTTTGTATATGCTCCTCTTCTATTGAGATTTTAGTTAGCCAATCAGCTTTCTAGCATCCACCGCACCCTTCTTATCAGCCAATGGGCATGCATTTTATCAGACAAAGGATCTGTTTTAAAATTAGGTTAGTGTTTTTTTTTGTTTTTTTTTATTGTTAGTTTATATATATATATATATATATATATATATATATATATATGTGTGTACATACATATATGCACACATATATACATATATATAAATATATATATATGTGTACATATATATATATATATATATATACATACATACATATATGTGTGATCGTTTATGTATATTCATGTTTATTTAATTTATTTATTTTCTATTGTTTTTGTTAGTTTTTAAACTATTTTGTATCGCTATCCTAGAGTAAATTTTATCTTGTGAACACAGTTATTTACTATTTCTCTTCTACAGTTTAATAGATTGGGGTTTTTAAAGTACAGGATAGCAAAGTTTTCATGAAGGCATAATCTACATGAGTCGTCTAGGTCCCTACACGTGGTAGCTTGTCTTATTATTTTCCATTCAACTACCGGCGAATGTCCGCTTTCTTTGAGTTCCCAGTATTTATTCGCTAGTGTTGTTTTTATACGGTGTTTTTTATTGTTGAATGTACTTTTGTGGTCATAGTATCGGGTTTTGAAATCTAAGGAAGTCATGCCTACGTAAAAGCAAATAACTGTGTTCACAAGATAAAATTTACTCTAGGATAGCGATACAAAATAGTTTTAAAACTAACAAAAACAATAGAAAATAAACAAATAAATAAATTAAATGAACATGAATATACATAAACGATCACACATAGGGGGTCGCCTGTCTATTTAATTTGCCCGACTTTGAAATGTTAAATATTCGACATTTTGGGATTGCCGCATGTTTGCTTTCATTTTTCGGTATAAAAAAAGCGAAACTCGATTCGAATCCTGGCTCACCGCCAGTGGTCTCTAAAAAGCGATGTAACATTTGGTCAATGTCGGCTTACCGTCGTCATATCAGACGGTTGCTTTCATTTCAAGACAAGCCACTCCCCTAATAAACAGTGGAACTGTTTTTCCCCAAAGTTAGGTAAAAACAAACAAACCGGGTTATTGACCTCATTAAAAACTGTCCCGCAGAAAATGTTAACTGCTGAATAGCTATTGCTTAGGTCGTCATCGTTGTCGTAACGCTCACACAAAATGTTAACTCTAGGACTTCCACTTGACGTCATTTAGTGTGGGCACCTGTCAATTCTCTTAATTAAATAAATTCAAACTTCTTTCAGTAACTCATTCTTGCTGGCCAAGCGGTTAATGTGTCATGTGTTTTTCACATTTTATTTTCCAACTTCGCCTCAGGGCTTCGGGTTCGATTCTACCTAATTACCAAAACATTTTTACCCCCCCCCCGTGTTTCTTTTTGATTTAAGAGCACACACACCTCGAAACACCCGGGCAACGCCGGGTACCCCCGCTAGTCTATAAATATAAAAGGGAAAATGTTTGTGTGTGTGCGTTTTCGTGTATGTCCAACAAAGGCTTTTTTCCGAGAACTGATTGGTCGCCTCACAACTTCTTAAAACTTTTTACACCGCGCCTAAATGATAATATCTACAACTTAACAACCGGGTTTGCCTGTCTATTTAATTTGCCCGACTTTCAAAAGATAAATATTCAACAATTTTCGATCGCCGCATGTGCATTAAGCTTTTTTGTATATAAAAAAATGTGAACAGACTCGCGGTAAATAAAACACTGTTCCGCACTCAAAGTTGACGTCATTAACTCGTCAAAAACGGGCACCTGCCAAGTCGCAGGTTTTTTTTTTCACACTTTATTATTTTCCAACTACGCGTCAAGGCTTCGGTTTTTTTTTTGTTTTTTTTTTAAACAAACAGCCGGCCAACGATTTACCCAAAAACACACACACCTACAAACACCCGAGCAACGCTGGGTACCCTCCGCTAGTATATATATAAAAGGCAAAATGTGTGCTAGTGTGTGTGTGTGCATTTTTTGTGTATGTCTGGTAAAGGCTTTTTTGTGAGGGCGCTCAGGGGGTGGGGATGGGTCACTGTTTCTTAGAACTTTTTATATGCTCCCTAGATTGTAATATCTCTGATTCATGAAAGGATATCATATGTATCTTCTATTTGGGTGACTTTTACATGTTATTTTCACAGTATTTCTTAGTCTCCGTGTGTTTCTTTGGGTTTTTTTGTATAAAAAAAAGCGAAACTGTGAAAGCAAAGCCGTGTTCTCGGCATTTCGTGTCAAGATGTTCAGAAAGCAATCAACTTTGATCAATGTGGAAAAAAGACCCCCATCATATCAGACAATTGCTATTCATTTCGACACTCCTTTTTATGGGGAGTTGGTTTTTGCTAAGTTAAGTTTCCCCTATTGCGTGATGTTTAACCTCATTAAATTTACACACCTGTCACTTGACTTTTTAATTGTTAAATTCAAATGCTTTTTAGTTCTTGTCCCATCGTGACCAAGCAGTAAGATGTCAAGTTTTTTTCACACTTTTTTCGCTTCAAGACTTTGGATTCAAGCCTACCTGCCTCCCAAAACCTTTCTTTTACACCTACAAACACCCGGCAACGCCAGGCACCCATGCTAGTATATATATATATATAGAAAGACAAAATGACCACACGTGTTTTTATATGTCCAGCAAAGGCTTTTTTCGCGGGGTTTATCGGGGGGGGTACTATTTTTAGAACTTTTTATATACTCTCTAGATCATAATATCTACGATTTGCGAAGGGACGTCGTATCTAGATTTATTTTGATCGACTTTTATAAAATTCATGATGTTTGTTCGACTTTCTTGTATAAAAGCGAAACTGAATCGAAAGCGAAGACAGCTTCCTGGCCTTTCGTGCCAAGACATCCAGAAAGAAATCAGCTTTGATCAATCTGGGGGAAACGCCTTATATCAGACAATTGCTATTTATTTGGATACTCCTTTTTTGTGGGGAGCTGGTCTTCCCCAACATCGTGGGGAAACAAACAAATAAATGAAATGGCAGAAAGCTTAACTTAGCCTCCAGCCAATGTTAGTTTCTGAAAGTCAACTTTTTGATTGACATTGCTAAATTTCAATGCTTTTCACTTCCTTAGCATAGTGGTAAGATCTCATGTTTTTTTTGTTTTTTTTCCACTTTCTTTTCTGCCTTCGGGTTCAACACAGGTTCGAAACACTTTTTTTTTTCTTTTACACCTAGAAACACCCAGGCAACGCCTGGTACCCCCGCTGGTGTATATATAAAATGAGATTTTTTTTTTTTACCTGCCCTTGAAGCGTTGCATATTGATTGAAACATTGAAAAAAAAATGCGTATATAAATGGATACGTTTGGAAGGCTAAAACAACACATTTTTTTTTTAAAACAAATTTATTTGTTTACATTAGATATATTTTGATGTTATGCATCCTTATTAATGAAGAGTCTGTTTTTTCTTGTC